>NC_071353.1:14388676-14701323 GCF_943734655.1 Sabethes cyaneus
CATACCTTCGAGCACAATATTTAACACGCAAAGCCACGCGCATAAATTTTATCTATTCAGTGTGACATGCAGCATTCAGCGAAGTCGGCTGTAGCAGAGTGGTAGCCATTTGGGGGTTTTTACACGTACGTTAATAAACAAAGCATGCGCTGCCATGCTGGCGGTACCTTAAGATGGGGGCGGCAAAACAGCAGCACAGCAGCAGTGGCATAAGGCGACAATAGTCATTAAACACAATAACATAGTGCACATACATTTAGCAAAACGTTGAATAGTTAAAGAACCCACGGCCTTCGAGCACTTAGGCTACCGCCGCCGTCCCTGACTGTTAGAGACCGTTTCGAAATTGAAAATATACAAGCAAAAAAGTTGTGTTGTTACCCACCGCGTGTGCGATATGGCTAGCTGCTTCTGCGGCAGTCCGGATACGCGATTTGTCACTTGCATTTGCCTTCGACGCTGGTAATGATGATGACACGGATGGCTAAATGCTCAACTTCCTATGGGGCACTTTAGCGGGAAACAATCCCGAATCATGAACTCAACCCGAACCGGTACTTTGCACTACACAGGTAATATAAACCAGCACATTTTCCAGATCAACCGTCACTTGAATGCGTAATGAGGGCAGCTGTTTTGGCTATTTATACCTGGACTGGAGTGGATGCCCTACGGTGACGAATGTCAGCAGGGTACGGAAAATTGTAGCTAACGGGCCAATCAGAGGACAGTTTTGCTGATCCTGCTACCAGGTTTTACGAGATAACAGCCCTCGGATGTAAGGCAACACCCTCGCTCGTATGTATGGTCTTTGGGGGAGAATGTTCCACTAAAGGTAGAGGAAAATTATTGTTTTGGGGAAAGCGATCGTGAGCTGATAACGGAAAAAATCGATAGTTTTATCATGCTAACAGCAGGTGCTAATAATAATGCTGATGGCCGCCATTTTGAGAGTTGGTCGGATGTTGTTGCAAATATAATAAAATGCAATATGAAACCGAGCTCGTGATTCTTACGGTAAGCAACGTAAGTTCGAGCTGATACCTAGCATGTAATTCCTGCAATTTCCAAACGACTTGCAATAATGTGGTGATGCAGTTTTGAGTTAATATTGTACCTTACTCGTATGGGTAGTGTTACTTTTTTTACCTTATCAATTTCAAGTCAATATTTGCGTTTGGTTCAGGGTTCAGAGCGTTAAAAATTGCGTAAAAGCCGGGTAAATCTACGATAACCATACCTCATATGTACTGGGTAGTAACGTAATACTCTTTGTATGTAAACTCCACAACCATGCACAGAAAAATAAATTCTACCAGCACACTAATCAAGACTTGAAGTATTCCTCCCGGACAATACCAACATACTCGAAGCATTACGCAGTGCAGGATAAATATTTAGACAACATTACCTGGGAATTAAAGGAATCACCCCTAGAAAATGTGAATTTTATTCAGAGCTTCAAAAAAAAAACGGAAACTTACATCAGCTATCCACGACGTTCGCTGTTTGGTACGCGCGCTATCATTGTGCAAACAACTGAGCATACGAAGCGCAATAAACATCTTCAGTGGGCTAAACGATCCCAATCCCAACCGGGCAAGCAAGAGCGAAAAGGACAGCAAAACGCGCGCCGCCTGGTGAAAGGCACAGATAACAGAACACTCTACATACGTTCGATGATGATAAGCACGGAACGTAGCCCGGAGCAAGCCCATCATCGACAGTTGGTTTGTTTTGGACCACACGTTTTATCTTTGCCACCAAAAATTTTTAGATACTGTTTCCAGCGAGTTCTCCTGAAAACGACTTCGATATTCCTCGACCGAGTAGCAGAAGAAACAAATTGAATGTTATGCTATGTTTCACTGTCAGTTGCGTTCGTACAATGTCTTATCTATTACTATCACACGTTTTGGAGTGGTTCTGTTCCGGTTGGTTTTCGATCCATAAAGAAAATGAACATTCGAGGGACTTAATTTACTTCCAATTGATTTTTCTTAGTTCCTTCTTCGAGCCATTACATTGTAGATTGATTTGTCGGAGTCGTTGTTTTGCAATATTTGCAAAGTTCTGCCGGGAGTCGGTTTTATGCAGGCTTCAGTTTCAGTTTTTTGCTCAGTAAATGCTCATTTGACTGCAGCGCCTCAACACAACAGAATTCGAAAAAGTAGTGTAAAAGGCAATTGTAGAGTTAATTATTATCTACATTATTGTTGAAGAAAGTGTAGTTCCATCTTTTGTATTTACGGCGCTATGTGGCTGCTACTCCGTTGGTAGCAAAAAGAGCGCTCATTTGGCTACCAACGGGGTAGCATTCACATAGCTTCGTAAATACAAAAGATAAAACTATACTTTCTTCAACAATAATGCAGATAATAATTAGCTCTACAATTGTCCTTTACACTACTTTTTCGACTTTTGTTTCGCTGTGGTGCTGCAGTCAAATGAGCATCTACTGAGCAACAAACCGAGAATGAAGCCTGGTTTTATGACTGTTCTATTAGCCTTTAACTTTTCGTTTTCTCGCCGGATTTCCTCAAGACCGGACGCCGATGTCGTGATAGCTACTGGCTACTCCCTGGTTAACTTCCCTTCCGTCTCTTTCCGTTATATGACCATTAAGGTGCTTATCGAAGAGCACATTTTTAGCTAATTTCAATTTCACCTTGCTCTCTGAAGAGCAAGCATATCGAACTGCTCGACTTTCTCAACGTGAAGAAGATCGACGTCGCTCATCACTACCGTGGTCATGGAAAAATACCTCAAGCTAGAGGTTAGTGGCCACCTTACCGTTTTTCGACTTTTGAGACTCGATCGCGAACAAGTGCAAGAGGTTGCTGTGAGGCGCAACGTAAAATTCCGCCAACTGCCGAGCTTCAATCTAAAAGTCATCCAAGCCATAGGAGTGAAGATCAGCATGACGTTGGGCCCAATCAACATAATACCGGTATACTGCCCCAAAAAACCAGTGCCCGGACGGTACTGTCGCTCATTTATGATCCGATTTGGGCAAACTGAGTCAGCGGCGGGAGAAGTATGTACATGATTGCCGGTGACCTCATAGTTCGGCATGAAGTGATTCTCGAAGAACAAATCAGAATGACACCATCTCGACGGAAGGTTTTGAGGCCGGCCACTACAACATCTTGGCGCCGGACAATTCGACTAGAACCTCCAGATCGGGGATCCACTCTATTTTGGGCATATTTTTAACGATCGTGGTCATATCCGCAGTACCAGAGGTTTTCGAAGAACTATCCTCCGACCACGACCTGTGATGCTGAAGCTTGCTGTCGCTACCGATATGGTAAACTGTCATCGTACCAACTGGATTGAGTTTCAACGTATCGTCGACGACAACATCGATTCCGAACATTGTCTAGATAAACCAGAGCTAATCAACCAGGCGCTGGAATCCCTCCAGCGAGCAATTGCCGTTGTCCGGGCAAGTGCGAACCCAGTTCAACAACAGCAGATGTAAATCTTTCTTCATAAAGATTCCAACAGCAAACATCTGATGAGGTTGTGCAATGTCAATACCAGCGTACTGGAGACCGGCGGAAAAAAATCTATGACAAAGAATCTTTCTAGAGTTATCCAGGAGCGGATTTGAGAGTTAAGAAACATTGAGGATCCCAACAGAATCTCCAACAAATTCCACCGCATTCGAAACCATTCTGGTCTATGACTAAGATTCTCAAAAAAAAAGCCAAAGCCCTCGTCCTGTCATGCCTGGGGGCTCAGGCGAAGGGATGTTACTGATCACTTCAAGTGAAAAAGCGGACGACGTTTTTAATGTTTCACAATCTGGTATAGAATATTTTCAGCCTACACGAGTACTCTACTATTCATAGACTTCAAGGCCGCGTACGATACTATCGACATTTGAAACGCACAGGGACTTCGACAAGATGATGATATTTCCTGTCTCCTGTTCAACATCGCGTTAAAAGCTGTTATGAAACGTGCGGGTTTTTAAACACGGGGTACGATCTTTAACAAATCTAGCTAATTTATCGGTTTCGCTAACGACGTGGACATTGTCAGAAAGACGTTCCAGGCGGTTGCTGAAATGTGAAGCAGTAAAGGTTGGATTAGTGGTGAATACGTCTAAAACTAAGTATCTGTTAGCAGGAGGAACCTGGCGCGATCCAGCTCGCATAGGCAATAGTGTGATAGTAGACGTAGACGAGTTCGAGGTGGTAGACGAATTTGTATATTTCGGGTCGTTGATGACGTCGGATAGCAACGGTAGCAGAGAAATATGCAGACGTATTCTTGGCGGAAGTCGTGCTTACTACGGACTTCACAAGACCCTAAGGTCTGGTAAACTTCATCCTTGTTCCAAATGGACCATGTACGAAATGCTAATAAGATCCGTAGTCCTCTACAGGCACGAAACATGGACAATGCTCGACGGCAAATTGAAAGCAATGGCAGTTTTTGAACGTCATCTGGCGCATTTCTTCGGCGAATCCAGTACCCAAAAAACTAAAGCTGGAAGGATATAATGGGCGGGACATGTTGTGAGAATGCTTGACAACAACCCCGCAAAAATGATTATCACCTCGAATCCGATTGGTACCAAACGCAGAGGTGCGCAGCATGCTCGATGTTTAGACCAAGTGGAGCATGACCTGGAAAGTGTGGGACAGTCGAGAAATTGGAGATGGGCAGCCATGAACCGAGTTTGTTAGCGGAACAATATTATGTAGGTCAAATACTGAGGGACATCGCACCAGGTTAAGTAAGCAAGTAAGAGTACTCTGTTGCCGAGGAAGTCACCGAAGTTGATCCATCAGACAACTTGGTACCTGAAGAAGAAAAAATCGTTGCTGACCAGCTGATGGGCCATGCCAAGGGACCTAGTAACTTAAAAGCCCCCAGTTTCGATAGCACATTCAACATTTACTTTTGTAGCAAACCTCTTCAACAGATGCTGGGAGCTTGGCTACTTCCCTTCGATGTGAAAATTTGCTAGTCATCCCCCTACTGAAACCGGGAAAAGATCTTGCTGTTTCTAAGGGTTTATTGGCCCATCAGCTTGCTCCTTGGCCCCTTTTCAAACTGTTTGAGAAGTCTAGCGAAACAAGTCTGTATCCAAGACGACAGTAATGGCGTTCTTGGACATCGAAAAGGTATTCGACAAGGTGTGTCACGGCGGCCTGGTGCTCAAGCTGTGCGTCGACTCACGATTTTCCGATGTATTTTATCAAAATCGTCAAAAAGTTATCTATCCTTTAACAGTAACATTCCTGCATGCAGGTGTGCCTCAAGGAAGTATCCTGGGCCCATTCTGTATAACACATATTTAGTTAAAATGAAGATTAAAAGGTGTACTTATTCTTTTGTTGCGTTCGCTATGCGCTACCATTACGTATTGACTTGAAGTAATGCTTAAGTCTACGCCGAGACATTGTAAAGTCACAGATTCGTATAGATCCGTGAAACCTCCTTTCTCAGGTAGCGGACGAAGCTGCAATCATGTACGCGGGTCGTGTCAAACGTGTCCTCACCAGCAAACTTTAGAGAGGTCTGGATGCTCTGACCGAATACTTTACGAGCTGGAGAACTCTGATCAATGCGGCTAAAACTCAGCCCATACTTTTCCCAAACTCGAAGTCTCCAAAACTGGTTCTGGCTGGAAACGTAAGTGTCCGGTTCGGCGACTCTATCACCCAGTGGTTTCATATTACCAAAATTATCAACAAATGTTGCATACTTATCCGATCGTTGTACTCAATGATATGCAAAACATCCAAACTGAGCTTGACGAATCAGCTGGCTGGCTACAAACATATCGTCTAAGCTGCGAGAGAGTACGCGGTCTCGGTCTGGTCGGGCTGAGGCCAGTCACACAGGGTAACGCTTCAGATATTTAGCACAAATGCTTAAAGATGATCCTGAACCTACCACCCTGGACGAGAACGAGCGAGATGCATAAGCTTGCTATCCTGGATGTCCTAGAGATGAATTTTGAATCATACTAGCAAAACTACGAATTTTTCTGTAATCACCATTCGAAACCGTTTACAAAATGCCTCCCAGCGGGCCAATCATCCTAAATAAATAGCCGCTAGTTTACCGGTCCAAAGTTTTTGCGAGAGCCCGAAGCGTCGTGGCCACAACAATACGCAACCGCGGAAACTCCAGAAGAACTAAAATGATGTATGGTGCAGAACATCGTATCGCAAGATGAGTTGTTCGAGTGGAATCGTTTCTCTAAATTCGAGCGAGTTTGGCGTGCACTAGCATATGTGCATCGAGTAATAGGAAACATGCGACGAAAGCGACAGGGAGAGCAACTGCAACGCGACCATTTAACGCAGGACGAGCTGAATAAAACCCGGGACACGGTTTGGAGTCTCGTGCAAGAATATGCTTTTCCGGAAGAAGTTAAACCGTTGAAAACAGTCGCTGGTCAAGGTTTGTCTGCAAAGATCGAAAAATCAAGCCGAATCTACAAGTTACCCCCTTTTATGGATGATCGTGGAGTGATTCGTATGGATTCTCGACTATGTGCTGCTAGTTTCATACCTTTTGAGGCAAAGTTCCCAATCATTCTGCCAAAAACACATCCGCTAACGATCCTACTGCTAGACTGGTATCACAGTGCGTATCTTCACCGTAATACAGAAACAGTGATCAACGAGATAAAGCAGCGGTTCCATATACCGTTTCTGCGCACCCAGCTTCGTAAGATGGTGAGATTGTGCAAGTATTGCAAGGTGAAGAAGGCGAAGCCATGTACTCCGCGGATGGCACCACTTCCGGAAGCGAGATTAAGCCCGTTCGTCAGACCGTTTTCGTTCGTCGGCCTTGATTGCTTCGGCCCTATGCAAGCCAAGGTGGGACGTTTACTCGTGAAATGATGGGTCGCATTGTTCACGTGTCTCACCATACGAGCAGTGCACCTAGAAATAGTGTACTCACGCTTCCTGGTAAGAAGGGGATCCCCATTGGAAATCTGGAGCGACAACGGTACGAATTTCGTCGGCGCCAGCCGAGAACTCGAGGAACAGATAAAACATATCAACGAACTGCTGTCGGAAGTTTTCACTAACGCCAACACAAAATGGATTTTCAATCCGCCCTCCGCGGCACATATGGGCGAGTCATGGGAGCGGTTAGTCCGTTCAATAAAAACTGCTTTTGCCAGCCTATTGATCACCAAAAACCCTGATGAGGAAACGCTTTTGATGGAAGCAGAAGAAATAGTCAACTCGCGGCCGCTCACAGTGGTTCCATTGGATAACGAGGAGCAAGAATCACTGACTTCCAACCACTTTCTCCAACTAAGCTCAAAGGGAGTAACACAGCGACCACAGCTATTAGCAGAACGCGCAGAACCGACGAGGAGCAATTGGAGGCAAATGACGTGTCTGGTGGATGAATTCTGGTACCGCTGAGTAAAGGAGTATCTTCCTACAATAGCCAATCGCAGTAAATGGGTAGAAGATTCGGAGCAGCTGAAAGAAGGTGACTTGGTTTTCGTCGTGGACGAGTCGACGCGCAATGAGTGGTTACGAGGAAAAATATTGTCTGCTACGAAGGGACTCGACGGACGAGAAGAAAAGCTATCGTCAAAACTCGGAGCGAAGACCTGCCGTGAAGATAGCTGTGTTGGGCATCGAGGATACCAACTCAAGCGAGGAGAAGTTGGATAACGCTGGACGCAGAAGCCTTGTGACCCGCGTTATGGGTCGGGGGATTTTAGGGGCACTACGCCTCTGCCTAACTGAGAAACACTCCTGCTCATTTCACGTCGGTCGTCACACAGCCGAACGTCACAATTATACCACAATCATTATACCCCGTTTTGTTACCTCAATCCATTCTTATACACCACGCAAAAAAGGAAGAGTTAACCTCACGAATTATTCAGCGCTAATTTAGCGATTCAATAGTTATTTGTTGGTAGGCAGAATAATAGACGTAGGAGACCAAAATTGTAAGTTGCCTTAACATTTATAAATCGTTAAATTCTAATTCACAAAAATAAATTATAGCTATAGAGCTCTGTCCAATCAAATCTGCGACGTTGCTAAAAGAGTGGCCCGAAAACTGTCCCCAACAATTACTTTTGGGTAATTTTGAATAATAATTCAAAATGCGAGTTAATAGGAACAATCGTTTTAATCATTACTCATTCTATATCCTACACTGAGTATGTATCTCCAGGCAAAATAATCCAAGGAATTGAGATCCGGTAACGATATGGAATAGGGTAAATTTGGACGACACCACTCTCGAGTTACTTTTAAGAATCCTATTGAAAGTATTTTTTTTGTTTCGTTCACACCTACTTTAAAAGCTTAGGTCATTCGTGACTTCTGCGGGATTGGAATGCCACCCAGTTAGCTTCGAGGTACGACGTACGATGCTGGTCTAAGAAGCCAGTCGTCTTATGTTCGAATCTCGGCTAGGCGGTGCTTGCTAGTTAGAGTCAGTAGGATTGTTGCACTGGCCCCGTAATTTTCCTGTGCTCTAACAGCCGACTGCGAAGTCTGTCGATAAAGAAGGGTAATGTCTAAAGACGGTATAAACCCATGCAGGGTGTCGACTCAAATCCATAAATAAAATTCCCTGACTTTCCCTGATTTTCCCTGATGCATCAAACGTTGATGCCTGACCCTCAAAACTCGAGTATAAAGCTTATTTGGGTAATTTCTGGCTTAAGTTTTTAACCCTTTAGCATGGCTTATGCGACCTGCTGAAAACTAAAGCAAGATTTCTTCGTGTTTTAAGAACACATATCGAAGATTCTTAACCTATTTCTTACCAGCGTTTCGAAAACGCAACGCACTCTTCTAGCGATTCTATATCCCAAGTAGCACTTGTAACTAATAATAAAAATAAAAAAATACAAAAAGGTTGCACAGTAGTTACATTTAGGATACTTGTAACGAGTTAGGTTACATAAAATTAAAAATAGTTACTTTTTAGTTTTCTAGTGACAAAAATCTCACAAAGTTACCAGGTAGTTACCAAATGACCAAATTGAAACCTTTTTTTCGAACTGTCAACAACTTGGTCGTCGCAAAACAGTCACCTTTCAGTTACGAGTTACCAAATAGTTATCAAGTGACACAAATGAAACCTTTTTCCAAACTGTCATCAACTTGCTGGTCGCAAAACAGTTAATTTTCCGTTACGAGCAGTTACGAAGTCAAAAAAAGTCGGCTAGTAACATTTTCGCAACAATTTGTTCACTGTTCCTTGTAAACACAACGGATTAAGGAAAAACTAGACCTGAAGAATATTGCTAATGGTAAAGATAAACAATTGGTACACGGGTTGTGAAATGCTCTTGTAAATGCGTTTATTTACTTAATTGATGGTACTTGGAATCGTCTCCGCCCAGACATTGGTATTAAGTAAACAAATGATGATTATTCTCAAACGTCAAAACGATCAAGTTACATCGAAACGAAACCGGCAATGAAAATAGGTTACAGTGTAACTTAGAAATGACGACATAAGAAATAAGTGACTACAACAGATTTAATATTGGTTACCGTATAACCGATACCGTAACCAGGTCGAAGGCTAAGGTGACGTACAACTAGAATGTAACTGAAATGTAACCTTCTATGATTAACACTGGTGGTAACTGTTTTATTCAAACTGAAACTATTCTTTGATATTAAATTAACACTTTCTTTTCACAACAATCACTAAAAAATACCTTTTCCCGATATCAACAATGTGAACAATGAACAATGGCTGCTTAAAATCATTTCATGCAATATGCCGAAAACGATACAAAACTTCAAGGACGATGGTGTAGTAGTTAGAACCAAAGGCAAAATGGCTATGAATTTTACTGTGATAGAAGTGATAGCGAAAACAACTTGATTTTTAATGGTTTCTAGGTGAATGCTCCACTAATTCATTATTGCTAAGAATAAATTTAAAAAATCAAAAAATTAAAATTTAAATTTTTATATTTGATTTACAAAACATCAATTTTTCAAAGAAGTAAGTAACGAAAAGCTATATTAAATAAGAGCGCGTGAATTTTTCAAAGCTAGAATCATGCATTTCACCATAAATTTGAAACTGCATTAAAATTTGTGTTGAAATAATAATTTATACACTCTTCTATATTCAACAGTTAAATTTACTGCTTGACGTTGACAGCCATAGATTGAAATAATAAACCTGCTACATTTTCGCTATGCAATAAAAGTTACAAGATAACTAATTTGCCACTAATTGAAAGTCAATTTACAGTTTATGTGTAACTTCAATAGTAACCATTTTGTAACTATACATGTTACATATTGGTTATTGAGTAACTGTTAATGCAACCAGATTTAGTTACATAAGTTGCGCTATTTCGGTTACACAACTGTTATATTTTAGGTTACTGTAACCGAAGTTTTACATTTAAATTTGTCGCATATCAGCCGCTGCGACTCAATTGTGACAACGTGTGCTACTTGGGTAGGGACAATTATGTTTGAGGTATCAACTTGAATCCAAAGAAACAAAGACTGGGAAATAATCTAATCGATAGCTTAGAATCGAAGCGATAACTTCAAAATATGCTGGATAAAAATTCCTGATCAATTCAGCCATTGATCGTCAAATTTGACGAAGTCTGATATTTTCTTCCAATACAGTTCTTGCATGCGTCTATCATTGCAGTGGCACAAAAACAAACAATCTTTCAAAACAAATTGCGCCAACCAAAAGTCAAACGTCAACAAATATTCACATCGCTAACTAAAAAATCTCCAAATATCCACAGATGAAAAACATGCGGCCCTAAAAAGATTATCATTTTAAAAGTTCTAAAAGTTTGGTGCAATTAAAAGTTACCATAATATGTGTCAAAATTTGTACAGACTATTGGAAAAGATTTTAGAAAAAAATCTTCTAAAATCATAATTTTGGACCTCCTTACTGTGTAATAACTCCTGAACAGTTACTGTACTACTACTGTAGACTAAACCATGAGAATCAAACCCATTTTGATAATCAATTTGAACTCGCGGTACAGATAACAACGCACACAAAAAAAAGACTTTTTCGCAATTCCCGTGCGATTCAGGGCTCCTGAACAAATTCTGAAGGAAAAAAATCGTTTCAAAGTGCCATCATGCTACAGAACTGCAGGGCGACGCTCTCACACTGATAAGACGATGCGCGTACCCCGCGGAAAACTGTCATGGCGTGCCGCGATGATGGTAGGCATGTTTCGGAACGGTCACGATAGTTCGCTAGGTGTGTTCGGGTCGGGTAAGCGTAGATAAAAATGACAGTTGAAAGCAATGTTCAATTTATGATCGCGACAATTTTTCACTCCACGTTGCGGTAGCTAAAGCATACGCGTCGTGACTTATTCGGTAAGGTTCCCACCCATCAACACCTTACGGAACGGTTGCTCCTTGCGGGAAAACTGATAACAGAATGTGTGTTTAAAACTTACCAACTTGGAACCCGACGCAGGAAGTTCGGTTGGCGGCTTCGGCGATTGACGTTGGCACTGTAGTTGTTGTTGATATTCAGCAATTTGCTTGCGCAGTGTTGCAATCTGTGAACGAAAGGTTGCGGTGAGAGAAGAAGAAAGAACATGGCATAAGCTTCGTTATCGTAACCGTGAACGTCAGATTAAATCTAGCTCTATTCACCTAGCAGAGTGGTTCGTCAGATGAACCTAGCGGAGTCAAAAATATAAAAAAATAATACTAAAAAGTGGATATTGTTCCAACCAGGGCAATGATTCAACATGGCGACGCATGGTGGTTAGTTGCGGTGAGCAACGCGTTAGTAAAAAGCGCAACAATTTTCCGATTATATTGTGCAATAATTGCTATTCTGCATAGTTTCCCGAGAACCAAGCTGTTCATAATTTTAATTCGGTGCGGTTTGCAGGTTGAAATGGGGACGCCCAGCGAGACATTGGCTGCGCGTATCGAAGCATTGTATGGCTATCTCGCGCGGCGAACCGCGAGAAGGTGCCCGGGGTCGGTTCACCTGTACAAATTTACCATTGCGCGATACTGGCGATAGGTCGGTCTACCTGTCCGCCGGCCGTGGCTGGGCATGTATGAGGCTTCGGTGCTTCGTAAACGGAACCAGGGACGTGGGAATTACACATATGCGAACACAGACGCCATTCAATTGAACTGCGCTTGGGCCGTGGATGGCAGTAGAATGGCGGAGGAAACCAACGGAACACAAAGTCACAAATATAGTTATAATAAAAACGCTTTTTGTGATAACGAATAATTTTACTCCCCACAAGCCCGCTGCACAGTCGTTAACCGTGCCAAGTTTTTAGACCCTATTGGAAAGTCTAGCATATATGTATGTTGGGGCAACGATTGTAAAACATTTTGTGGATTCATTGTATTTTGGTATTTTAGTGATGTTTCAATATCAATTTAGTCGCACCTAAATGGTGGATTAGATCCCGATCAATTTCCTTTAAAGAAGCAGCCAGTTGCTTCATATTGAACCGGCAGGCACCTGAATCAATTGAAAACCTAAATACGAACATAGGAGGAGGGATTCATACCAGGAGGTTTTCCATTTATCCGCGCGTGTGTTAGTTTGTTTGTATTTCGTGACACTTGTGTAAAGATTTCAAACTGGCTTGGATCTAGAATATGTCACAAACGGTATCATCGGGTAACCTCATTTCACGAGAAATTATCGAGAGTGGACACAAAACGAAGATCAATAATTTGTGGCAGATATCAGATCGTCATGTTGTAGAGCGGATGGACTACAATCGTATCCGATCCGGGCAACAACGAAACAACATCCGGAATGTGTCACAGCCGGAAGTGCTGGAGCAATCAGCGGATGGTAAATACCCGTTGGACAGTCGGTTACACAACCGTACGGGCACAAAACACAGCCAGTTTCGGTGCCATATCGTACCGATATAATACGCTGTCATTACTGCGTTTAAGCTTGCGCAAAAGGCAATTATCCCGTGCCGCTGCTGGCTGCGCGGCAAAACCACCGATTCGTTCCACTAATCTGCCTTTCCTACCACCTGAGGAAGCGCGGATCGGCGGGTTGAAGAATAAATACTTGGAGGCTAGGGTTCCGAGGGCCACCCGCACTGTGATGATATGTGTCATGTTAACCGTGTCAGCAGCAAAGGCATACAATTGACCTTAACGAGAAGCGAATATTATTCTCGATCATATTTGCGGCTACATGTGTTTTTTGTTTAGCTTCTGAGCTTAATAAAAGTATTGCTAGAATGGGACACATATTGTTTACTTCTATACCGCAGAATTAATTTTTACAGCAGGCATTATTTACTGAATACCAAAACCTGGAATTTGTACCTTTCAGCTGGGCTTTCCAAACTACTTTAAAATTATCAGGCTTACAAATCAGTCTACTTAGAGACTATCAAGTAGATGGTATTAAAAGCCGTCATGCAAAGATTTTTGCTCTTACAGTTTGTTTTTTACGTCCGGTCTTGATCTCCCAAGTTGCACCGCTTCTTAAAAAGCCTTGGGCATAACCGTCTTTAGAAATTACCCTTCTTCACCGACAGACGTCACAACCGGTCTTTAGCGTGCAGGACAATTACGGGGCTAGTGCAACGATCCTACTGGCTCTAGCAGCAACGCCCGGCCGTGATTTGAACATACGACGACTGTCTTGTGAGACCAACATCGTATCGCAAAGCTAACTATGCTGGGCACCGTTCTTTATATTGCAAAAACAAACCATGTAAAAAATGACCTGAGGGTATTCACTATTCAATGTATCTTGATTTTGACAAGCATTCAAGGCGAAATCCTCAATTGACCAAGCGGCTACCAATTTCATGTTTTCTACTGTGCCAGTTAAGTTCCAGCTCTAGTACCCAGACCTAAAAAAAAGATATATTTGATATGAACTAGAATAAAATTTATTTAATATAACTTCAGTTGCAGTTATACTCCGTGGTTGACCACGGTCGCAAAAAACATCCTTTAAATCCTGCTTATAAATATTAAACAGTTGGGGTCCCGTGATTTACGCAATCATCTAATTAATTGAAAATTGAACGCCATTTTTCCAAAGTAACAGTTCTATCAGAAATTTAGCGCATCCCGCAATAGCAATTTCAAAGATAGGTACAGTTATGGGGAACCAAAAAGCAGGCGAAGAACAATAAATCAATTGGGAAGGATGGAATTGGAGTGGAGCTGCTAAAGAGGCCCGAGGGCTAGTCAATTACTACACCGGCAGATTGTAAGACTTTTGGATACCGAAGGTGTGGAAAGATGGTATTATCTACCCAATTTATAAGAAGAGCAACAAACTAGACTGTGAGAATAATTGTGCCATCACCGTAGTCAATGTCAACTGCCAACGGCCTTTTTTATACAATTTATTTGTTGTATTTTGCGTTCCGGCTTCGTTGAAGGATAATCAGCTGTTTGGACTAAATATTCACTAAATATATGGCTGTCCTTCTAAAAGTCTCTGAATACAGGGTTAACACACACAATTTTTCCATTGATTTTGAAGCTGCGTATGATATCAATGACCGTAAAACGCTATGGTAAATCACGAGAACGACTTTTGCATAAAGCTGATCAAACTAATAAGAGCTACGAAGATCTGGGGTGGATCGCCGCGATTATTCGAATCCCGAAGGGGGTTTTGTCAATCAATGGTCTCTTGTGCATGAGATTCAGCAAAGTGCTACCGGGCGTTATAAACTAAGCGGATATCAAAACGCGGACACAACCTTCAACCAATTAAATCTATTCGTCTGCCGATGACATGGATATTGTCGAAAGAACATCAATAGCGCTGACTTAGCAGACTAGAGCGCGAAGCAGAGAAGTTGGAAATAAATACGGCCAAAACAAAATACCTATATGCTGGCTGGCGGAACGAGCGTCGACCGACGCTCCATTCGCTGTTATGAGTTATGTCGTCTGCGAAGGCTAGGAATTGACTACATTTGCCGAGGATCGTTCTCTCGTTTCGATACCTGCTTGCCGGATCACACCTTCAACAGCGATATTAAATAACGTACAGGACAGTCCATCCCCGTGCTACAACCCTCTGCGCGATTCGAGAGTGCCCCCGAAACACGCACGTAGCACATCACACGTTCCAGGGTAGCTGCATCATCTGCCATAGCTGTTCGCGCTTAACTGTATCGTATGCTGCCCTGAAATCCGCGAAAATATGATGCGTGAGTACGTTGTGCTCCCCATATTTCTCGAGGATTTGTCGGAGAGTGAATATTTGATCCGTAGTAGCACAGACCTCCGTAAAACCCTGATACCGCCCAACGAAATCTCTTTGGGTTTGGGACATTGGATATAGTCGGCGTAATAAAATCTAGGAGAACACCTTGTAGGCAGCGTTGATCAGCATTATGCCGCGGTAATTACAGCTATCGGGCCGATCGTCTTTTTTGTAACTGAGACAAACTACTCCTCCCGTAGTTTCTCTTCTTCCCAAATCCTTGAAATTATCCAGTAAAGTGCTGTTTCTAGCGATTCCTGGCCATTTTTGTAGAGTTCTACCGGGAGTTAGTCTTTTCCGGAGCTTCTATTATGTTTCACCTGCTCTATTTCTCGCCGGACCTCTTCGAGATCGGGAGCTAGCACGCTGTTATCGTTTGTAGCCACTCCTAGGTTAACGTTCCGTCTCCTTCTGTTATGTCGCCGTTTAGATGCTTATCGAAGAACTGCTTCCAGCTGTCGGCCACCTCGCGCTCATTTGTGACCAGGTTTACCTCCGCTTCCCGGCACATATCAGGTTGCGGTCCTTTACGAAGTTAGTTAACCTTCTCATAGAACTTGCGCATTGGCATCGTGCGTGAGGAGAGGTTCACTCACCTCGGTGATTGAACAAAGTTGTATGGTGGGCTCACTGGCAAGAGAAGTATCAGATCACAATCTTTTACATGATTGTGAGGAACGTGCTGCTCGAGCCAAAGATGCTGAAGTATCAGATCTAGTTAACGATTATTTCCGTGATTCTGTTGCTACAACTGCGCAAATCAATACAGAATTATGCAACACTTTATGGGAACGTCTTGGAATTCAGTCTACTCGCGATTACTGATCGTCACGTTGAAGCTGCTATTAACAAACTTAAATGTTCGTTTTTCGCCGAACCCGAACCCGATGGAATTCCATAATGTAGTTTGAAAAAATGTGCTGCAATATTTATCCGTCCACTATGTCTGCTGTTTAATTTGTCACTTCAACAGAACCTATTTCCTACAAGTTGGAAGCTTTCAGTTATGTTTCCAGTGCACAAAAAGGGTGACAAACAAAATGTAAAAAATGTTATCACATCTCTTTGCGCATGTCCAAAAGTATTTGAAACAATTATGCATGATGCCCCCTTCGCCAGCTGTAGGCATTACGTCTCATTGGATCAACATGGGTTTTATCCAAAACGTTCCACTGCAACAAACCTTGTGCAGTTCACAGCAAAATGTTTACAAAACATGAGTGTAGGTGCCCAAATTGATGCTGTCTATACTGACCTAAAAGCTGCATTTGACCGTGTTCACCACAGCATATTACTGGACAAACTGGATAAACTTGGCGTAGGCTCCAGTCTTGTACAATGGTTTCGATCCTATCTATTGGAACGAATATTCTACGTGAAGTTGGGGAAAGTGCAATCCGAGTATTTTTCGAACCTCTCCGGCATTCCACAGGGCAGCAATTTAGGACCACTGATCTTTATGTTATTTATCAATGACATATTGCTTCTGCTTCCAGAAAATTGCCGCATGCTTTTTGCAAACGCTATCAAACTATTTAAAATTGTCAGAAATAGTGCTGATTGTTTAGCGCTCCAGCGCTTAGTTGACGTTTTTCTGCAATGGTATTCCAATAATCTTCTAACGGTCACTATCGCGAAGTGTTGTGCGATTTTATTCCATCGCAAGTCCAACCCGGTTACATTCAGCTATACCATGTGTGGTCAGATTGTAGCTAGAGGAAATACGATTCGTGATTTGGGTGCAACTCTGGATACGCCACTCACCTTCAGGCCACACTACAACGAAATAGTTGCCGAGGCTAAAAGACAGTTCGGTTTTATTTACAAGATAACTGGAGAATGTCGGGATCCTAATTGTCTTCGATCACTGTATTGTGTATTGGTGCGTTCTATTCTTGAGTCTAACTCAGTGGTTTAGTGTCCATTCAACGCTAATTGGATTGCAAAAATTGAAGCCGTGCAACGAAGATATGTACGGCATGCTTTACGCTTTCATCTATGGCGTATCGAACTCCTGTTGCCAGAATACACAGATCGCTGCCGGCTACTCGGAATACAAACATTGGAGCAAAAAAGTTTCGAAGTACAAGCCGTATTCATTGGGAAAATTTTAACCGGTGATATCAATGTTCTGAATATTTTGCAACAGCTTAACTTATATGCACCAGAAGGATCATTACGGTCCAGGAATCTATTATTCTTATCGCAGCGTAACGTGTCTTTTATCATTAAGACCACATGTCCGATGATTTTTATACCGACAAATAAACAAATTCCTGTTTAACATCAGTTTAATCAGTGTCAGCCAGTGGAAACAGAAATTGTCTAAGAGTGCGGTACAAGCCGCGGAAGCGTGAGAGCGTTGGTGCTAAGTCATTCGACGCTAGATGACGCTAGAATACACATTTCCAGCTAAATCGATACGTCCGCTGATACTCCTTATCAGTCCTTGCGACTGCAAGGTAAATAATACACCGATGCTTGGAGAACGATTGGCCATTAGGACTTTTAGAGCCTACAGCTGCTGAAGTGTTTCATAAATCGGGGATAAGTCAATGGAGCAACTCAGCTTGTTAGAGATGACGATCAACATACCTCCACCACGAGATTTTTCGCTGTTCTGCTGGTTATGATGATGTCTAAAAACTTCGAAAAACAATTATATCGAAGTTCGACTCTGTTACATCAATAAAAAATATATCGATTTTGGTTCGAAGTCCACTTACGTTCTGACAGTAAATCAGCATCGGATTGGAGGAATTCAGTTGCGCATCAGACACAGAACTCGAAACGGGGACGGCGTCACCGAAAGAGTTGTTATAGGAATTATCGCACGTACTTGATCAGTATTGCCAGACGCAGGACCGGGACAGCTGTTGTTCGCTGGCAGGAATGACTCGACTGTGGTGAGGAAGTCGAAGACTACCGTAATACCGAAGTCATTTAATCCCGGCGGCACAGCGCTAAATGTAGGTAGAGATACGATGAACTGTTGCCTGTTGATGTCTGACTGTTGCCCATGTAGCGTACTTACGATACTTTTAGTTATATTAACTTACTAATAACTCAAATTAGTCACATAATAGTTAGCTAAATTGTTTTATAGCAAGTGTATTACTACCCAGGTAACCAGTAAGCATTAGTATAAGCAGTAAATCAATCGTTTATTAGCATCCCTGGCACTTTATACTGCAGGATGCTGTTTATCAGTCTTTTGACTGCATAACTGTTGTAAATTGGCATCCACAATTCTATTTAAATTCTTCTTGTCGGTAACTAACTGCAAATAAGCATTGCCTGCAATATAAGAGGGCTGGCAGTAAAGTAGCCGCAGATTTTGCCAAAATAGCATATAAGTAGCATTTAAGGCAAATTAAATGCTTATAGGCTTGCATTCAAATTGCATTGGAAATGCTTATTGGTTATCTGGCTATGTCTGAAGGCACTTATTATTTAACTTACATGCACCTCAGATTTCTCTTCACAGGATGTTAGTATTAATCAAAACAATTAATTTAGCGCAGGTCTTAAAATATTCTATCTTGGGTTTTTTGAAAAATTCAATTTTCAAGGTTATTTAGGGGTCATTCCCTCTCAAGTGATCATATCCGTTGTAGTTGACCACATCCGATTTCAACCAAATTTGGTGTAATTGCTCATTCCGACCCCACCTTCATTTACCCAAAGTTTTGTACGGATTAATCAATCCCCCTTGCAGTGACGCTTCTCCATTTTTCCCAGATTTTTGAAAATACTCATTTTTCACTGCATGTCACTGCAAGGGGGATTGTTCAATCCATACAAAACTTTGAGAAATTAAATATGGGGTCGGAATAGGCAATTATACCAAATTTGGTTGAAATCGGAGGTGGTCGATTACAACGGATACGATCTCTTGAGAGGGGATGACCCCTAAATAACCTTGAAAATCGAATTTTTCAAAAAACCCAAGATTCTTTTACCGAGTTATCTACCCAGGTAACCAATAAGCATTACCAATGCTATTCAAATGCAAACCAATAAGCAATTTTGAATGCCAAATTAATGCGAATAGGCTGTCAAAAAGCTAATAAACAACAACGTGCAGCTTAAAATACCAGATATGGTAATAAGCAGCTGATTTACTGCTTATGTTAATGCTTACTGATTACCTGGGTGGTTCTATAGACAGGGTAATCTGTACGAACCGATAATGTTTCATTTTGGCAAAGGTCCAGATCTTTGAAAGTGTCCTGGTCAGTCGATAGCATCGAACAATCAATGACGATTTGGGTTGTACTGTTGGGTGAACGTTATGATGTGACATTTTTTTTAACGTTAGTATTCTATTCCAATTGTTTTAAATCATTCCAGAAATAGATCAATGTCTTCTTGGAGCGCAATACAAACAGTCAATAGAGGAAGTTATCGAACAGAAAAACTTGAGAACATCAGCGAGCAAGGTTTCGGGGATTCAAGCAGAAATAAATCATTACCAATCATGTATAGCAAGAAGAACAGCGGTCTTAGGTGACTACCCTGATAGAACCCAAAAGTCCACGTTCGAAGGCCTTCGAGAAGTTTACATATCATCATTTGTTTCATTTGTTTTTCAACAGTGTGTATAAGTGAGCACATCACATTGATAATTGTTGTACGGTAAAATGAATTCTTGCTATCTTATGAACAAGTGCTATCGTGTCGTTTTTCCTATAAATGAGGAAGATTCTATCTCTGAGCGATTTGTTAAAGAATATGCTCGAAGAAACTTGAATTACTTGAATTACGCACAATTTTTAAAGAGACTGCTTGAAATTCAACCAATCGTTATTGAATTATTGTCTTTCAGACAGTTTTTATACTACAAATACCTAGTAGTAGTTCTGTCCATGAAAATGTATTCACTAAATTCTTTTGATTACATAGATGGATGCATTTTCATGAACAAAATTATTACTTGTAGCACAAAATCTGCATTTGAATTCCAAAAACTCAATGACGACTGTTTGAACCTTAGGTAAGATTACGCTGTGGCAATTCATCGTTGCTCAATACAGAACGAAAGAACGTGAAGCAGACATACTGCAGCATTGATAGGGTTTTCAGAAGACCGATACCTAGTTGCAATTTAACTAAAAAAATCGGTAAAGTTACATCAATTGAAGTCGTGATTCTCCAGGTCAGTTTTATGAAGGGCCAAAAAGGAATTGGTCGGTAAGCAACATCACTTACACGTACCGGGAATATTGAGAATTTCCTTCCAAGGACTAGTAGATCAGATGAGCTAGTCGGTTAATCAGAATGACCCTAACAGTTGTGGAGAAGAGCCCGCTCGTTATCCACGATGTCTTGCTAACCTAGAACCAAGGTTAATCTTAGAAAGTTGGCTGCTCCATGCTCCCTAAGCACACCGATTTAGACGAGCGCCATCAGGGGCACCTCAGCAAGACTCGGTCAAAACATGCAGTTACATATATACAATTTTATTTAGGTAGTGGATTAAGAGAGTAGTAGCTACCCGATATTATGATTCAGGGATTTTTTGTTGTTTCTAATACAGAGAAAATTTAATTGCAATGATTATCACCTAAAACAAAAAAACAAGTGTGCTGGTGAATAAAACATTACCTCCTGATCCTGAGTCGCACAAAGTCCCGTTAGCTGTTTAACTTTCTCCTGGGCTTGGTCGAGCTCCACAATCGGATTGAACCGCCCAGCAGCTTCGTCCTGCTGTTCCGATTCATTCACGATACCTTCGGCTAACACTTCCTGCGCGAAGCTCGTGATTTGGCCCTTCACCTTACTCAAACTATCGTTGAGCTTAAGCCACGACATTAGTACATAGATTCTTTCGTAGTTAGCTGTTTTCTTGCTCAAATCCTGCGGAACACCGCACTGTTTTGCGCAACACTTCTTCTTGTCTTCAACAAAACCTAGCGAAATTTTTCAACATCACACTCAACAGCACGACAGGCAAACACAAGTCGGTAGCCGGCAGCAGCACACAAAATTGCGACGAATTACTTTCGGTCGAAAATACGGCAATATTTTTTGTATTTTTTAGCAAAACTTTTTTACATTCCCTTACACGTACCTACATCACACGCAAATCAAAACAAAAACATGAATCCAGGCTTTGACGTTTCACTTTTGTGCTGGAAGTGCTGTGAGTGGGTGGTTGCGCGTGTTGCGGCCGGTCGGGCGCAATGGCTGGTGCTGACGGGTTATTGTATCTCCATGCTGTGCTGTCAATATCGTGTATAGGTTACAGCATTTTTCTTTTGATAATTTTGGTAATTTTAATTTAAAAATTTGAAGAAATATTTAAACAAATTTCATTTTCATAACAATATGCGTGTTTATTAAATTTTTGTTTATCGTTCAACTGTAATTCTATCAAAATACCAAAATTGTTAATAAAATTAACAATCGAAAGAGTTAAAATTACCAACATAATTTTAAGGATGATATTCGTGAAGTTCTGAATAACGGTGTAGCTGTCAAAATACATCATCAACTTACAGTTTATTTTGTTTTCAATTTTCGAAGCTGTTGTTGCGGCCACGCGACCGGAGCCTTGCGTTTTTTACTGGCATATATTTGCCTTTAGGCTTGCATTATGTTGACCAACAGGGTTTTTATGAAGAAAACTAGAAAAGGTGCGTTTCGGTACATTGTCCGATTATTTTTCTTATCGTGCAGTGTTTCATTTCGACAGGCGGCATCATCAAGGTGGTACGCGAGCACTATCTTCGGGATGACATAGCGTGCGGAATCGCTTCCTGTGGACTGTGTACGTTGTCGGCGGATCGAACCAGCTTGGATGCGACCCCCAGTAGGGAAAGCAGCCTGTACGATTGTCCGCACTATCTGATGTTGGACACGAACATCATTCTGTATCAGATCGATTTTCTCGAGTCGGATGCCATCCGGAACGTGATCGTGCTGAGCACGGTGCTGGATGAGGTCCGACATCGGAGTCCGGTAATTTTCAAGCGGCTGAAGAAGATTTTGGCCGATCCTGGGCGAAAATTTTTTACGTTTGTGAACGAACATCATCGGGATACTTATCTCAGCAAGGATGTCGGTGAGTCAGCCAATGATCGGAACGATCGGATGATTCGCAGAGCTGCGCTCTGGTACGGTCAACACATCCGGCAGGCGGACTTGAAGAGTAAGTTGAAGGTTGTAATATTGAGCGATGATGCCGAAAACAGGAATCGGGCACAGAAGGAACGTTTGCTGGTTTCGTCGGTGGCTGACTACGTCGGATCGTTGACCGCACATCCGGAGCTGAGAGATAAAGTGTTCAACACTGAGAAGTGGCAGGATGAATCAAAAATTATTTTTCCGTCGCATTTAACCGTATCGCAGATTCATGAGGGTATCAAGAAGGGTGAACTCATGCAGGGAACTTTCTTTGCATCTCGTGATAATTTCTTGGAAGGTAATGTGCGGGTGGAAAGCTACGAAGAACCAGTTCTGATTCAGGGTCGGTTGAATCTAAACCGAGCGGTAGATGGGGACGTGGTGGCTATTCGAATGCTGCCGAAAAAGGAGTGGAAATGCCCCAGCGGAGTGGTTCTGGTGGATGAACAAAATGTGGATGACGATGAGGTGGAAACGGCGGATCCGGAATTCAAGCAAGGTTCTGCCGGCGAAAGAACACCTACCGCTGTGGTCGTTGGCATTATCAAACGTAAATGGCGTCAATACTGTGGCATTTTAGCAGCAAATCCTCTAGCAAAAACCACTAGACATTTGTTTGTACCGTCCGATAGGAATGTACCAAGGATTCGTATTGAAACACGTCAATCGGCGACGTTGATTTCCCAACGCATAGTCGTTGCTATCGACTATTGGCCGAGGCACTCAAAGTACCCTATTGGACACTTCGTTCGCGCACTGGGAGAAATTGGAGAAAAAGACACCGAAAATGAAGTAATTCTGCTGGAACACGACGTACCTCACGGAAGTTTCTCGGTCGAAATTCAAAACCAGCTACCAAAATTACCCTGGAGCGTAGATCCCGACGAATACAAGAAACGGGTTGATCTCAGGGACATTACCATTTGTTCAGTGGATCCGCCCGGTTGTACAGACATTGATGACGCACTTCACGCGCGAAGACTTGATAATGGAAATATAGAAGTCGGTGTGCACATCGCTGATGTTACGCATTTCATTAAACCGGGAACGCCTCTGGATAAGGAAGCCGGTCTCAGAGCTACGACTGTTTATTTGGTGGATAAGCGCATTGATATGGTGCCGGACGTTCTGAGTTCGAATCTCTGCTCTCTACGAGGCAACGAAGAACGTTTGGCATTTTCATGTGTGTGGGAGTTGGATGATAACGCGAAAATATTGCACACGAAGTTCCACAAATCGGTAATTAAATCGAAGGCAGCGCTAACCTACCAGGAAGCGCAGCTAATTATAGACGATCCAACACAGACAAACCAAACGGCCAAGTCTCTGCGACTTCTGAACAAACTGGCTAAGCTGCTGAAGCAGCGCCGTATCGATAACGGCGCCCTGGTCCTGGCGTCGCCGGAAATTCGCTTCAGTATCGACAGTGAAACACACGATCCAATCGACGTAGTCGCCAAGAAAATGCTCGAAACCAACTCTATGGTCGAAGAATTTATGTTGCTAGCAAACGTTTCGGTTGCAGAAAAGATCGAGCAGGAATTCCCCGAATGCGCTATGCTTCGTCGTCATCCCTGCCCACCGGACGCTAATTTCGACCCACTGAAAAAGGCTGCTTCATACCAGGGCTTCGAAATAATCACCTCCAGCGGAAAAGAGCTGGCGACTAGCTTGGACAATGCCGTCAAACCGGACAATCCCTATTTCAATACGTTGCTACGCATTCTGACCACACGTTGCATGATGCAAGCGGTCTATTTCATCAGTGGAACCATTCAGCAATCGGAATACTTCCACTATGGATTAGCTTCACCAATTTATACGCACTTCACATCGCCAATTCGTCGTTATGCGGATGTAATTGTTCATCGCTTGCTAGCAGCTTGCATTGGAGCGGATAGCACTTACCCGGCCCTTTTGGACAAACAAGCCAGTTCGCAACTGTGCAACAACCTTAACTATCGCAACCGTATGGCACAGTATGCGGGTCGTGCATCGGTGGCCCTACACACTCATCTGTTCTTCCGAAACAAAACCGAAGACGAGCAAGGCTACATTCTGTTCGTAAAAAAGAACGCTATCCAGGTCATCGTTCCCAAGTACGGTTTGGAGGGTACCATTTATGTGGCAGGTAAAAACGGCGAACAGTTGAAAAACGGTCCCAGTTTCGTGTACAGCGAAGAATCGCAGACGCAGCGCTGCGGCAATGTAGAGTTTCACGCGTTTGATCCGGTTACGGTACGCTTGAGCTTGGACTCGACTAACGTGCAGCACCAGCGGTTGGTGTTCGAGCTGGTCGACCCGTACATCGAAGGATTCAGTGTAGCGGCCCTGGAAAGTGCAGAACAAGCCGGGGGTGATGGCAAGACTAAACGGAAGAGTGCACTGTCAACAACGCAGGAGCCAGAAGGGAAACTACATAAAAAAAGTAAAAAAGGTACGGTTTAAGTTTTAATTTGTTTTATGTTTTTGTGATTTACGACTGTCTTTTTTTTGTTTGCAGATTCAGAAAGCACAAAGCGCAAGAAAAAGTAAACTTCTAAACATAGAATAGTTATGCTAAGAAACAGAAATTGAGAATAAAAAAAGCACTGTAATCATTGTTTCTTGAGACCGAGTTTAATATCCGTTTTCTGCTTCCCAATTTTTTTTTAATAATTTAAACACATTTGCATGACTTCTACTGGGTATTGAAGGTATTGATGCTACTCGAGAGAAAGGAGTTAAATTCCTACTGAGCCTGATGAAGAACAATCTGCCTGAGCCTGAGAATAATCGTAGCCAGATTTCTGAATACTGCCGACCAGCAGGAGAAAGAGAGAGTTTTTAGAGCCAGCTGAACAGCTTGGTTGTGAAAATCTCGAAGGGAAACATTCAAATCCTCTTGGGCGACTTCGAACGCGTCATGGGACGCCATGGCCTAGGAGACATGAGCGAAAACGGTGAGCTGTCTACAGAATTTTGTAGTAATAACAACATGGTGGAACGCTCATCCCTCATAGACCAGCACCAAAGGTAACGTGGGTTTCCCGCAACGGCAGAACAAATAACCAAATTTACCACATTTGCATCAGCTGAAAGAGGAGAAGGATTTCGCATCCGACTGTCACCTTGTTATTGCGCAGCGAGTGAAGAGAGTGGATATCGGATGAAACTTGGAGGATGATCGACGAATGGAGAGACAGTCAAAAGCCGGCATTGAGCGAGCGCGGACCAGATCGGCTAAGACAGCTGCCCGTCAACGATACGCCAAACTGGAGAGGGCTGTTAAACGTGCTCGTAGGCGGGCGCGGGACAAGCTAGCCTGCACTACTCCCTAGCCGAACAAAGAGAAACCGCCGCCGCCAATGGTGATATCCGTTTGTTGTACGATATTTCTCGCCGCCTTAGTGGTGCCAGGATGAATACAAAGATGCCGCTCAAGGACAGAGCTGCTCAGTTACTGACTGATCGCACACAAGAGCTTAAGCAATGAACTGAACACTTTGAACAACTCTTTCGAGCGTCAAATATCAGTGACCTACAAAATCATCAGCGCATGACCCATATTTGTCAGCCCAAATAATGCATTACCTATTCAGCAAATAGCAATATGGGAGACCACAACTGTTCCTGTTCGAAAAGGCATTCGACCGAATCAACCACGAAAACATCTGGGGCGCACTTGGATGTAAATGAGTTCCAAAGAAGCTACCCAGGTAACCAATAAGCATTTCCAATGCAATTTAAAAGCAAGCCAATACGCATTTAAGTTGCCTTAAATGCTATTTTGGCAAAATATGCGGCTACTTCACTGCTAGCCCTCTTATAGTGCTGACAATGCTTATTTGCAGCTAGTTACCAACAAGAAGAATTTAAATAGAATTGTGGATGCCAATTTACAACCGTTATGCAGTCAAAAAGCTGATAAACAACAACCTGCAGTATAAAACGCCAGGGATGCTGATAAACGGCTGATTTACTGCTTATTTTAATGCTTATTGGTTACCTGGGTAGTCAATCTTATCGAGGCTTAGTATGAGGGTTACTGCTGATACGAGAAAGGGCTGCATTTTATCACCGCTTCTGTTTCTGATCGTTATGGATGATATTTCAGTTGAAGCGATTGACAGTAGAAGAAATGGAAGATTGCCTTCGACCTAGCCGACGAATGACATTGTCTTGCAAGTTAGATGACCTCTCCGAAAGCTCCCACGCAGCAGGTCTCACAGTCAAGTAGCAAAAACTAAGTCTATTGTAGTGAACACTGACAATCCCACCAATTTCATAGTAGCGGGACAACAAGTTGTGCACTTGGACGCTTTCCAATATCTTGGTAGCCAGACAATGCCCGATGGTGGTACCAAGAAGGATATAGCCACATGGCTCAGGAAGGCCAGGGTGTCAGGGAAGGTCTGCGAAACATGGGACTCAAACCAGAGCATTATATGCCAAAACCAAAATTTTAAACTCTAACGTTGAATCTGTATTGCAGTCGTTGCAGTACGCGTGCAAAACGTGGAGCTTTTCACCACTGCAGGTATAGGTCTATAGACAACTGGCTATCCAACGAGGAACGATGTCATCAACAGTCATTAACAACAGAAATTCTTGAACATAGGTGGAAGTTGATTAAACACACTTTGAGGAAAGGAGCGAACGAGATCTACAGAGAAGCACTCGACTGAAATCCGTAAGGACAGCGTATTAGAGGTAGATCCAGAGGCACACTGGCAACGCAGCTTAGCCAACAACATCCGGGCTATTCACGAGAACTTGGCCTAACGAAAGATAGAAAAAAGCCATTGGTGGGTAACCATCGGCAGTGGAGATATCTTATTTTATCCCTTTGTTCTGCCGAACCGGCGGACATGGATACATCAGGGAGTAAATGGCCAAACAGAATGCTTCGTCAACGCGTCCTTCAGCGTAATTCTGACAGTTTTCCTATGGGGTTACTGTCAAATTGACGCTGACGGATGCGTTGACACAGCATTCTGTTTGGCGCTTAAGTAAGGACTGGTTTGTTGGCGTTACTTCTTACAAACCCCATGGACCCACGCGAACGAAAGAGAACAACAGGTATTAAAGAGACTTGGTACTTGGAATGCTAGGGCGCTAGGGCCCTACTCGAAACAATACGTGGACATCGTAGCTGGAGAGCTGCAGCAGGATTGCAGTCCTAAAATTGGAGGACACGATTGTGTTTCGTGCGATCGTTCTCGTTCTCGGGTAGTTCTCGTTGTCGATGCATTAAACTTGCGCGCGTAATTTAGTGGTACTAACGTATTCATTAAATAAATGGACTTTTTTCGGATGGTGATAAAAAAACTAAGACAGCTACATAATTGAGTTTGATTTCCCATGGAAGGTAATTATATTAGCTTACTTGCAAAAAAATCTACGTCCTTCCGAGGTGCCTTCCGGCAGTTAATCGGAACATTCGCCATGGCGGACGAAACCTTGCGTGTTGGCATGTTTTTGAGTTCTTTCTTCGTTTTATTTATCAACTCCTAAGTTTTCGCGACAAAATTGTTAGAGTAGATCTTACGCTTCAGGTTTGCCCAGAAATTTTCGATGGGACGCTGCTGGGACGTTGGGCGGGTTCGCCGACTTCGATATTCAGCTGCTCCAACGATCGTTTCGAGTAGTGGGCCGACGTCAGATCCGGCCAGAACACTGCGTCTTCGCCCTTATGGTATTTCTTGATTAACGACGCAACTTCCGGCAGGCACTTTGTACTCTAAATTTTCCTGTTCACGGCCAATCCGGAGCGAAAGAATAGCAGCTTTGGCATCCCCTTCTCGGTGACGGTTAGCCACAGCAGCACCTTCTTGAGGAACTTGATGGTGTGTGAAATGAACTTCACCTCGGAACTCACTTCCTTCATGAGGGAAGTAGAATACGGAGTGCCCTGCCAGTTGTTGCCATCCATCACCACGGCCCCGTCGCGATTGGCCGGGAAAATCGTCTTGACCGTCTTATTCGGCCGCTGTGTTATTGCCTGTAAACCAGTGACCAGTGGACGGGACTGCCGCTTCCTGACATGTATGTCCGTTTTCACCAGGTACTTTTTCACTAATCTCAAGTTTTTAGTCTTGACCTTGAAATGAGGTCATACATATATTAATATTTTTTTGAAACGATGGTTCTACAATTGATGAAGGGATGGTAGGGGAAAGAAATGAAAATTTTTTGGGGAAGGCGGAAGGAAGGGGGGAGGCGGGTTTTGGTAGCTATGCTTGACAACTAGTCATTGTGACTCCTACCTTTTGTCCAATGCAAGAAGGTGCATGAGTCGAACCAAGCTGTAATCTGAGATTATAACCGGATTCGAACTTCGGATTCGGATTAAAAAAAAAACACTTTTTCACTGTTTGGTCGGTTGGACCGATCTCTCGGCCAAGCGCACTTGGCGATGTAGCCACTTTTCCCTCGGTCTTCCTCTTCAGCATCCCTTGGAGCTTCTTGTCGCTCAGGGTCGTCGGCCGTCTGGAATCGGGCTTTCTTTCGATGCTCTGATTGTTGTCCAATAGTGCCAAGATGTTGTAGATGCCGGAACGGGCGTATCCAGCGTCCACAAAGTGCCGCACGATCTCCGTTTTCGATGCGGTGGGGTAACATTCTTTGAACGTGTACACGTCTGAACGCACAAAAGTGCGATCCTGCACTAAATCGTTTCGGTATCTTCGGCGCACTTTTTCGTTATATTTATTCCAATCAATACGTGCGCCGAAGAGACCGAAACGGTTTAAGCCAAAATGGCACTATTATGAGCGATTACGCACTTATTGATTAGATAATTTTCTTTGCAATCAGCAATAATTGGGTTTATAGAAGAAGAGTCAGGTATTCTAATATGTCTCGATGACATTTTAAGACGCCACATCGTGTGCCGCCATGAATAGATAACTCATTTACAATATCTGTAGCATCTAGCATTACTCGATTGAAATAATCGAATATCCGAGTTAGTCGGTGCTAAGAAACTTCTGGATCTTTATCTAACTCCACCTTCTACTTACAACAATTCCTTTCGCAAAATGCTTGTAAAGATGCAGAGGATACCCCGCTTTTTAGAGGCAACAAGTATTGAACTAACATTCCTTTCTATCCCACCAAAACTTGCATTCGGATGCGGCCGGGGTCGGTATTGATCAGCATGCAGGGACCTGAGGAGGTTACACAATGAGGAATAGTGTGCTGTCTCAAGTATGCTTTTTCATTATTCCCATGGTCAATAACGAAAGAGCAGCACACGGGCGGTATCCTATGTTTATTCTTAATTTAAGGATCATTGCCTAGCACTAAAAATTATATTAAAATAGTTTGATTTCAATTTTTACTATTCTGCAATCCGCCAATTAATTTGTCATTATTCAGCCACCAGAAATGTTACGGCTGTTTGGCAGCACTGATTTCCACGTGCGTGCCACCCACAAGCGGCGACTTGTTGAACGCCAACCGACTCGACGATGGGGGAAGTTTCCTTGGTTACCTCAGGGTTAAGCAATCAAAGACTTGTTTGCTTTGACAACCAATCTTCAGTGAAACGTGACGATTCCTGCCATCATCAGAAAAAATTAAACCCTTAAAACAATGGATTTTGAAGAAAATTTTCCAAGGGTTCAAAATTCCACCGAGTACTTCGACACCGTGATTGGTCACATCGAAGATGTCGTAATCGGAGGGGAGTTTCAGGTTAGCAGTAATGAGATTTTCTAAAATTTATGTTTTATGATTAGTCGCAATTTACCCTTTTGTAGGATATGGTAAACCAGTTCATGGATTGCTACTATCATTTGTTCGAAACGGGCGAGGAAAATAAAATTGTCTATACCGAGGTCTACCAGAAATACACCAATCTTGTCGAATCGTTCATAGTGGAGAATCTGAACCGCAGAATGAGCTATTTCGATATGGATCTGTTCGCGGTTGAGCTGGAAAACAAAAAGGCGCAACTGGATGGGGAAATCTTCGAGCTGCTCTATACGCTGACCGATTTTCTTGCCTTCAAGGACATGATGCTCGATTACAAGGCTTTCAAGGAGGGGCGCTACAATGGGCTAAACGAGGGCTTTAGCGTGACTAGTCTTCAGAAGTAAATTATTAATAATATATTCTACGTTAATAAAGAAACATTTGTGTTCAAAAACTTTATTAGTGCATGAGAATTTCCGTTTGGACCAGACGGTTGTTGGTATCGCCCGGCATTCGATAAGGAACGGTCGCTGCCATGTTAGTCAAAGCCTTCGCTTGCTCGCGAAGATAGGTCAGTTGCTAGAAAATATACCAAAACGTAAGTTTTTTTTGTAGCTATATTTGGCTTTTCCACTCACCTTCTCCTTTCCGGCATCGTCAAACTTAGCGACATCTTTGCCCTTCAGCATTTTGTACTTGTTATAGGCGATATCCATAGTTGCAAGCAGCAAATCGGGAATCACTTTGCATACTACACCGCCTAGTCGCCTGAAGTTGTGTACGCATGCCTCCAGATCGGACATCTTCAGCGGAACTAGTTTGATTCTCTCTAGAACTTCTAGTGCAGGCTGGTAATTTTTGTTGTGGAAGTTATCAAAGAAAATAACCAACTCTTTCAGCAAAGCAAACGAAGACCAGGTTTGTGGATCGCAGTGCTTCTCGGCACCCACATATCGTTCGGTGAATTCCAGCGCGACGCGCTGCATACGCTCCCGCAAAGAGCCAGGCTTATTCGGCTGATGAACCACTTGCGAAAGGATGATGGAAGTATAGCGCAAAGCTTGTTCGTGATTACCTGCTAAATCGAACAATTTGATAGCGTCCTCGAACATTCCCTTCTTGATGAACTCTTCCGCAATCAGTTCGCACGCCATGGCAGCATCGATATGGCTGCTCTCGAATTGATCGATTAACCCCCGAGAGCGGATTCCGTCGCGTTGCATTTTGCCAAACAGCAAATCAAAGTCCCGACATTCGATAGCCAAGTCGGACACGCACACCAGAAAGAGATTGCGTCCTTCGGTATCTTTCAGACTACGCAGGAAGAAGAAATACTGCAGTGCTTCAGCTGGATCGGTTATTTCGAACTTTTTCACGTAGAGCATTATAAGACGCGCGATGTTGAGTCGCCGCATCGGCTGAGGATCTTCGATATCAACGGACACTGTAGAAAAATACCGAGAAAAAACTGCTTAGAAACGAACTACCGGAATTATTAAAATCAATCAACTTACGTAGCGGCTCCTGTAAGTTCCTTGGTCCACCAATCATATGCAGCTCATTCAGAGCCAGGGCGATGTGCACTGCATGGGCACGAAACTTTTCGAATCGTGACAAAAACTCGATTCCCGCCTCGAACTGACCGGTCAACGCCAAAACCTGATAGAACAGATGTGGCTGCTCGTTAGCGTTGAAGTGTTTCTCTCCGTACTGTTCCAGTATCATCGCTTGCAATCCGGAATAGGTTAGGTGTTCCGAATTGTCATCAGACTCGGGGCGAATTAGCGACAGCTGAATCCACAGGAAATCGTCCGAACTTTTGGCGACTTCCGGATGCTGCTCCTGAATGTCACAGCAACCGATAATGCAGTAAACGGCTCGCTTGTACGGATCAATGGCATTCCTGATTTGCCTCTTGTACTGCATACGAATCTGCAGTTCGAGTTTCGGGTTAATTTTCTGGCCCGGATTTCGACTTTTCTCTTCCAAAACAGCGATAAAATCATCATGCCCTGGTCCGGCCATCTGCATGCACTTGAGAGCCGAAGCGATGTCCCCGCATCGTAAACAATAGTAAACCATGGGCCATAACGGTTTCCCATCGACGTGTCCATCCTGGAGTCCAATGAAGCTCGAATTGTTCTGATTGGCAAACTTTAGTCCCACAAATGAACCGACCAAATTTAATATACTCGGAACACCACCACGCTGGGCTTCCCTCAAATGTTCGGAAATGACCGTCTCCATAAACAGTTTGTATCGATTCTCTAGATAGCGTTTCGCTTGTTCGATAAACTGCGTCTGAGTGCTACGTGTTCTCAGTGGATCCTGCGTTCTTGGGCTCGGAGTTACATTCGTCATGTATTTCATAATCTCCCAAATGTCGTTCACCTTGGAGTCGTTAAAGTTTTCCGCAACAACAGCAAACCGCTGCACAAGCGACGGTCGCATTGCTCCTTCGTTGACCAGTTTGTTATACTCGTAAACTTCTCGGGCGTACGCAACCTCTTGATTATTCATCGACGAACGACCTCCGAAAGTACTCTCGTTCAAAATAGTCGGCTCCGGCCCTTTACGAATGTCAATCCAGTTCTGGGACGGACCGATCAGGGCATTCATCAGCTTTACCTTCTCTAGCTTCCAATCGTTCATGGTATGCTCCCATTTCTGGTTCTGCGCCGCCTGGTAAGAGTTCTTGTGCACCTCTTCTATAACAGACAAAATTGCGTTCTCTTTCTCGTTCCGCAGGAAACTTTGAATATCGGTCGTTGCGATCGGATCTAGCGGCTCAAACGTTTTTCTCGAACTCAATGTTTCCAGCTTTTGGGAAATTTTCGGCAAATCTATTCCTTTGTGTCCCAGCAGGATATGTCTGTGCAGAACGGAGTATGTAAAAAAAACTAATCACCGGCAAGTTAGGAAAATACTTACGCTTGCATGTCCTGTGCTCCAGTTTGGGATACTCGGGAGTGCAGCTCCTGTGTTGCTTGTAGGACTTGCGGCAGGGTGCGCTCTACCCGTGGCAGGTCGTCAGCAACCTGGGTCTCATGGGTTAGCTTCTGAGCCTGCTGTAGAAGAGCACTGAAATCCATGGCGTAACCTAAAAGCGCGATAGATAATTTTGAGCAATGATTAATTCAAAATCACAATCGCCAACGTTTCTCATTTAGTTTTGAAAAGAAACATACCAATTATACTAGTATTTTCGTTGATTGTAATCGGAAATAAGAATTTATACTGGCAAAAACAGACAGAAACGCGTCGAAGCAAAAGAACAATCAGAAAACTCGTTTTCGAGCGGCACACGCACAGACTGTTTACCTTCAGGAGATGGATTCTGCCATGTTTCACCGTTTTTCTGTACGCTTATCTATTTTTAGCAATAGTATGAGTATGCAAAACGGTTACACACGCTTAAATATCCCAAGTAATAATTTCAGGCTGATCAAACGCTTTTATCCAGCTTTTTACGCGCTATCCAGCTTTTTACGAACCATAATGGGGGACGTGTTCGTAATATTTGAACAGGCTTTTTGACATTTCCCTAATACATCGCACGTTTTCTTTCCGCACATTCCTTTAGTTTTACCGTGGCCGCGCGGAAAGAAAACGTGCGATGTATTAGGGAAATGTCAAAAATCCTGTTCAAATATTACGAACACGTCCCCCATTATGGTTCGTAAAAAGCTGGATAATGGAGGACGCTATAAATTGTGTTCGTAATATGCGAACAATCTTTTGACGTAGGACTACGTCTTACGGCAAGTTTTGAGATAGGGTGTCATTCCAAAAAATCGAAAAATGCTAGCGTCACGAAAAATGAAAGGTTTTGAGCGCTAATAGCTCAGCGGTTTTCCAATCGATTTTCAATATTCTTATACCAATCGATCGGAAAATCTTCTAAGAATTGACCCAAATGAAGAAAAGTATGGATTCTTGATGTTGAACTATTGAAAAATTGAAAATAATGAACCTATGTTTTACCAGAATTCTCGCTTCGTGATTGGTTGGAAGATTTTTTACGATGATCTAAACCTATACCAATTTGATATCCGTGCTTGGGAAGCAAGCCAAAACAAGTGACAAAATTTCCTCATTTTAACAAGATTTCTTAACAATGCGGTTCAACCTAGACCATTTTGATGTCCTTGCTTGGGAAGTACGCCAGAGAGAGTGACAAAGCCCCCTCGTGACAACAGATTTCTTACGAATGCGATTAAACCTAGTCCAATTTGATGTCTGTGTTAGGGAAGTGTGCCAGAAAAATGACACAAGTTCGTTGTCCCAACAGTTCGCAAATTCTTTACTGTGAGACTATTAAACCTCGGCGAATTTGATATCTGTGTTGGAAAAATGTGCTACAGCTGTAGTATTCGGTTATAATACGACTCTGTATGAATACGCATGCTTGCCGTTTCATTAGAAGTGAATTAGTGAAAAGATGTGCTGTTGATAAAATAGGATTGAATTGGTAAAATCCCTTCAACGTGGGAAACCATGGATAATAAAATCAATCTTTAATTTCAGTAAGGTAGCAGGAAAGCAATAGTTTGTGTTCTTGATTTTGTTAAATTGTTTTCAAATGCACAATCTTTTGAGAATTGAACGTATGCAATGTTACTACTTTGATAAATGTTACATACAACGCATGTAGCATGTATATATGTTGCATATAGCATGTATATATGAAGAATAGAATGATTACAAGCATGAATACATGCTACTATCACTACAAAGAGACTTACGTAGTCCTACGTCACCTATATATGCGGTCGTGTCTTGTACACAACCCCTCTGATTTTTTGACAACTATGCATACATCAAAACTGGGCACTCTTCTCCTGTACGGTAGAGTGACTTCCCAACAAACATTTTTGTTGTATAATAGCTTATCAAGCGCTTGTTTACTGGAAATTAGCTGTATAATGGTTGAATAAACTGCTCTTCAACTAAAATGTTTGTTGGGTATATACAGAGTGGCGACAAGTCATCCCAAATGTATGCAATGCGGTTTTCCAAGGTTTTTCTTTCTCTTTCCTGCATACGCGTTGGATACGTCGTCTGCTCGATTGGAATGACACTGACAGATAATTATCATTCCAATTTTGACATTGTCGCCACTCTGTATATAGTCACTCTACTGTACGGCAGTGTTGCTCTTTCCTTCGTTTACGCAAAAGAAGGAGTAATAGTTTTGTTTACATTTCGCACATTTTTGCTCTCCTTCTTTGGCGTAAACGAAAGAAAGAGCACGGTAGTGTTGCAAGAGAAGAGTGCCAGATTTGATGTCCAGCTATATCCAGGTTTTTACGAGCCATAATGGCGCACGTGTTCGTAATATTTGAACAGCATTTTTGACGTTTCCCTAATACATCGCACGTTTTCTTTCCGTACATTCCTTTAGTTTTACAGTGAACGTGCGAAAAGAAAACGTGCGATGTATTAGGGAAATGTCAAAAATGCTGTTCAAATATTACGAACACGTCCGCCATTATGGCTCGTAAAAAGCTGGATAACCAGCCTGAAATTGTTACTTGACGTTCTTGGGTATATTTTCATCAGAGTGTAAGAGGTAAAAATCCATAAAATAAACTGTCAGATTTATAAAACAAAAGCAAAAACAGTTTTCTTTTTCTTCCTGTTGTTCTGCTGCTGAGAAGGTCGAGAAAACATTATTATTAGCCTGCGCACATAAAATTATTATTTTGCAAAGTGTAAAGTGAAGACTTCGACTTAGTGAATTTTTGATTCATCTCATACATCAGGGAACGGTTTGATCCGATATACCTCGAATGGAATTTCCCCCGTGCCGTTACGTAGAATGTCCGACGAAATAAGTTATGGCGAAGAAAGCACTTCCCTAAAATCAACACCTGCCTGCAGTGACAGGAGCAACAACCGGAGAAAGCTCAAGCCGAGCAACTGTAAGGTGCATTTGGACGATAAAACCGAACGTATTGGTAATTCGTCCAATCCGGGATCAGGACGGAAGTTTAGCGATCGACACGTTCTGAAGAAGCGTGTTCTACCTAAATATTACACTAGAGAGAACGACATCTACGTAACCTACAAGTCGGATTTTACGGTAAATTCTAGTTAAATTGATATTAAGTGTAAGCTAAAGTGTTTTTTCTGTTATTACAGTTTCAATTCAAAAAGAGCTTAGAAATATTGAATTCCCCCATCGGGGAAGTTTTTCTTCACTGCACGGGAAGGGCCATCAATCGAGGGATTAATTTGGCTTTGAAAATCAAGGCAGAATATCCTGACGCCTTCAACTACGAGGTGAACACTTCAACGATCACAGTAACTGGTAATAAATGAATGTTGATTCTATTGGTTTAAAATATTAATAAGAGATGGTTTTTAGACGATTTACACCCGCTGAGGGACGACGATGATTTTAGTGAACAACGTCGAATGAATTCTTGTTTACACATACGTCTGTATCGAACTGTGAGACAAAAACAATCAAATTCCTCTGCGTAACAACCTTTGTCTCTCTGGAGTCAGCTCTAATTTATCACCGACAAAACAAAGCTAGCCATCATTGCGCTCAATCAGCAGATTGATTTAGCGGCCTTCCTCAGTCCCGCCACCATTGCGAAAATAGCACCCTCCCGCCGCAAGATGTCCGATGAGGTGGAGATCAAAACCTACTTCAAGCTGGTGGATGTGGTCAAGTGGATAGGTATAACGCAGTTCGAGATCCTGGTGAATTTGCTCGCCTTTCTGGTGTTTAGCATTATCTTAACGGTGAAGGTGACCAGTGGTGCGCTGGCCGGTCCAACCAGTACCAGCGAATGGTTGGTCATGTTTTCGCCGCTGTTTTGTGGAGATTTTTGTAATGCCTACTTTTGTGTTATCGTCGGCATCCGAATGTATCTGGGCAATAAACATCGCCAGGCGATGCATCGGCTATCCTGGAGTGTGCACTTTCTGCTGCTGACCGCCGGTTTTAAGTATCTGGTGTGCATGAAACTGTCCGGTCAGAGTGGATTGGAATACAGTGAAGTTTTTTCGCCGATTTTCGTGCTGCTGCAGTTGATCGCAGTTAAAGCCTGCCAGTTTAAACAACAATCGTGATCGGACGGACTGATTCGTGCTGTGGTAAGTCTTTGTTATTGTGCGGAAGGAAAGAGAAAGATTAAAGTTTAAGGGCCGACATGCAAACTATTCAATTCTAGGACACTATCCTGAAAGCCTGATAATTTCTGAACCAGTTTTTGTATGTCATTTTGATAGTAAATCAAACTAATCTCAATAAAGATGTAAAGCAGTAAATTAGCTGCACGTTCCAATTGATTGTTCAGAATCGCATGCAGTTTATAAGTCATGCGTCTTCGTCATTCCATTTACACTTCGTTGCTTCGTCCGTGCGTAAAGCAAAGCCTAGGTGCAACATTACGTTTTCGAAAGTTAACCTTATGCTTTGCCTTTTTACTACAGCATCGGTGCGATTTTTTTATATGCTTCTCCTAGATTTTTCGTCTTGATGCGATTGTTCAGGACTTTCATTGCTGCATCTTTAGTGAACATCTGAAAATCATCCACATCTACAGTCACGAACGTCATTTTTCTTCGTTGGATAAAGAAATACAGGCAAGGGTTCTGCTTCAAGCTTCAACTTGCTCAGGTCAAAGACTCGCAACGTCGCAACTAGGGTTGGGACGATATCGATAAATCCGATAATATCGATATTATCGCGCATATTTTATCGATACGATATCCGATACGCAGCGTCAGAAATATATCGGATATCGATAATAAATCTTGTATGCTGCACTCAAAATAATTTTCACGTCGAAATTATAGGAAAAGTTTTGTGAATATTTTCCATCTAGTTTTTTTTTTTTAGCTTTTATTATTTTTCCTAATAACAATCAGCTGAAAATCACGTAACTCCCTGTGGAGAAATCTACGTGATTTTTCACGTGGAAAGGACGTGTGGATTATTTTGAGTGTGTGAATGAGAGTTATACTTTGTAGGCGAAGGAAAATGAACTCTCATTCGTTTTGCTTAAGCAAAACGTGTGTTTGCATCTTAGAGAAGTAACCGACGCATTCTATTTAAGCCATTGTTAAAAAGTTTTACTCGTGAACTAAAAAATCAAATGCCGGAGGTTTGGTGTCGTACTTTGTTAGAACAAGTACTACGACGTAAAAAAGGTGCATGTTCTTTTGAAAGGTAACACAGTAAATTTAAAAGTTTATTTGGAAAAGTATCCAGTTAGATAAAAAACAACTCGAAGACTCGAAAATCAAAAAAAAAAGTCGCATTTTACGAAAGCTTCGGAGCATTTTTCAAGGACTCGGAACTATAAGGATGCATGTAGTCAAATGTGCATATTAAATTTAGTTTAATTTGAATGTAACAGCAGATGATTCCATATTTTGCTAAATATGGGCAAATTTCTACTTACCGTTAAAAAACTTGTGGAAAATTGTTTTTCATTAAAATATCGGTTATCGGTACGATATCGATAATTTAAAATCCGATATCGAGCGATACCGATATTAGATACAAAACGATATCGCGATAACGATAAACTACTGTTTTGCCCATCACTAGTCGCAACACCTCGCTGAGCTGGTTATTCCAAGCTCTGCCGTCGGGCTGTTTCACATAGATGAATACGTCTTTCATCACTGGATTATAAATCCTGTACCCTTCCAGTTTTCCGTATATCCAACGAGAATAGCTTCCTCGGACTTCGCATCGAATTTCTTGCGCTTCTGTTTCGGAATAAAACACATCGCTTTCGTCCCGAAGAGCTTGAAATGCTGCAGGTTGGGTTTCCGTTTGGACCACGCCTCTTCTGGCGTAACTGACTCCAGAGACCTCGTCGGACATCTGTTGACCAGATAAGCCTCCGTGGAAAAGTTTCTGCCCAAAACTTCTTTGGTAAACGAGCTGCCTCTTTCTTTTGCCCTTGATACACATCACGCTGTTCAGCACTGCTTTCTTCTTGAAATCGAGTCCCTCAACCATGGTTTTTGCATGCTCTGTAACTTCATGTTAGTGTCCGAGCCGCTTGTGCCAGATTGTAGTTTCCACTGTTAAGAACGATTTGTGGCGCGCCAGAGCAAGCGTAAAGGAGATAGTTCGGTTGGTAAAAGTGTCGAAAAGAACAGTGTACAGGGTGTTCAATAAGTTCGAATACACTTTAAGAATGTGTTTAAAAAATGAAAATACAAGATATTCTTTTCTGAGTCAATGTTTATTGAAGCAGTGTTCATTGAGAACCTTTACGAACTTTACGATGGATGCACTCCCCCTCCCCCCCTTTGTGCTTTATGACGAGCTTGAGACGTTTCTCAAAAGAATCACACGCGGCACGCACCTGGTCCGTGGGCATCTCGTCCCAGATCTTGGAAATGCGCTTCTTAAATTGGTCCATAGTGCTCACTTTATGTTCGCTCTGTTTGGCCAGCATATACGACCATACATAAAAGTCCAGGGGATTAAAATCCGGGAAGCTGGGAGGCCACAAAGTCTTATCGAGACAACCTTCTCCAGAACCTCGGTCTTGTAGTACGCGGCGTTGATTTTCACGTTTTTCTCGATAAACAGCAGTGGAAGCTTCCCACGCTTAGATACGGCCCCCAAACCATCACCGACGCGGCGCGCTGGAACCGCGGGATGTTTATGTGGGACATGGTGATGCTGGCCAACGTCGGCGCCCACAGCCGATCATTTTGAACATTGTGCGGCTGTTGCAAGAGTTGATGAAGAGTTTCTCATTAGAAAACACGAACTCCTGACCAATGTGCCGTGAAAGTCAGTTTTGCTGTGTCCAGCCTCTTCGTTGTAGCCTCCATTACCCCGTGAGCCTTGCGTTTCTTGCATCCCTTGTCCTTCGCCATGATGGCGTGGGCAGTCCCGATCGACACATTCAGGTCAACAGCGGTCTTCCGGATCGAGCGGTTCATTTTTCAACGAACCCGCTTTTTCACCACTTTGATGGCTGCTGGCGTCCCGGATCTAACACGGTCCTTGGCCGAGCCCGTCTCCCGGTACCGACGGATGGTGTTATAGATGAAATTCCGCTTCACCCCGTGGGATTTCAACCGCCGAAATATGTCGCCAGGTCACTCACTTCTCGCTAACAACTTTACTCCGACGTTGCGGTACTCCTTCATTGCGCGGTAAACAAATAACATGTGACATTCAGTCGACACCTAAAGGCGACACCAATACAGTGGATCCCCGTTCGTTTGAACGATTCCTCATGCAAACTAACGGGGTTAGTTTTTAATTTGAACTGGAAACCTTAAATATGTTGGAGCTTGTGTGCACTGGCTGCCCTGCTCTTTGTTATTGTTTTGGTGGTTTGATTCAGTTGGCAGTTGCAAGCAGCAAATATTTCATTCTCCGATCGGATTTCTACCATAATCGTTGGGAAAACGCAATGTGAAACAGATTAAACACGCTAGATCAGTACAAACAAATCGAAAGTTGTATTCGAACTTATTGAACACCCTGTACTATATAAAGAAGGCTTGGGAAAGTGATAAGCTATCCTACACACCTACCCGGAAGGCATACAAGTGCCGTTCCATTACTACTGAACGGAACAGGGTCAGAAAAAGGAAAAGAATGATTAAAAAGAATCCAGCGAGGTCTATGGCTCGGAAAATCGGGTTTTTTACTTCTCAATCCGGCGTGTAATGGTCAACCTTTGTTATAAGTCGTATGCGCTACGCATAGGTCAATTTATAGATGCTCTGCGACCAAATCACGGCGATTGGCGAAAACTAAAAAACTTTCGAGTCGGTTGAGACATCCACATCATAATGATGCTGATCCTTTTCTCTGATGAAAACGACTTTAATCAGGACCAAAAGGCGAATCGAAAGAATGACAGGTGGCTCAGTAGTCAGGTTCCTATCGTCATGTAAATAAAGTTTCCGATGGTGATTGTGATGGTTCTAGGCGTAATCTCCAGCGAGGGGGATGTAATGCCTCCGTATTTCGTTGAACAAGGTAACAGCCGATGCATACCTGAAAGCTTTGAAGGATGCTGTTGTCGATAAGAGAGGTTGCTGCTGGTCGTAATTTCATCTTCTAGCAAGACAGAGCATCTGCTCATAATGCCAACAAAACACAAAAATGGTTTGCTGAAAATGTTCCGGTGTTTTTGGAGTAGAAAATTTGGCTGACTAGCAGTCCCAATATCAATCCTTTGAATTATTTTGTGTCGGGCTTCGTCGAGCGGGATACCAATAGGACGCCTCACGCCACGCTTAGGTCGCTCAAAGCTAAGATCATCGAGGTGATGACTATGGATCGAAACATGGTAAAACGTACATGCGGCAGTTTCCAGAAGCGTCTATCAACAGTCATTGAAAATCAAGGCGATTCTTTTGAATAAAATAATTTACAATTCCCATATATTACGAAAGTAAATAAACCACAAAGCATTCCTCGCTTATATGACTAACTGGTGTTAAATTTCTAAAACATGTGATTTAGGATAATTTGCCAATTGCTGCACACCTAAGGCAGGAACGTTCAGTTTATCTTATGTCTCAGGGATACTATTTCGTTACTAAAATCGAAATTTGTCCTATAAACAAAATTAAAATTAATTAATATAATTTTGTTTTCCGGTATCTTTCCTTTTTCAAATTTAAATGCAGTATACGTTTTTGGCTGGGATTTGGTTTTTTTCAAATGCAAAATTTTTCGATTTTTTACATTCGAGCGTATAAGAAAAACCTCGACTTTTAAGTTTTTTTTAGCAACAACATAACTTTTTTCTCTGTTTAATAGAAGCTGAAGCATTGTTTTGCATTATTATGTTCATTTCTCCAGAATTTCTCATAATAAACGTCCGCACACATTGTTCCGTTAATCGACTGTGGATTACGGATACGAACATTATTTTCTATTCACGAAAATTGTTACACGCTGGTAATATCATTAGGCTTTTGCTGATTTAGTCTCCAGAGAAATCGAAAATTATTGGTATTGTTTTAATCCGACATCCAAATAGTGGTAAATTTTCAATAAGAGTTGGATCAAGTAAGAATGGTACAGTAGGGCCTAGCTTAGCGGCATTTGCGGATGGTGTGCAAGAAATGGACAAAATCCTAATTTTTTTCCAAATATTAACCACTATGCATTAGAACACAAAAATAGTAACATTTAGTTATTTAATTAATCAAACATTATGAATGTGGGTATTTTGAAAGGCATACGAAGTAATATGGGGTAAATTTGCTTTTTGTTGAAATCTATAAGCTTAAATTTGATGAGTGATTTCTTAATTCACACTGTAAGCATTCGACGTGTTTTGGCTCTACTAAGAGTTGGATTTTATGAGGTAATTTTACTATTCCAAATATTTGTTTGCTAACAATCATGTTTACACATATTTGAAGGTAATGAAATATATTTGTGTTTTGATTGTTTGGAGTGCTGCGATAATATAGATATTCTCAGATATTATTCAAAAACCGAGAAGTGGGCAACAATTGGGAGGTGAGCAACAATTGGCAAACTACCCTACTGCAAAAATTCGTCACGTTCCCTGTAGTACTGCCAATTATGAATAAATTTTGATGGTCTCCGATCGATTCTTAATAAATGTAGCAATTATGTGGCTCTTATAAATGTTATCTTTTTCAATCACTAAATAGTGAAAGTTAACAAAAAGTTCCAAGTTCAAATTCTCCCATACATTTATGATAATTACATAAATACATCATCTGTTTACAGTGATTTTGATTACTTTCCTTTTAGAAAAAAAGTGATGGAATCTCCCTGTCCCAACAGGTCGAAGAAAATCAATTTGACGACTGTCCTTGGGAAATACACCAGAAAAAATGACAAAATCTCCTCATCCCAACAGGTCGAAGGTTTCTAACGTACGACGATTAAGGCATGGTACTCTGCGAAATCCAAATCCAACACTTACCCCTACATCATTATTCAGGAAGCGCGACAGAAAAACTTTTTATTGCTTGCCGCAAAATCTCTAACAAAATTCAATCGATGCGCCTATCGACGAAACAATATCACCGATTTCGCAACTAAACATTCAACGGCCACCATCGTCGACCAGCAACATTCCATCACACCAGGTTGTCACATTCAACTTTCATTAACCACCGGAACTTCACACGGTTTGCATTTGGGAGTACGCCATCGAAAATTGCGCCTGGCCTTGGTGGATTAGTTCGTTATTGTTGTGCAAGCAGCATGTGTCTGCAATGCAAACCGCATTGGTATGTCGCAGATGAGAACACCTGGACACTACCAATTCGAATCAATTGTTTCAAAATGTTCAACGTCAACAAGAGAAACCTATGGACTCTCTTATGATGTATGATGCATTCGATATGGAGAGGAGAGCATATTCATTGATGGAAAGGAAGTAAAAAAAAGAGTGACGCGAAACCTATCCTATCGATTGAAAGTGAAATGAAGTATGTAAATGTGATGCAGGTACGTTATGTATGCTCAAACACCAAAAAGAAACAAGTTTCCAAAACCGATGACTGCCACCTCAGATGTTATGTTATAGGGTGACCAAGAAAGATTGAATAAAAGCACTTATTGTTGAATAAAGTTTGGAAATAAAATAAATTACAAGACAAGTAAAAATTCGCTGGCTGGCTATTAAAAGTTGAAAAATTTATAATAACTGTTGATGCTTAGACATCCTACCGTGCATTCCTTGCTAAAAGCAGCAGTTTCGACTTCGACACTGTGTTAATTGGCTCCAAGTTGAATTGTTTGGTCCATTGGAATGTTGTCTGTTGAGTGGAGAAGAAGAGAGGCCGCCGGAAAGGTGGCGGAGATCTGTAGTGTATTGGCGTAACACTTGCGGACTAGACAAAGCTGAATACGATTGACCCCCGGATGGACGAGTAAGTGAATTATGATTACCGGATGTATTTCGTGGGTATATGCAATTATGTTCGGCGATGATTGGTATCAGTGGAATGCTGTAGATCAGTTTTGATAAAACTGTTCATAAGGAGCTAAGGAGTAAGGACGACGCACAATTCAATCACTCTGAGCGAATTGTGTTTACAAAGTCAAAGTTTTTAATCAAATATAAAATGCCAGGCTCATAGCGGATCGATCCGAATCATCCGAGTGCTTGTAGAGTTGTTCGCAGTTTGGCAGCAATCAGATCTCGTTATTTTCCTGATAATTAACATTACACAATGTTGTACATTATAAAATTATCAGGTAAATGGAAGCCAGCTCGGTTGCTTTACTCTGGCGATCGGTAGATGATTTGGTAATATTTCTGACATTAAACATATAATTGCGCGTGGTGGGTTTGGTGGGTGGATGCTGTCCTATTTTCATGATGCGTTGGTCTTCTCACATCTACCGTTGTGGACCTCTGGGGCCAATGGCATCGAGTATGTGTATTGCCGGTGGTAGTAAAAACGAAGGGAAATAATCGTTTTGTAAAATATGAGAGCAAATATTGTTACTTCTTCCTTACAGAATCATTGTTTGTATTATTTTCAAAAAGATATTAGTTTACTGGTTTGATACTGAAAGATACTGGTTTGACAACCAGTACTGGTAAAGCCACTACCTTATGGGACCGAGACCGTTACCTAAATTTGTCAATCTATTCACTCAACAACCACTGAACGGATTTGAGGTCGTTCTTGAAATAAATCTTTTGAAAAGATAGTTGTTTGTTGATAAAGAAAGCGGGGAGGGAAATGTCGAAACTTGAAGTTCTGTTCTTGTTCAATAGACGTCGCTGTTAGCTGTTAGAGTACTGGACAATTTCGGCACGCGTTTTTCTTCTTTGTGCCTCTTCTGCTCATGTATTTGATTTTCAACGCACCTATTTTTAGCCCAGTCCTTCTAGACTCCGTCTTTCAGGCGTAGATTACCTTCGCCGTCGTAAAGTTTCTGCGAAGTCTAGGAGCTGGCTATCTTTGGTTGTAAATGTACCTCTCTTTTCGACGTACTGTTCTTTTCTGGACGGGCTGTATCGTACACTGCTTTAAAATCAATAAAGTTGTGGCACGTTATAGGGTTTAGTGATAATTCTCGTCGAAATCAAGAAAGCCACCTTAATTTTAATCATTTTTTGGATGGATTTTAACGAATAATCCAAAAGTTCTCGTGCTGATTTGAGTCTCAAACACACTTACTTTCCGATCCGAGTACTTTAATTTCCCCAAAAAACGATATTATAAGCATTTTATTGAAATTACGCCACTGACTTCATTTTTTAAATTCGTCGTACAATTCTTAAAACCGTCCATCCAAATTTTCCTTTGTCTGAACCCACAATCATAATAAGAGAATAACGCGTATGTATTTGAGGACGGCACGAGAAATGCAATTCTAATCTAATCTAATCTAATCTCACAATAACGCAGCCAATTCTTGAAGGCATCCTGGAAAATGATGATTACTTGAATCAATCATTTTTCTTGTCGACGGTCAGGCCAACTGCGCAGCATGTAGCACAGAGAGAATTCCAAAGAATCAAGTGGAACCAGAAAAAATACCTAATTCCATTAAACTCCTTGAAATCAAGGAAGAAAGCGTGGACCTCCCGTACCAAACGCTTCCCATATACATAGATGATACAGTCGTTGGGAGTATTTTTGCTAATAAATGTTAGGTGATACTCCGGACCCTCGGGGATGAACTAATGGCATTTAGACCAGAAGCCATGCTGCAATTGACCAAGGATATAGTGCCTTATTTTACTCTCTGAAAATAGCTTAGTTTGTCAAAAATATTAGTTTAAATCATATAATACTTGAATAAAAGTCGTGTGGTTTAATGGTTGCCTAAAACTACATTTGCAAGGTTAGGAATTGAAAACCGGCCGACCCCGCAGCTCCTAGCTTGGCTACTCAATGGTATACAAATTGAAGTATTTCCAGGTATGGCCACGTGGAGGCGCTAGGTAGGGACTTGGGATGGCTAGAGAAATATAATTCTACAGTATTGCAAAGTTTTCGGCGGCAGAATGACGACAAATGGTTACGTGAATTACTTTCGTTTTATGAATGACGGGAATTGAAACGATTTATTGACATTTTTTCTTTTTTACACGAAAAAGGTAGGAAATTTGGCCGTATGATTGCATAGCATAGCATAGTTTGACCGCCCGTGAGTTGCCCGCGATTGATCTAGATCAGCTGAGATTGCACAAAGAACCATCAGAATGATGCTTGGGAGTAGCAGATCATTCTCAGTGTGCATTTTCTGGTGATCTAATTCTTTGTGATGATCAATAGCAAAGCTGGCCATGCCTATGCAGGTCAATTTGGGAGGGGAAGGAATGTTAGTCCGACACTTGCTGCTACTAGAGACCGAGGAATCCTCTGCATCATCCACAAGTGTCACAGGAAGGAGTTGCTGTTAGTAGAAAGGAATTGATCTGGATCCACCGAGGCAGGTGGTGCGATATCACTGTCATTCGAACTTCGCGTACGATTTGAGGAGGATTTTGGTTACGTGGTTATTGCGAAACAGCTAGTGGAGATCCGACATACCGATAGAGGAAAAAACTACGAGAAATCAGTTTACCGCACCGAAAGTTATGTGCTATCAACATATTCGATTCGTTCGAAATCGCGCGCGGTCAGTTATCAAATACCGATAGACATTTGTTGCTATGCACGAAAGCTGTCCTGAGAGAAACGGGTTTATTTTGGCAATTAAATCGAAAACATTGACTGCGCGATATACCTTTTGGCATCCTTCGATCATAGAACTTGTTTAAAAACTCTGACTACTTTATTAGGAAGCTGTGTAAAAGCTATCAAACTTTTAATATTTGATAATCATATGATAGAAATAACGCGCGGTGTTCCTAGGTAACCGATTCTACGATTAAAATGCACGTTTATGAGATTTCAATAAAAGTTCCGGTTTGTAAACGCACCATTGCTAAGTGTGATCAAATGAATTCAAAATGGCGTTCTAAAACAACCGCTGTCGGAAAAATGCAACGAGCGAGACACGAAAGCAAACGATGCCAAATTTCCATACGAAAAGATTCTCAGTATGTAAGCACCGGTTATATGAGACTAACCTGGATATTCGGAAATTTTCGTGTAAAGCCAGTAATTAAGAAAATTAAGATCAAAAATACAACTTTTTTATAAATGAAATATAATGGTAATGGTACTACATAATGAACCATAGTTTGAAAATTTATGTCGAGAAATATCCGCATGCGAGATTTACGGTGGGTTGAAAACCTAGTGACAAACTTAAATTTATTATACCTGAAATTAAAAATCAGGCACAATGAAGTGTGCCAATAGGCCGTATGAATAAAAGTATAAACTGTTTTATTCATACGGCCCAGTATAGTCCTTAAGTTGATAAGCATTTCCTCCTATCAACACTAATATGCAGAGATATAGCGCCCTGTCTCGTTCTGGAAGGAAATTTGGCCGTATGATAGCCAACAAACTAAAATCTCAGCGAATAACTTAATAATTTTACATTATGTGTCAAAAAAATGTGAATATTTGTAATAATTTGTATTGGATAGAACAGGATTAGGCAATTACGATGAAGCAGCACAGACCCTGTTAGGATTTCTGCCAAACTCGATCCGCTGTGCCGCGAGCTCCCAGTTTCATGATTTCTACCCTTCTTCTGGTGTTTTTACTCTTCAGGGTCGGGGTTAATTGGTTTCTTGTTTGTTGATATCTAACCAAGTTCTCCCTAGTGACAATGCTCGGATAATTTTTTCAAACCATTATTTTCTTGCCACCGCTTGTTGGTTCCCTGTCAAGCCAATCATTTCGTATACCCCGGGTTTCTTCATCTTAGTGCTGCGTAGTTCTCGGGGTATGCAATGGGGAAGGCAAATGAAGAGCGTCCAATATAGCTCTAGCCATCCCAAGCCCCTACCTAGCGCCTCCACGTGGTCATACCTGGTAATGCTGTATTGAGTAGCCAAGCTAGGAGGTGCGTTGCTGGGAGGTTCCCGGCTGCCTGGTCTCAAAACCGCGGTTTTGGGCAGACGGCGAAGCCACACGGCCTAGCTAACAGGTAAGCCTAATAAGTTATTTTAATTATTTTTTTCGTTTTAGCTTATGAAGCATCTCCTGCTATATAGCTGGATGACGGAGTGGATTGCCAACCTGAATCCTTAAGGTCTGAAGCAAATATGGCACTTCTCAATTCAAAACAAACAAATCATCACGTGGGTTAAAGTTGGTACAGCGAAATTGATTATTACATGGAAGGATCCTAATGCTGGAAGGCGACTCTTATAACCCCGGAATGCGCACAAGTGCCTCTGCTTGTGGGTCCGCCCAATCCCTTTTGGCCCTTCTGTAACAACATTAGTGTGAAATTCATTTGATAATCAAATTTGGATCTACTGTAATTCTACCCACATACATTGGCAAGTCCTTGAAATGATGGTGGCTTTCCCCTACTACTACCTACTACCTTAGTGCTGCGTAGTTCTCGGAAGATTGCGGGTTATCTAGCTGCCTAATGTTCACTCGAGAAGGACGGCTTTGACATTTCTGGTCTACGGTTGACAGTTTTGAGCGCACATAGGTATACTGATTCTAGGTGATGGTCAGAGCCAATTTCCGGACCCCGTAAAGAATATGTAATGTTCCCGTAATGTTCCTAATGTCAGAGAAGAACCGGCTCTTTATGAAAACGTGACCAATCAGGTGCATTGTATGTTGGTTAAGTGATCTCCAGCCCATTAAACCATTTGGTTTGTATATCTCAATTGGGTCCTAAAATTTGTGATAAAAAGATGATTTTTTTAGAAGGAACGATAAAGCTTCCCATTATGACTACCAGAGTATAGTTTTTTCTTTTTTAAAAAGATGCAGAGCACTAAAAAATTAAAAAACAAAAATATTGTAATTTATTCTCCCTTGACATTAGAAATCTTCCTTGACATAACGAAAATAACACGTTTCTGGCAACAATGATAACTTTTTCTCACTGGCAACTCTGGTTTGACATTAGAGCAGCTGATCGTTTTGACAGTTACAGCTTACAGCTTCGCAGTTGTCTCTTGTGCTTGTCTGCGTTTTGCTGGTCGTAAGGAAGTGGAACATCAAATTTGTAGGGTAGATGATCCATTAGTTGCGCCACTAAGCACAATATACCTTCATTTTGCTTGTTTATTGAGGTATATGCTTCAATTAATGCTTGTGGGATATAAATTTATCAAATACAAGGTATTTGTCACAAGGCAAGACAGTTGCTTTCGTTGTACGAGAAGTTTTATAAAGAAAAAATGAATTTTCCGATTCAATTATATTGTACCAACAGTTGCGCTAATGTTTCCTTAATTAAGTTTGATGTTCCTTTAATTGTGTTATTCCATATACATTGCTAGGTTGCTAAGTGAAAAAACATCGTAGCAAAACTATAGATGAGCGCCTATAGTTGTGCGCTCCAACTGCGCGTTGGATTTTGGAAAATTGGCATTTTAGCAAATAATGCTTTAATTTTAAATTGTGTAGTCTAACTACCAATACTTCTAAAAACCTGTTTTATATAATGAATGTAATTGTTTTACCTAAAATGCTACGGTGACGAAAATATGCATTAATAATGAATAGTAGCGCAACTATTGGTACTACCACAACTACTGGATCAACTACCCTACTAGTTATCGGATAAAAGTTTTGATTCGGGCAATGTATTCCAATCCATCGATTCACGGTGCTAGACTTTGTCCAAATCTAGTTTGCGTTAAGAATGACTAAACGATGTCAAACTGATGGCCAACAGTATAATCTCGGTACAATCGACCCCGCAGAACAGTATGAAAAAAAACGCCAACCGAAACTGGCACCGTATTATCAATCAGATTGGTATGTTCTGCTACTCCGATGTGAATCAGCAGTAGGGAGAACGGCAGACCAAAAATTTCTGTGCGTTTCTAACTAAACACGGTCGCATCTCGATGGCGGGTGTTGCATCCGAAAACTGAAGCCATCCACGCTGTGGCCAAGTGCAGTCACTACGCTTATTGCTGATTTTGATAAAGGCCTTAATTAAACTGAGATGACCGGAACCGGAAAATGAGCTGTAAACTCAGAAAATGTTTTAGGTCGCGATTGCCAAGCCATTTCCTGACTTTGCAACTTTTGACTTTTTGACACACATGAGCGTGAAGGTAAACAAAAAGTTTTCCGTGACATTTCAAGACATACTATGGTTTCTTTTTATAATTCGTGTTGTCTAGACACCGCTTGACACAACCATGCACAACTATAGTTTGTCTATATAAGGTTGTCCAAATGTTTATTTTTTGTTCAAAATTTCACAAAATTAAAAAAAAAAAGGTTTTTAACGGCAATAGCCTAAAAATATAAAATTGAATATCAAAATATGTGTTCCTAACCCTAACCTCATCGATTCAAGCTAAAAACGACATAGGGCTTTAGGACCCAATTGCAACTGAGATTTACGAAATCGTATCTGAACGAAAAAGTTATATTTCACGTCATATAAGAACATATATGTACCAAAGTGGAGGCGATATACGTGCGAAAGCTTTGACAATTATTTGTAATTCTATTTTGCGTAGTTTTTATAACACGCAACTAAATACTCCTGAATATATGATTAAGATATAATCAAATATTACAATCGTCTATACAGCTTTATAATTCACAGTCATGAATTGTATATGAAGGCACGGACGACTGCAAAACAACTTATTGGTTCACTTCGATTTGACATACTCTAATTATTATACAATTCCAATGTGAAATTGACATGAAAACGATTTATTATGAACTTTCTATTACGATTTTGTGTTATCTGGGAGGGTGCTTTGTGGATAAAGCTTCATTTAGAATTGGAACAAACTTTTGCTCATATTGTGGCGCTCTTGGTGGACGGATTTGGAAGTTCTTGGAACCCACGGGTCGGAAATTTTGTTAGCTTCACCTATGTATTTTTGACATTCTGCAAAACGACAATATTTTGTAAACAAACAACATGGAAGCCGAAAGAAGGGAAAAAATTGGGCACAGTTATTTGGAAAATCCACTGTGGTCTGCATCTAGGTTAGCTAAACAGTCGAAATTGCCCAGAAATACCGTATGGCGTGTTATCAAATGGTATAAGGAAACATTGTCGACGATTCGGAAGCCTCAAGCTAATCATCGGAGTGGAACTGCCGGACAGGAAACTGCGTGGTAAGATTTTGAAGACCATCACGAAGAATTCCAATCTGTCGGACCGTGATTTGGCCAGAAAATTCGGTGCTGCCCATAGTGCCGTGAGGAGAATTCGACTCCGGGAAGGAATCAAGTCATATCGAGCTAGCAAACAGCCAAACTGAATTATTAAACAGGATAGTGTGGCCAAAATCCATGCTCGAACGCTATACGACCGGATGCTAACCAAATTCGACGGGTGTCTTCTGATGGACGATGAAACCTATGTCAAGGCTGACTGCGGGTAAATGTCAGGTCAAAAATTTTACTTGGCAACGGCTCGGGGGGATGTTCCAGGTAAATTTAAATTGGTGTTTGCCTACAAATTTGCACCAAAATTTATGATTTGGCCGGGCATTTGCAGCTGTGGCAGAAAAACGAAAGTTTTCGTTACAAATAAGAAAATGACGTCGGAACTGTACCAAAAGGAGTGTCTCCAAAAACGTATTTTGCTGTTCATTCGATCCTACCATCATTCCGTGATATTTTGGCCAGATTTGGCGAGTTGTCACTACGGCAAAGTCGTCCAAGAATGGTATGTAGAAAAACGGGTCCAGTTTGTTCCGAAAGACATTAACCCATCCGATTGCCCCCAGTTCCGCCCTATTGAGAAATACTGGGCAATCATGGAGAGGAGACTCCAAAGGGAAAAGTTGTCAAAGACATCAATCAGATGAAGGCCTGGTGGAACAAGATAGCCAAAACGCCGAAGCCGAAGCCGAAGCAAGTGTGCGCAGCCTAATAAGCCATATTACAGGAAAAATTCGAGAATTCCTTCGAAACTGTGACGAATAATTTTATCTGTATTTTTTCTTCAAAGTATGAAGAAAATGCTACATTTGTGTAAGAAAAGATCTTGAATTCAACAATAAATAACTGAAATACACGTAATTGTTTTTGTTCCAATATTATCTGAAGCAAGCTTTATCTTTGCGTGGGAAGAAAAAGCTTCGAATCAACAGGCCTCGGGAAGCCGCGAAGTTTTGGCCGTCCTATCGACCTGGACGTTTATTTCTCCGATAACGATATTGACGTTCCGTGGTAACATTACGTTGTCTTCAGCTACGCGTAGAACGCTTCTTTCTCACCATCAGGTCTACCTTCGTGCTGGTAGTGCACGTTGATGATGCTGTAATTGAAGATCCGATCCTTGTTTGTTTCAATGTTCGTAGTAATCGTTACGATTCCCAACAAGGAAAAAAATCGTTGCTTATGGAGGCTTGCCTTACTAGGACCACGCTACCAGGTCTCGTGATGGAAATGCCGCTCCTAAGCACTCACTTGAGGAATGTAAAGCCGTCAAGATCCGCTCCTGCCTTGGAGACAGACGCTCCTGGGTGGCAAGCCTACTCCCCGTGCTGACACTCAGCATTGGCATGAGTGTCTGCTTCCCTGCCCCTACTTTAGTTACCACCGGGATTGATTACTCGATCTTTACTAAGGTTGCTCGTATTCCGTAACAAGCGGCTGAAGACCATTGTAGGGTCTATTTTATTTAGCCGTAGTTGAACTAGTGGAGCTAGTGTTACGATTCCATTAACTCTAACAGTCTCTTCCAGTCCAGATTCGAGCATACGAATCGAGAGACATAATTTGGTGAAAATAAAACTAAATTTTTCATACTTTGTTTATAAATAAATTATTTTATTGTCAAGGGTTACATCCAGCATGGCTGCTTCACGTGTTTGACATATCGGAAAACCACCTACCCTGCAAGGAACAGAGCTCTGAGAGGGCGAATCCAATATTTTTTTCATTGTCATCTCAATTAAACGTTGTTTCGTAACCCACAGGCTTCGGTTTTGCAACTGCAGGCAGATATTCATGGATTTACCTATAGTATCGAGATTTTAAATTAACCGGTTCATAGCTGGAATGGCGAAACCGAATGGTAACCAACGTATTACATTAGCCAAGAGAGAAATTTCACACTTTTGTACGCAATATCTGATAGTAGCATAACAAACATGAGTGTTTAAAAAAATGGTTAGAGGTAGACACGTGATGTGGATGAAAAGTGAAAAACTGTCACCGGTCATGATCGGTCAGGTTGATCGGTTTACTGCCTGCTACCGGTACAAACACGTGTCACTGTTCAAAAAATCTGTCCAGCGTGGAACTAAATGACGGAAGAAAAGCAAAACACCTACCACTCTCGAATCCCTGCTGGCAAAACACGAAGAAGCAAACAGTCGTCACCAAAGTAACGGATTATTTTCATTTTACAACGCAACGACCGCAACTTCAATGAGGTGGCGTTCGAGGCGTCGCCGCTGGCCGCGTTTGCCTAATTGACCGCGAATTTACGGTTCTGCTGGCCCGATGCCGATCGAGTACAAATGTGCCCGATTCGATCGACATCGGCTGGCTGCGTTGTGTAATAGCTTTGGGTGTCTGGTAGTGCGGAAATTTGTCAGTGCGTTTAAAAACGCATTCATGAATGAAATGAAGCTGGTTCGACACGATTTATAACACGTTGAATGAGAGTTTAAGATTCAGTTCAAAATAAAAATGTTAAAAAATGAGCAGTGTTACAGATCAGAGTCATTTTTCCAAAAATAATATACCCGTATAAAGCTAACCTACTATCTGGCAAGAATACATTACAACATTATTTGCGGTAAATATTTGAAATGATACAACATATACCATTTGGCGTTAACCACCTAAATATGTACTGATCTAGCAGAAATGTCGTAAACGGTGCAACGCAACCGCCGAAGCTCTAATCCCAATATGTTCAAAACGAGAAGCCGCTCGCAACTAAGTTAAATATTCACAACACATCAACACTTTCGTTTGGATGCGGTCAGAGATGCAAGATGTGGTGAAAGATAAATAGAAAACCTTACAAACATGTCGCAAAGCTCTATGTTTTGCAGGCAGCCGAGTAGGCACATTAAAAGCTGGGCGATTATGTTCGAGAGTTTCAAAGCGGTTGGCCGACGCAGGCAGGCTGGTGGGGTATCTTGTCCTATTTTGGTTACATTCCCGATGCTTGATGTTTGAATTTAATTTCACATCTTCGAGTTTGACACATTGGTTGTGCAAAATATATATAGAGCATTAGAATCCGTACCTTTCTTCAATAGTTGTATAACAAAAAGCCACAGAGCGATCGGTTCATTTATGTTTCTGGACAAAACAAACGTATGCTTGTGAAACCAACATTGGTCCATGATGAAGCAATGATCATAAAGCCTATCGAAGCCCTAATACACAATGATGACGCTGGACAAGTTTTTGCTTCACCTCAGTGTTCATTGAAATTCGTTGCAAATGGCAGAAGGAGAAAAGCTGTCCCTGAACCAAGTTAGCCATCGATCGTTAGGATTGGTCCCGGTGCGGTGGTAGTGCCGATGACCTCCGCTACCAGGCATCTGTTGTTCCACTTTATAATGGAACTTTCGGTTTCATTGCAAGACGATACTTTCGACGACAATCGATCATGGATCATGGAAAATTACGAGTATTATTGGGATGGTGGAAATAGGATCCGTTGCTAGTCGTAAAATATTTTTTTCTATTCTCAGTCAAAACTGTAAATAGAAAAGATATTGTTTTCCTTGTGATGTTACCGACCGGTTAGCTTGAAAACTCCATACTTTCGGGTGCAATTGGATTTAAAAGTAAAGTTGAAATAGGACTAGAAATCAAACTTGGAACTGGACCACAAATTAGAGTTTAGTTTGGACTTGAAATTGAACCTGACATAGGGCATTAAATTAGACTTGAATTTGGACTAATTTGGGCTTAAAACTTTATTTCAAATTGAACTGTTTTTTGTATTCGTGTGATCCTTTTTTCTTCTTTTAAATTTATTCTGTTTTTGGCTTCACATTTCCCTTTCAATCCGGTTTTCCTTTTTATCTCCCGTCTTTTTGATGTAGGACTACGTCTTTCAGGAAGGTAGCTGGTATAGGGGGTAATTCCAAAAAATCTTTTTCGAAAAGTGGTCAGGTTTTGAACGCTAATAGCTTAGTGGTTTCCCGACCGATTTTCAATATTGTTACAATAATCGATTGGAAAATCTTCTAAGAATTGGCCGAAATGAAGAAAAGTATGGATTCTTGATGTTGAACTATTGAAAAACTGAAAATAATGAACCTATGTTTACCAGAATTCTCGCTTCTTGATTGGTTAGAAGGTTTTTTTTGATGATCTAAACCTATACCAATATGATATCTGTGCTTGGAAAGTAAGCCAAAACAAGTGACAAAGTTTCCTCATTTCAACAAGATTTCTTAACACCGCGATTAAACCTAGACCATTTTGATGTCCTTGCCTGGGAAGTACCGGCATCCGGGGATACTTGCAACACCGGAATTATTTGCAACACTTTGGCGCATCGCGCTTTTGACAGCTCTAACGCATTTGTTTGTTAACATAACCATTTGTACCCAATGCCATTTTAAAGAAGGGACGTTTACCTATTGTTTAGTTAAGTTTAATCCATTACATCTTTGTTTTGCTTGTTTTTATACGATTGAAAAGTAATTTCACTTTCAGAGTAGGAAAAATGGATGTACAAAGTTGCTTCAGCTCATTGACATGGAATTATTTTTTATTGTTTGGTTCCTGTGCACAATAAGTGCATCATATAAGCTAACAAATAGCAACTTTGAGCTTTGTTTATATTTTGAACTTGGAGAAGAAACGATGAATTCGTGTTGTTACTTCCAATATGGCGCGGCTTGCAGCACTTGTAAAAAAGAAAAGTATCGTAATAGACAGTATGTACAAAGTAAGTTTGCATCTGTATGATGTTAATTTGTCTACCACCATCTCCAGATGGTTAAAATTGTGAAAAAATCCACGTGCCTTGAAACGGCCATTTGGAGTTCGCCGACATGCTGCATTTTCATCGAATATCTTAAAAAAAACGATAAACAAAATTGGGAAACAAAAAACGCCTCCAGTATCTCTTGTTTTACTACAAATACATCCAAAATAACTACAAACAGTCATTCGCGGTTTGAAATCAGATTTAAAATTATAAGAAGCGCAAAATCAGAAAAATGTTGCAAGTAACCCCGTTTACTGGGTAACTTGCAACGCCCCTATTTTTGGTTCATACTAAAGATTTATTTAGTTTATATTTTTTTCATAATCATAAATCAAAAGTACTTACCACTATACAAGTTTTGGCTACCTACACTTGGACCTAAACGGTATACTTCGAAAGTTATACTAAGTCAAAGTTCAAAAGTGTTGCAAGTATCCCCAATGAGCAGAAATGCTTCCAGAAATGAGAAATAAATCCACACAATGAGAAACAGACTAAACATAAAGAGAAAAACTGACGCGCAGAAAAACTTCTTATTGCGCTCTTTAAATGAGAAACTGTCGGTTTCGCTCTCGGTCCTCTCGGTAGCTACAGCAGTAAGCGTGAAAACGAAACAACCGGTGCGCGTACAGAAACTATTGACTCAGAGGCGTCAAGGCAATCAAACGTCGGTAAATTTTGAATCTTAGCAGAGAATTACCTTTGTTTCCTGTAGGTGACTTTCCTGTAGGTGCGCGTCAAGAAGCAAGTGCATGGGAATTCCAATGTTGTCATTTCTACATAACATTTTTCGCACTGTTGCCGTTGTGACATGCCTAACCATATGATGCAGTTGTGTTCAAAGTTTGGGCAGCCAAACTCAACTGAATATACTAAATCATGATTCAACTGCATTAATGGATTAATATTTTTTCTGATGGCAATGGCCGCTATTTACAATCGTCGTTTTTTCTCAACGCACTACCTATGTTAAAACTACCCGTAGTTGTCATACGTCAGCGCAACGCATCAACGTATTCAAAGTGTATTAACATTATGTTGCTCCTCAATGAGTAGCGCAATGTGCGGTTGCTCATACAACCGCGTTCAGCAAGAAAGAGAAGAGTCAAAATGAAACGGAGAAGAATAAATCGCGTTGAAGACTGAGCACAGTTTGAATATTTCTCTTCTCATTTTTTCTTCTGAGGAGGAATCATTTCTGCACACAAGCACGCATAAAATTTAATAAGCATGTCGCTCATTCAATAGCGATTATAGCAAAAATGCAGGTGCAGGTCATACAGCAAACACCCGGGTGGTATCACAATAAATCAACTATATTGGTCGCAGTGATGAGTCCACACAGGAAAAAATGTCATAAAAATTTATAACTAAATGATTGGAAATTGACAAACAAGAAAACATATTTCTAAAAATTTCCATGTTGGAGTTTTCTACCAATCACTTTACTTAAAATTGGAAATGAAAAAAAAAACCCGATTTAATCCACCTAGTGGTGAAAGGAACCTTTGTTATACGGTCTTACTTGCTATTTGAGATAGAAATCGACACGTCTTCGAAACATAATTCATCTATTGGTTAACGTTGCGTGGTGCGTTGGTTTTCATTAAATTTTTGGAAATTTAATAAGGAATTTTTGGAAATTTACAAAATTTGAACAAAATAGCAGCACCTATAAATTTTGATAGATCCTTTTTTCATGAAATTACTGAGTAAGGGTAAGCTGGTTGTTTCTAATTTGAGTAAGTGCAAGTAAAAGCAAGTTATAAGAGGAAATATTATTCTTTAACATATACATTGCGTAGTAAACGTCTAGTTCATAGGTTTTTGAACTACGCATAAATTTCTGTAACGCCATTATTTTTGATTGATATCAATAAAGTTTTCTTGAATAAATTTCATCAATTTCTATTAACCTTCGATTACTCACGCTGTTGCATTTTGTACAACACGTGTAGGTTTTTGAATGCCATATTGTTATAAAGTTACAAATCTCTGCTTAACTAACGTATGTTCTTCAATTACCTTGTTATGAGCAAAATGTCATAATTATGCATTAATACTTTAAATTGTTGGGCAAATAGATCAGCATAAACTGACATCACAGAAACGAAGCAATCAGCATGTGAGTTGTATCGCGATTGGCCCTGGAAGTTTCTCTCGTTTCTTCATATGTAAAAATGGTGTCTGTATGCAGCAACATAATTAGCAAATATAAAATGTTTAAAATGTATCTGTTGGTAGTCGAGTCATTCTGGGTCAAAATTAAGGCTTTTTTTAATCAAAGTTCTACAGTACCTAAACAAACAAACATGGAGGTATACTATATTAATCAAAGTTGTGTATTTTTACTATTTATACAATTTTGTAATACATGAAAAAGGAATGCAACAATTACAAAAAGAGCTAAAATAGAAAAAACTGATCTTACAAATTCATATACAATGAATAAGATTTTTCTCTCTTCGCTTAATAGATAGAAGGTTACTGTGTTCAACAAAATTTCTTGTAATAATATGTTCTAAAACTTTGCAGAACACATCAATGTGTTATATTGAAACTGAAGAAAAATAATTTTTTTATTTCACTTATAAGGGGATTAATCAAAATTTAAATTGCACCAGACGATAGAACTTTCAATTTCAAGAAATTCTTCCGAAGGTTCCATAAACCTAAAACCAAGTTTTCCCAGTCAAAATTCTAATGCGCATGTCTTTTTGGCTTTGGACCATTGTGCGCACGAGTAACCGAATTACAAAAGTCGGCGCGAGTGTTGGAGGGTTAATATCTTTTGATCGGCAAAACCGATTCTTCTGAAATTTTGCAGATATATTTGTAGCATTAAAATCTCTAATTTGATGCCAAAATAATTCAAACTAGATAAATCATCTTAGATGAAATCGTTATAAATTATTGTAAATTTTAATGTGTTGTATTCAATTGATCATAACTCTCAAATTAAACGTCCAATCAAAAAACAAATCAATAGTGATCTATTAGGTTATGTTACCTGTCAAATGAGACTAATAGCGTCTAAATCGCTTTAGTCATTTCTAAGAAACAGGCGATAATTATTACCTTGTCAAAACAGGTTTTTTAAGCATAACTTTTAAACTGATTGTTTGTTTTCAATAAAATTTATCCGAAAAATTTAGTGTTAACAAGAGCTTTCATTCGATACCAAGATCGTTGAAATCGGTCATTTGGGTACGGAGAAAATCGTGTCACGTAATTTTTACTTTTTTACTTATAACTTTTAAACGAAATGTCGGACCTCGAAACAATTCAATAGTGATATACTAGGCAATAATACCTTTCAAACAAAAGTAATAGCGAACAAATCGGTTCAGCCATCTCCGAGAAACAGGCGATAGAAAAGTTGCGCTCCGCACATACATACACACATACACACACACACACACACACAGACATTGCTCAGTTCGTCGAACCCTGTCGATTGGTATATGTGGCTCGGCCCTCCGGGCCTCGGATCAATTTCGTGTTTTTCGACCAATTCCTAAACCTTTGTTATAGTATAACAAAGGTAAAACTGGTTTTAAATTGGACTTGCAACTGGTCGTGTAATCGAGCGCGAAGTTGAACTTGAAAGGATTTAAAATGAAATCGGACTTGAAATTGTACTTGAAGTTGAACCTAAAATCATGAGATTAGACCGGGATAATAATTGGATTTAAATTGCACTTAAAATTGCATTGGACTTCAAATTGGTCGGTGTTAAGTCAGACCGAAACAAAGCAAAGCCTGGGTGCTAATTCCGTTATCGAAATTTGACCTCCTGTTTTTTATACGACAGAATACGCAAACAGCTGTTAGAATACAGGACAGTGCGGGGTCAGTGCTACGATCCTAATGATTCTAACAGCCTTTCCCAGCCGAGATTCGAACATACGACGACTGGCTTATTAGACCAGCGTCTTATCACGAGGCCAACTGGGAGGGCGCCAAGTTAGACCGAACAAAGTGATAAAATTCTGATTTCGAGAGAAACAAAGTTTGCTGCTCTGTTTGGTTTATAGCTCAGTGTAACTGGATTTTTGTGAATTGGCCCGCTTACGGGAATAAAACATTATTTAACACCAGTAGCTTCGTCTTATCCAGGGTATTGTGAATCCCCCCTCTTTTGTTTAGCACTCGATGGCGTCGGCAGAGCTACGAGGTTAGGGCGGGTCTGTAAAGAAACAAAAAAGGGATCGGTGAAGCTATGTGCACCCAATAATGCACCCCTAATGGGTGTATCCGGCGACCTTTCACACCTTCCGCAAAGACTGGATCGCAGAACGGGTCAGACTCACTTTCTCCACCAATCCCGTCGGCTCAGGACACCTCGCGATGGACACTGCTCCGGTTCCTGGGTAACGCGGCTCTTTGGCGGTTATCCGTGGCCTTTCTCCCACGGGTTATTTTGGGTGACTGGAATGACGGATGCGGTCAACGACGACCAGTGTAGCATCCCTTCGGCACTTTGGCACTTACGGCACCTTTATAAAAAGAACGGACATATTTATTTCCGTACTTTAGGGTACGTGTTGACTCGCTCACAGTCCACTTCAGAATTAATAGTCTAGGCGATGGCGTCCTACTACTTCTTCAGCAGCATAGAGCCGGGGTGGCTCGTGCTGTTTCAAGCACTCGTCTCCATTCAACTCGGTCTTGGGCCACTCGTCGCCAATTCCCTAGTCGTCTCAGAAGTCGCAAATCGCTTTCGACCTGGTCGAGCCATCGTGCACGTTGGGCCCCCCTGTTCCTGGTGCCGGTGGGGTTGTTGAAGAGTACTATTTTCGTCGCACTGTCGTCCGGCATCCTTACGACGTGTCCGGCCCACCGTAGCCTGCTAACTTTCGCTAGATGTACGATGGGAGTCTCCCCAAGCAGTGCCTGTAGCTCGTGATTTATACGCCTCCGCCACTCTCCGCTTTCAGTTTGTACTCCGCCAAATATCGTCCGCAGCACTTTCCGCTCAAACACAGCAAGGGCGCGTATGTCCTCCGTAAGCATCGTCACGGCTTCAAGTCCATAAAGAACTACCGGTCTAATAATGGTTTTGTACATTGTTAGCTTCGTGCGGCGGCGTATGCTTCCTGGTCGTAGCGTTTTACGAAGGGCAAAGTAGGCCCGATTTCCCGCTTGGATGCGCCGCTGGATCTCCTTACTAGTGTTGTTCTCCGCGGTCACCAGTGATCCCAAATACACGAACTCCTCTACCACTTCTAGTTCGTCGCCGTCAACGGTTACCGTCCGTGGGAGGTGCGCATTTGTTTCCTTTGAGCCTCTTCCTTTCATGTATTTGGTCTTCGACGCATTTATTTTTAGCCCAATTCTCCTAGACTCCGCTTTCAGTCTGGCGTAGATTACCTCCGCCGTCGCAAAGTTCCTGGCTATGATATCGAAGTCATCTGCAAAGCCTAGAAGTTGGCTACTCTGGGTAAAAATCGTGCCTCTCGTTTCGATGCCCGCTCGTCGGATCACCCCCTCAAGAGCGATGTTGAACAGCATGCATGGCGCCCTACGGGTTTCCTTAATATGGCGGAAATATTCTTCATATCGTCAAAATGAAATATGTGTTTATGCTATGGGGCGAAAAGCTCGCAGAGAGCATTATACCTGCAGTTGTTGAAAGGGATGTGTGGGTTGAGTAATGGGCAGTAGGTTCGATATAGGATAGGATGGAATCGTGATCGGTGGCTTTGGTTTGTCGAGTCCGAGTTCCCTTAGCGATGGGGGTGGCACATCTTCGTTGCTTGTTACATCAGTGTGGTCACTTCCTCCGCTACCATGGTCTTCCGCCTGCACGCCATTTAGTTGTTTATCGTAGTACTGCTTCCACCTTTCGATCACCGCACGGTCGTCTTACCTGCATCTTTATCTCTGCATATTTTGGCCCGTGGCACAAAGCCTTTGCGAGATTCGTTGAGTCTCTGATAGAACTTCCGTGTGTCGTGAAAGCGGTATAGCTGCTCGAGGCACTTCTTCTCCTCCTCCTGGCGGCCAATGTAGTTAATAGTTGATGATTTTCAAAACTCTTCCCAACAAACATTTTTGTTTAAAAGAAGCCTATTTAACTATCTCATGCTAATGGAACTGGCACTCGGTTCTTTGGGTTACATCCCGTGGCTGTTTTCTTCACAAAATTGTATAGCTTTTACGTGTCCATTGACACTTCTGTGCAAAAAATTAAACTAATCATATAATCAGTAGTAAGTTTCCAGTTCCACCAATGCATACATACTGCAGTTGACGAACGGTATTTCTTAACTGGCTTAAGGAATTGTCATTAGAGTCAAAAGTTTTGGACGCATAACTTTTGAGTAAGGTTCAAACCAACCAACAGACCAAACAGCACAATGAAAATTTTCGTGAAGATATCTTGTGTTTTGAGCATAAAAACTACAACTTGACCCTTAAATTAAAAATACTAGAGTTAATCATTTACAACACTGATTCGCATTCTTAAATTTCGTCGAAAATAACAAAGACCACCTTTCATTACAACACAATGATTTAAGGTATTTTTATTAACTAACACATGGAATATCAGTTAACAGATCATTAATTAACTAATGTCCTCTGTAGGTGAGAAGATTTTTTGGCGTTTTGCATACAAAAAGTATGTAAAGAATTACAAGCAACTAACTGACACATCTGTTTGAGTGATTCTTCGATTTTTTACGTTGAAAATTGCTGCGACACATCACATGCATGAATATTCCTCGTTTTCATATAAGACTTCAGTTTGGAGTATATTCTTACAATTTTCGATGAGATCGGTTGAGAGGAATGGATTTGGATGGTTACTCTTTTCTACAAACTCTTTTTACGTTCAAGACATCAATTTGGTCTAGCTTCAATGCTCGAATGAAAAAATTGATTGAAGTGAGGGGGTAGTTTTATACTTTCACAAAATTATTTACTTTCAGGACGTCAACTTGGTCCTGGTCTAATCGAAACAAATAAACCTTTAACTGCCCAGGTAACCAATAAGCATTTCCAATGCAATTTAAAAGCAAGCCAATAAGCATTTAAGTTGCCTTAAATGCTACTTAAATGCTATTTTGGCAAAATATGCGGCTACTTTACTGCTAGCCTCCTTATAGTGCTGACAATGCTTATTTGCAGCTAGGTACCAACAAGAAGAATTTAAATAGAATTGTGGCTGCCAATTTACAACAGTTATGCAGTCAAAAAGCTGATAAACAACAACCTGCAGTATAAAACGCCAGGGATGCTAATAAACGGCTGATTTACTGCTTATTTTAATGCTTATTGGTTACCTGGGTGTTCATGTTCAGACTTTGTCGTCTTTTTTTCAAGGTAAAAGTTGAATTCGCTAGTGTATAAAGTAGCCGTCGTGGGCCTCGGAAGCAAAATAATGCTTGCATGTGATTAGTTGATCCGTTAATTCATGATAGTGATCGATATTTAAGCTTGTTTCAATAGTGGATTGACAAATTTCTATTATATTTGCTATAGTTATCGATTCTTAGAATAATTTCCGATTGATTGATGCAAATGTCACTAAAATTCATTGACAAATGGCGTGCAAAACGTAACCACTTTTCGTTATATGTTCATTTCTCGTACTTCTAAAATGCGCTCCAATATAGAAAACATAAATGTAGCTAAATAACAACAAATAGGACCAGTAATATTTGATAAAAATAAGTTATGGTAATCCTTCGAATGCAACCAAGGATAATCAAAACGGTTGTCTTTGCCTAGTTTTTTCGAAACACCTACAAGTCATTGTATTGCAAACATTTCAACAGTGATAAGAGCATATCAGGTCGTGTGTTCTTGTTGTCATCGTCTACAACATAGGTAGGTATTGCACTTTGACGGTGAAATTTCACTTCCAAACGTTTGCTCATGTTAGTGTCGAATTATCGCTTCACGAATAACATTTTTGTTTCTCTCCTCCATTCCAGTTTTACTTCATTTCTATGCATACCTGTTCCGTCGTCCAGAGACCAGCTTACCCGGTATAGGTGCGGATGGGATCTACTCTACCGACGAACGACGACGTTGCAAGTGTTTGGTTTGAATTTTGAATGAGAACCAGTTCAACCGAAGGCACGATAAGACAATGATGTGAGGAGGGCCAGACATCGTGCGACGCAAAGCGCAAAAGTAAAGTTCAAAACAACTGTAAAAAAAAAATATTTGCACCAACACCCATTGGAACTGTTTACAAATACAGTACACCCTGTATATATGTATAAGTCGAGTGGTGAGTTTCTGCCGCATAAGACCAGTGGTGAATTATTTTCCGATTTTCTTGACGAATGTCTTAATTTGTACGAAACGAACTGACGGACGTGTGTGCGTGTCAGTGATCGCGGATTGACGAGATCCGGGGGGGTTTGCCTGATCCCGTAGCGAACCGTGGGTTTAGTTGAGCCTTATTCATTGAAGATGTCGGTTTGAAGCTTGCGAAGTGTCCGCTGGAAGGTAGAAAAAAGTGTGTGAGAGAGAAAGATAAAAGGAAGATCTTACCGTTTGAACGTGTTTGGGAGGCCCAGAAAGAGTGGGAGGAAACGAGCTTACGGTGTGTTCCGAATACCGTCCTCTTTGTTAGTGCAACAGGGGTGTTATCATACATTTACGGTACGTGTGGCCGACTTTTCGGGGTTCACGACGATTTACCGATTCCTGTCCAGTGCCACGAGTTTGATGAGCGGTTAGTTTTTTTTTCTTGCGTTCCAAGAATTTTAATTCTTGTGCAGTCCTGTAAGAGTGGTGTGTATGTGTGCAAATATCTGTGAAGTAAAATTTGAAATCCGGTTTTTGAAGCAAAGAAAGAATTTACGATCAATGGTTACCAGTAATTGGTACAGAATAAAACAGTGATCAAAAGCAGGCAGCATCCCATTTGAGCGGAGAAGATCAATCGGCAACGTCTGAAGCTGACAGGCTAGCGCGGTGTGCCTCTGTAGTTGTAGAGAAAGTACCCTAGAAAAGCCCAAGCAGGCAGTCCTCCGAAACCAAGATGCCCTGCAGCGCAGTTACGTTGTCTCTCGCGACGATATCCGCCATCATTGCTGTTGCCCTGCTGGCAATCGCCTTCTCCACAGATAATTGGCTCAGCTACGAAGTGAAGCGGAATAACATACAGGTACGTATACGTTTAAGCCAGCTTCTCTCGGCTGCTCTCCTGCAGCGCGGGGATACAATGTTTTTTTTCGTTCTCAAGATGTGTGCGTGCGCCCGTGTGGGCTCATGTACTGGCCTGGCTCTGGCACGGAACCAGCGCCAGCGCAGCCACCAGAATGGGCTTGCATGGATCTGCTGCACCCGTGCCACTCACTCTGCAGGCGAAGTGAAAATCATGTGAAATTTACTATCAACAGTCACTCATCCGGAGGCAGTGCAATTTCCCGGGCACACGCAAAGCATGTCGGTCGACGGCTAGACCATGTTGAATCTGGCCTATCATCTTCGCTTGCGCTGTTGTAGCGAGCAAAACGGGTTTGATTAATTCATTATAATTTACCTCGAAGTGAGATGACATGTATTTTTGAAATCTAATTATAAGTTGAGTGCTCTGATAGTCGAATCTAATTCTACTTAAAGATGTACTCGTTTTTTGGGATCATTGGTAGACTTCGATCTAGGCAATCGTAAACATTTGTACAGAATTAAATTATGATAAATTTGCTTATTTTTCAATTCAGATAAAGATATTTTGTGAAATAGTGGTACAAGATATGATTCCACAGATTATGTAACCGTTTAACCGGTACTGTACAATGACACGACACGGTGAAAATGTAATCTACTTTATATGGATATAAATTTTACTACTGCTCGCGGTTTTATTTCACGGAATTCTTCCGGTGGTTAAGTGGTTGTGAAAAGTAAAGTTTATTTGTCTGTTTTCAATTTTCCATCTTTCTCGATCAACTAGACTAGCTAATTGCGTGCCATTAGGCCGAGAAATCGCACAAAAGAAATGTACCTAGTTGTCGCACCACCGCCGACCGGCGTTTTACGGCTGTTCCGTTTCTGTAAGCAAGCAAAACAAATCATTTTTTTCTATTTTATGTTTATTAGTTTCCGGGATACCAAGGTTATTCGTTTTCATTTCTGCTCGCTGAAATTGAAGCTGCTATCACAAGGAGTCATTGAAGACATTTGCAATAACAGCAAAGATCCGGGCACTGCGGTTTTGTCCGCGCTGTGAAAATTTGACAGTTTTGAACTCGCGAAAAAACTGATAGATTTCTGCAACCTGTTCAGAACGGTATGCAATGTGTTTGGACCATAGCAAAGCGTACCGCATGTGGGTAAACTGTTTATACTTGCACTGGTAATCAGTGTTTACCAAGGCCAAGATGAATTGTGAATTCGACTGCATTGTAACTACATTGTAAATATTCCTGGTTACACTTATCGTTACCGTAATCATTTTTGAAAAGGCAGTGCAAAAACAAGATGAGCAAGAATAAGAAACCACATGTCACTCCCTAGTTTGTGAGTAACAACCGTTTGTTTATACAAAGTTGTTGGTTACCTTGGCAGTCAACCATTCTCTCTGTGCTCTTTTCGTCAGGAAACTCTGCCTGGTTAGGGCTTATCATCAACTCTTTTATAACAAAACAAGGTAGTAAACAATCGTTTGGATGAAATGCAAAAGCTTTAATATTAGATCTGGCCTAGAGGAGCGATTATTCTTCCATTAAACGTATAATTTTGTTCCACACTGAAAGCAACGTTATAGGGATAATTGTATCGTAGTCTTAACCTCATAAAAAATAACAAAGATTTGGCTTTCACTAATCATTTGAAATTATTCCTTGCGAATTTCATTGCAACGTACGATTAATCACCGTAATATTTCCTGGAATGTAATGCACTTTTTACAACCTCCAATTGCGCATGAAATTTGTAATAAAATGCTACTCCAACATACAAGAAAAGAAAAGTGAAAGTTACCAATTTGTCACATTTAGCTGTCCCTCACCTCGTTCTCTGCGTAGACAAATTGGTTTTTATTATGTCTTTCTAAACAATTTAGAAACAGTTACCTATTGTATGTCAGTTGTCAGCTACTTACAAAACTAGCACAAATTTTGCTTCAAATTAAAGATTAGTAGGGTTGAAAGTAATTATTAGTTGTGTAGTAAAATGTGTATTATGTAATCATTATAATGACGCCAAACTTCGCCTACAAAGAATACATTTTGAGCCTTCCATCAGCGTCCCGGCACCGGATTTTTGACCTGTCTTTTTTGCACGTAAACAGCAAAGAAACCTTTAAGCAATATTCACGAGGTTATGTTCAGTATATAATATTGCCATTGACTTTTTACTTTAACAAAGAGGCCTGTCGAATAAAAATACAGACGGTCAGGTTTCGAAAATGGAATGTACAGCAAAGTGCAGCAAAGTCAAAAATAATTTGTAATCGACCACAGCATTTTTTTTCCTGGAACACGCCTTAAGAAGCATAGACCAACAGACGCACGTTGTAATTTTATATTTGGTCGGGAATGTCTCCGTACTCACCGTGGTGGCGCTTTTCCACAATACGAGGGAAAAGTAATTTGCAAAATACTTGCTTTTTCGAGCGAAGGTATGCATCTAAAATAGGCGATATTTTATGTACGGTTCCCTTCAAAGCCTTCAAAGAGTTTTGTCCGTTCGTCTGAGTAGTTGCAACTGTGCACTATTCGCAAAGATTTCACCCAACACCAACACTAGCATAATCGGAATACATTCATCATGACCCGGAAGGTTGCGGAGCAGGCAAAGAGCATCGCAGGCGAGCAGGCAGCATCCGCTGAGACTGAGAGCGAGGCATGTGTGTTATCTACCTACGAACGATCACCAACGTGTTTCGTTTTTTCACTTGTTCGGACGGAGCACAGCGAAACAACAACGCTGACAATGTGACACATCATAGCGACTAAACGGGGAACGTCTTGACGGCTGCTGATGGATGTTGATTTTTTTTTTTCTGCTCATAGGCGTACCGCGTGGATGCGGTTCGCTGTTTGAGTCGCGTTGATGTCATTTTCTCTTCGGGTTCTATGATTGAATTTGGTGATTTCACCAAGTGTCAAAAGGGCACACGAACGTCACTAGGTACCGTGCTGCCATCAAAATCCGGATGTTACCAATACCTGGAGCTGGACGCCTTCATTTTGCCAGTCTGGTGGACGATTCAAAAGTGTCCGGGTTTTGATTCAATGAGACTGGCTATGACTTGGTTCTGGACTGGCTATGACTTGGAACTATGGTTCTGTGACGGTTTTTTATGGTTCTGTGTTTTTTATAACTGAAAACATTCAGAGAAAATTCAATACCAGCAGCAGATATCGCGAATACAGTGGGATTTCGAATTTGGCATGGTTCGGTTTTGGTATGTCTCGATTTTGGCCACAAAAGTATCCGCTTTTGGCAACACAAAATATTTCACTTCCAAAAATATGCTTAAATCTCGGTTATTTTTCGCACAGATGCTTTAAATGACGAAAAAATGGCGCCTTCAGTGTGTTTATGAAAAAAGTTTGCGGTTATAGAATGTTTCGAACAATAATATTTTCATTGCCGTAGAACTACGTCTTTCCGCAGGCTGAAAAACTTACTTGTACCAGACGGATAGCTCTTGGTGGACTTTTTAAACATAAAAAGGTTGCAAACTCAGTGATTCTTTAGCTGAACTGAAGGTTGAATTGCAGGAGACTAAGTAATTGGCGCTATAACTTAATGAAAAGTTACAATAATTAGTAGCCTGTATTTGGCCCGACCAGTAGAATCAATATATATATATATATATAATAGAATGCCAGTGTCGCTGTTTTTCTACAGGAATCATTGTGGTAAACATGATGCTAACAATCTGTATCAAGTCTGTGAATCGGGAACTTCATTGTCAAAGTTGCTTATTGTTATTTATCTGTTCTTTATCTGTGCGCTGGTTGGTGCTGTCATGTGTCATCAGTGCGCTCATCGCTGTGTTTTCATGCCAGTGAAATGTTTTTAAATCCGCTCATTTTCTTTTCGTCCGGATGAATTGAATCCCTCAACTGAGTCTTTTTGCACCGATTTTTTCAGAAATTTGAAGCAAGCGAAGTTTACAATCACATTACTTGCCAGCCGTATTCGAAATTTTAAACTGGTTGTCGAAGTTTGACAATGAGATTCCCCTTTTGCTGAATCTCAGGCACACACACATATGCAAGTATAATGTAAATACATTATCTGAATATGTATGATGTTTGCCACCGGCACTGCAGCGACACTGGCATTCTATATATATTGATTATACTGTTTGACCAAACATAAAACCACAGACAAACAGACATAATACTCACTCTCCCATTCCTCGCACGCAGTAACAGCCATTTCAAATTTATTGTTGGTTGGGAATGTTTCCGTATTCGTCTAAATGGAGCTTTTTAACGAAAGGAGGGGAATGCCCCATAAAAAATACATGCTTTATCAAGGGATATTCTTGTTGTTAATATTTTAAAATGTCGATCATAGATGGCTCTACTGTTCAGGCAAAATGAGTGTAACTATAATTTTTGTCGATTTTTCTGGCCTAACAAGCCAGTCGTCGTATGTTCGAATCTCGGCTGGGAGGTGCTGCTATAGAGTCAGTAGGATCGTTGCACTAGCCCCGTAATCGTCCTGTACTCTAATAGCAGGCTGCGAAGTCTGTTGACAAAGAAGGGTAAAGTTCTCAACAGGACGTATATATCCCTGGCTTCGCAATTTTTCAATCTTTCTTCTAAGAGTTATGACCTTATTCAACTGCCATTTATATCTTTCAAAATTGGAGTCGATATCAAGCTGAAGGAAACTGCTCTTAATCAGTCCGTTTGGCCGAAAGCAATATTTTGCCGAGAATTAGAACATTTCCAAACGGAACGGGACTTTGGGGGCCTTCCAAATTATTTATTCGCTGCGACGACCATCTTCAAATGTAACCCGATTGTTGCTTTTGAACTCGATGAATCGAATCGTTCTGATCTTGTGATTGAGACTGGGGCAGAGGGCTCCCAGTCTGCTTCTACAGGACCCGATGGATCGCGCAACGATGACGACGCCACTGCTTCTCTGCGGTTATACTACCAGAATGTCAGAGGGTTAAAGAAGGGTGCTAGAAGGCTCGATGGCAGAATCAATTCCGTAAAACTGTTGACAATTAGTATATTGTATACCGAAAGAATCGAAACCTTTTAAACAGTGCCCATAGGGTTGGTGGTGATGTTGTGATGAATTTTCGTTTCAATTCAGTTAAAAATAGCCATCTATTTGCTGGACAAAATTACCCCCAGGTAAACGTGCTAATCTCGAGGCTAGTCAAGTACATATGGATTGTATTGGAAAGGTTCGACAAGTTTCAAATTTTCGTGATACAGTCATTCTGGCCGGTGTCAATAACCAGCCCAATTTGTCGGGGAAATGTTCGCAGCATGGCTATTTGCATGTTGTCTATGTTTAGGCTGCTAATACTCTTTCCAAAAGACGTAATGACGGAATGCTTCATGAAATTCTACTTGATGGTGTAGCTAGATGCAATATGTTACAGATTAATGACACCTATAATCCATAAGGGCGATATCTCGACCTCGATTCATCAGTGAATTAGCTAGGTACTCGGTCTCCTCTCGTGCCATCGACCCTCTAGTTCCACTTCACGAATATCATCCTGCGCTAGACTACGTATACATACAAATCGTCCAAACTGTTGACCTGCACAGCAAAGGGTTGAGTTTTAAAAGAGCTAATGTACCAGCTTTACTTTGGTTTCTTGAGTCGGTCAACTGGGATCCAGTCACAAGTTGCATTGATGTGATGATGCAACACTGCAGTTCAACTTTATTTTTCGAGACGCATTAGAAAGATATATTTTACCTTACATTAGTGGCAGCAGTCCGTTACCGATCTTGCGCCGAACGAATTATGGTCCTCCAGTACCGTCGATCCTGGGGTTCGTTTTGGCGGTGTTAATGGTAAGTCCCCATCTCGCCGCTTCCCTTAAAAAGGCCTGAAGGCCTCTTCCACTGCTCTACGGTTGATTCCGATGATATTGACGTCGTCGGCAAAACCAAGAAGCATGTGAGATTTCGTGATGATAGTTCCATTCCTTTGCACGCTTGCCCTTCGCTTCCAAGGCAATGTTGAATAGCAGGTTAGAGAGTGCATCCCCTTGGTTCAGTCCATCCAACGTCACGAAAGGAGCTGAGGTCTCACCCGCTATTTTAAGGCATGATTTGGATCCGTCCAGCGTCACATGAATCAGCGAAACTAGTTTCGTCGGAAAACCATGTTCTAGCATTATCTGCCACAGCTCATTTCGTTTAACTGAATCGTACGCCGCCTTAAAGTCCACCAATAGATGGTGTGTCTGCAAGTTGTACTCCCGGAATTTGTCTAGCAACTGACGCAGGGTAACATCTGATCCGTCGTGGAGCGACTCTCGAAAACCAGCTTGGTACTCGCCGACGAAGGACTCCGCTAACGGTCTCAGTGTGCAGAACAGTATACGGGAAAGCACCCTGTAGGCAGAATTGACCAATGTAATTCCACGGTAGTTTTTACACTCCAGTCGATGTCCCTTTTTGAAAATTGGGCAAATGAGGCCATCCAACCACTCCTTCGGCATTTGTTCTTCCTCCCAGATCCTGACAATGATCCGGTGGATTGCTTCGTACAGTCGCTCGCTCCCCGCTTTTAGAAGTTCAGCCGGGATACCGTCCTTCCCAGTAGCCGTACCGTTTTTCAGTTCACTGATTGCCTTTTTAGCCTCCTCCTGTGTTGGTGGCTCCACAGCTTGACCAGCGCTTACAATTCCTATCCTGTCCCTGCTGATCTCCGCATTTACCTCTCCATTCAACAGTGTCTGAAAGTGCTCCTTCCATCTGGCTGCTACCGCCGTTTTGTCGGTAATCAGGTTGCCAGCACTATCATTGCACATCACAGGCATGGCAAAATTCCTGCATCTCACCGTTTTATAGAAACTCCGTGTGTCGTTGCTGGCGTATCGCTCCTCTGCGCCGGTGAGCACGTGCTCTTCGTACTTGCGTTTCTTTAGACGACGGATACTTTTTTCCACAGCTCTAGTCTCTCTGTACCTCTCTCTGTTTTGACGCGTCGTCGCAGTGAGCATGCGACTCCTGGCCTGGTTCTTTTCATCTGTCACTCTCTGGCATTCGGCATCAAACCAGCTGTTACGCTGCCTTCCACCTCTCTCGCAGCTGTTTCGATGGCACCATGGGTGTTCCTCCACAGCCCATTTATCTTCTCCTTCTACCTGCTGTTCTGCGATTCGTTGGTCAAGCTTCCTGGCGTACTCCACAGCTTCGCCGTCTGCCGTTAACCGCTGTTGAAACGCAGCGTCCTCTCAGTGCGAGGTTTCGACAGCCTTGCGCGAATCTTACTCACTACGAGATAGTGGTCAGAGTCGATATTTGGTCCCCGAAAAGACCATACATCGATAACATCCGAAAAGTGTCGACCGTCAATCAAGACATGATCGATCTGAGAGCTAGAGTCTCCATTTGGATGCCTCCAATTGTGCTTCCGAATATTCAAACGTGGAGAGTAGGTGCTACAGATGGCCATTCCGCTGGCCGTTATCATTGGTCGACAGATGAACGTTATGTCTTCCAATGACTGGACGGAAGAATTCCTCCTTCCCGATCTGCGCATTTGCATCTCCGATGATGATTTTTACGTCGTGTTTTGGGCACTTTCCATAAGTAGCATCATCGGATTTATCATTTGTCGGTGCGTATAAGTTGATTGGGCCGTAGTTGCAGAATTTGCCCAAAATCCTCAACACGCATCTACGGACCTCCACCGGATAACTGGTTGCTTTTGTTTTCCCAACACTACGAAACCGACTCCATGTTCTGCGTTTTTACCGCCACTGTAGAAGATGTGGTACTTGAAAGAAGTGCCTCCAATAGGGTCTACTGCACGGAACTTCCTTTCTCCGGAATTTGGCCACCGAACTTCCTGAATAGCCGCGATCTCCACTCCGAGTTGATGCAGCTCTCGAGCAAGCAAGCCAGCCCGTGCCGGTTCACGGAGCGTTCGGACATTCTAGGTACCAAGTTTCCAATCGTTATCCCTTAATTGTTTCCTTGTCCCTTGCCGTGTCCTATACCGATTGTTCCGTTCTGAATTTCTTTCTTCGTTATTCGCGGTAATTGAGTTTTCGGTATACTACCTCACCGGGGTCGCGATACCTACATCCCGCTGATGGGTCCTTAGCTATACCTTAGGTATAGCTTGCGGGATACAGCATTTCATATTCAGCCGCCCGTTTCAAAACAGACGCAGTGTGAGCTGCCCCTCACCTGGAGCATAGGCGCTCTAGTTCGCACCTCCTAGCTTAGCTGCTTCAGTAAGTACAAGAAGCATTTCCGGGTAAGGCCACCGACTGTCATCATTTGACTTAGATTTGCTTGGATGCGCTAGGTGGGAGCTTGAGAGAGCCAGAGCTATGTTTGACGCTCCTTCCAGGTGACTGTCTCCATTTCATACCCTTTTTTAATGTATCTTTTTTATTAAATTTCTATTAGAAAATTGATGTGTTGCTGCAAGTTTAACCTATAAACTTTGATAACAGTGCAAAGCAATTATCGTTATGTTGCGATATCATTTTTTACGAAGCACATTAAAAATGTGACCCGCTTAGGTGTCCGAATACCGAGGCAGCACGGTAGCTATAAGTCTTTAATCGGTGCTTTGTTTTCGGTTGCCTCTGTCTATCGTCGGTTCGTCAAGGATGGTTTTGTTTTCAATAGCATAACACAGGCTTTTGACTTTGATCTGCTCATAAAGCGTCACTGAATCGAACGGTTGATTGGTTCTCATGACCGTAGTGTTTACAGTGACGGACAATACAATTACGATCACTGGCAATAAGAAGTGGAGATTTGTCAGTAGACCGAGGAGACATTACAGGTATACTAATATTATCATTAGAACGTAACCTTAGTGGATAAAAACATTAGCACAAACAAACATATTTTACAAACAATTGTCTGTTATTTGTTTGATTAAAGATTCTGCTGCATTTGACGTACAAACTGTAGTGCTTCAAGTGATTTTATGTCCTCTTACCCTAGGCATATTTTCGGAAAGAATTCGCCCCGAAAGCTTCAACAACGGGCTCGCTCACTAATACAAAACACCACAACACCGTGGTGCAAACCTTTCTTGGGCTGATCCGTTAGCAGCACGTTTATTGCTTGCTCACTTGAATTGAGCCCTCGTCGATTCAAGATTCAGTGCCTTGTGCTCTGGTGCCGCTGGCCGTGTAGGCTGCCTATTTTTTTTCTCTTCTACGTAACACACATATGCCAATTGGGTGCGCTGCGGGTTTGTGCCTGCATACATACCAATCGGGAATGCATAAATAAAAATGGGAACATGTGTGTTTGACTAAGCTTTTGTACAGTCGAAGGCGTTGCCGACCGGGCGAAGAAAGAGAAAGGTCGGCGGGCGCTGAGGAGGGAAAACCAGATCTGGAATGCAAATTCCGCCACTTGTATTTATCTTTTGTTAGGTTGCGAACCTCCTTCGACAAGCTGTTGCTGCTGCTGCTGCCGGTGGTGGTTCTGACTGCCTGCTTCTTAAGGGAACCTTGATGAAACAGCAGAGAAAAATAAATAAATAAATAACACAAACCAGAACCACCATTCTTTTCAACGGCATAAAACAGACACCATAAAATTTCAGAGTTACTTTTGTTCTTAGCTAGATCGAAGGTACGGTACAAACAAAATATGTGGTTCTTATTTACATACACGTGCTTGACATTTTAATCTGGTAAAATCTTGCACTGAATTTCACAAGAAAAAAAATCCGCAAGACCCTCAATTACAGTTCATTGGATCTATGGCCTTGCAGTTGGACTGTCGCAAGAAAATATCTCGTTTTCTGTAATTTTGTATATGGTTTATCAACTTGATTCAATCAATTGCAATTAAAATTTGTCGTTCCATGATTTCAAGACTAGAATAGCAAATTATATGAACAATAACAACAATCTTTGAGCTTGTTTACCGATAGGGTTTTCCAATAACCTAGGCAACGGGAGTAAAAAAGATCAGCAAAAATCTGGCTGTCGTTCGGTCCAAAATGAAGACACAGTTTCTTGGAACCATGTTGGAGGTTTTCCTCGAAGTAGATGTAAAAATCTGGCAAAAATCTGGTTTTGGCCCTACCAAAAAGCTGGAAGAATTTGAGCTTCAAATTTTGCCAGTTGGCAAACATGTTATGAACTATTGTCACGTGCGTTTTTTGGTAGTTAGCTAAATATTTTCCTAAGAATCTCATACCTGTTTTAGGCGAACAAAAATTTTGATATATCAAAACTTGAACCGTTAGTGCGTTTCTTTTCTCATTCGTCTATGCAATGTTTACGTAAACAACAATCTGATATATTAGCCGGTCGAACTTTTTCGCACCCGAATTGAAGATCATGAAAAGCAACAAAACCACGCCATGTCTAGATAACATTCGACTCGACTCGCAAAGACAGCTGCTTTTTTTCTGTACTTTTCACTCGTAAGATGCCGGATTAGCTTGCATGCGATATAAAATACCTCCGCATGCGGTCACGCCGCCACCGCCACCGCCCGCGCACCGGTCGCGACTCAACATGAAGTCATAATTACACTCATTATAATGACAAGAAGAAATTTTGCCGCAACTTTCGATGCTATTTCGGTGCATTGCCCCTCCGTTTGTTGCGTTCCGCGCCGAAAGCGAGAAGCTGCTGTTATGCGATGATGGAAAGGTTATGAGTAACGCAATCAAACACTCGCTAGCAGTAAGAAGCCTGAGGCCTCAGCAGTAGCATTGTGGCCACTTTTAACGATGGGCCTGCATCTACCGTTTAGGAAACATGCTGTTTCACAAAAAAAACTGAAAGTAGAAAGAGTGATTGCCCTCAAATGGACTTACAAGTGCTTCCACATTTTGGTTACAAATTGGTTGTAAATACAGAGACTTCAATGCTTCTGTTTCGAGTTCGAACCTACCGTACCGCTTACCGTGTGATGAAGTATACAAAATTTTTGATCGTTTTTTCTTTGTTTGTTATTTTTCCAAACGCTCTGTTGTTAACTAGCAGCAGCTCTAGCCGATAAAATTAGGATTATGTGTTTCAACTTTTCTGCGTTTCGCAGTTTTACTGCATGCGGATTGCTCTTTAGTGAACTCGTTAGATGGCAGTCGAAACGAAACTAGCCTTGGCATTTCAAGTGACAAACCGAGGCGAGAGCCGATGCTAAAACGTGGAACAATTTCCGCCAAAACTCCGGTGCGCATCTCGGTCCGGTTGGTAACGGATACTTTTTTTGTTAGATTCATCATAAAGCCAGGTTTTTGTGTGTAGTTTTTTCTCTGGTTGCAATAGATCATAGATATCGTTTATAGACCAATATTAAATTGATGTGTTGTAGTTTAGTTCTCGTACAATAATGGACTGTTTCTGTTTCTTCTTTAGTAATCTCATAATCCTGTTCGTAAATATAAACCATTCAGTTACGAAACTATATGTCTATAAAAGGTCTATAAAAATGCGGATTTGCTCTCCTTCCTTGATTTGCTCCGTAGCGTATTTGCCTTTCCTAAGCTATAACAGCTGTAGTTTAACGCCTGTAATTCTTCGAGGCCTTTCCTTCCGCTCATTTATGCATGACGATCATGAACTGCCTATCGACTTTATCGACTTTTAGTGTTCAGGTGAAGCGCAAGAACGGCCGCGGCCCATTCCAGTGAGTTCCGTGGCCACTGCCTGCGATAATTACAAACTTACCGCGAGGACTGCCGTACACTCTCGCGATTATTTGAATAAAAAATAACTTTGTTTATATTGCTAATCAAGCCTCTTGATTTATCTGCGCATTAAAAGATCAAAACAATTCAATTATTGGCAGGTTTATTTTATAATGTTAATTTCAAACGTTTTACTACAAAGTACAGAATAGGAAACGATTTTCTCTTGCTCTCTCGGGGCTTATCTACTCCGAACCAAGCCGACCATACCAAACGGGAACTAAACCAATAAAATTAATGTGCTCTGAACTAAATGGGGTAAACCCTATTCGATTCTGCGGACGTTTTTTACACAAAATTATCAGTTTTTTTAAGTTTTATTTTCTCGAAATCGAAAAAATGTGAAAAATGTCAAAAATGTCATTTCCCGATGGCAAACAAGAAAGGGGTTGGCACCACAAGATTTACATAAGATAACCTACAGGGTGTTCAATTAGTTTGAATACACTTAGAAAATGAGTTTAAAAATTAAAAATTCAAGATATTCTCTTCTGAGTCTATTTTTATTGAAGCAGTGTTTATTGAGAACCTTATCGACATATTTGGTGGACTGCTCACTCTTTGTTCGCTCTGCTTGGCCAGCATCTACGACCATACAGAAAAGTCCAGGGGATTAAGATCCGGGGAGCTGAGAGGCCACAAAGTCTTATCGAGAAAATCAGTCAAATTCTCCCGACACCACCCTTGAACGATATTCGCCGTGTGGGCCGGTGCGCCGTCCTATCGAAAGACGGCCCCCCCAAAACTTCGGCGCCCACAGCCGATCATTTTGGACATTGTGCGGCTGTTGCAAGATGAAGAGTTTCTCATGAGAAAACACGAACTCCTGACCAGCATGCCGCGAAAGTATCTGTCCAGTTTCTTCTTCGTTGTAGCCTCCGTTACCCCGTGAACCTTGCATTTCTTGTACGGCTTGCATACCAGGTCCTTGGGCAGTCCCGATCGACACATCCAGGTCAACAGCGGTCTTCCAGATCGAGCGGTTCATTTTTCCCTCACCACCTTGATAGCTGCTGGTGTCCTCGCCGAACGCGGCCGCCCGGGTTTAGCACGGTCCTTGGCTGAGCCCGTCCCCCGGTACCGACTGATGGTGTTATAGATGAAATTCCGCTTCATCTCGTGGGATTTCAACCGCCGAAATATGTCGCGACCCGCTCACTTCTCGCAAAAAACTTTACTACGACGTTGCGGTACTCCTTCATCGCGCGCGGTAAACAAATGACATCAAGTCAACACTTTGTGCGTCGGTTAGCCTATATAGAGCTTTCTGACAGCTCAAGCACCCACACTATCAAACACGAAATACGCGTGTATATACATGATGTTTACCTCATTTTGGGGAACAGCTAATGCTGGAGGAACAAACCGAAAAATAGCGATTACTAGTCGTGTTTCTCCGTTTGCCACACTGCAGGGCACATATTTCGGTTAAAATTTCCATCCTGTTCCAAATTCAAGCTCATATTTTGAAAATTTGCTGGTATTTAAGCCAGCGGAAGACGAAATTCATCCTGTACCTTGGTGACAAAGGAATGCATCTCTTTTGTTTACTGTTGTTGTTTGCCTCATTTTCAAGCACCAATACACACATAACTGGAAAGCTCTATATAAGGCTATAGCTGGCACTAATACCAATACACAGAACGCACATGATGCGCACGTGCACAACGATGAAAAGTTGTATTCGAACTTATTGAACACCCTGTACATATATTTTATCAGCTTCCAGGCCGTATCTTAATTGCGTCTCTTTTTTCGCTCGTTTTTTGCCAATAGTGCGGTGTATGTACTCAAGTCGGATTTGGAAAGGTTTAATAGTTTTTGTGATTGAAAAGCATTTGGCTCTATAAAACGTTTTGATTTTGCCGGGCATTCGAGGTAAAATTCCAGTTCCAGTTCCAGTAGACTGTACCATTAGTTTTTCCCAGTTCCTACCCAACAAACATTTTTGTTTAAGAAAAGCTTATTCAACTATTGTACAGCTAACTTCCGTGAAACAAGTGCTTGATAAGCTATTATACAACACAATTGTTGCTTGGGTAAGTTCCATTTTAGGGGCACAGGAAGATAGCCCAAAAAAGGGTTCGGGTCCTATGAACTGCATGGATGACCCTTTCTGTGTCAATTGATCAGCAGTTTCGTTTCCTTTGAATCCGCAGTGACCAGAAACCCCGTAGAGGTTGACCATATTGCGACAGGAAAGTTTTTTCAGTAGTTTTATGCATTCCCACACAAATTTAGCAGTGTGAGTTTTTGATTTTAAAGCATTCAATGCTGCTTGACTATCTGAGCAAACAGAGCTGGCGTTTAGGTCGTGCGGTAGAACGGAGCCTCGCGCTTCAGGGGGCCTCGTGCTTGGTTATACTAATGGATACAATACATTTGGCTGTTCAGAACGGAGGCTTCGGTCAAACGGACAGTTAGCTCTTTTGAATCAACGAAATCGACAGATTTAGATGGTATTTTACTCATTTCCTTACAGAAAATGGACAGCATTATAATGTCCAAGATTATCAACATTTTTCAAGCATGTTTCGCTTTGGGACATGTTCCGGAGAATTGGCGGAAAGTAGGCATTCCTAAGGCAGATAATAAAGAGAAAACCATGCAAAAGGCTTTCAGACCAATAAGTCTGACGCTCTCAAGTTAATAGAGAAAATCATGGATAACTAGGGTACTTGATCCAATAGTTGTGGTAGTACCAATAGTTGCGCTACTATTCATTATTAATGCATATTTTCGTCGCCGTAGCATTTTAGATAAAACAATTACATTCATTATATAAAGCAGGTTTTTAGAAGTATTGGTAGTTAGACTACACCACTTAAAATTAAAGCATTATTTGCTAAAATGCCAATTTTCCAAAATCCAACGCGCAGCTGGAGCGCACAACTATAGGCGCTCATCTATAGTTTTGCTAAGATGTTTTTTCACTTAGCAACCTAGCAATGTATATGGAATACCACAATTAAAGGAACATCAAACTTAATTAAGGAAACATTAGCGCAACTGTTGGTACAATATAATTGAATCGGAAAATTCATTTTTTCTTTATAAAGCTTCTCGTACAACGAAAGCAATTGTCTTGCTATGTGACAAATACCTTGTATTTGATAAATTTATATCCTACAAGCATTGATTGAAGCATATACATCAATAAACAAGCAAAATGAAGTTATATTGTGCTTAGTAGCGCAACTAATGGATCATCTACCCTATATCCGCAATGAGTTGAGGAAATCAACATACATATCAGCACGGGAAATCTATGGAAACCGCTCTGCACTGCGTTGTGACATTAATTGAGAAATCACTCAAATAGCTCAAATAGCAAGAGACTGCACTTTGTGTTTTGCTTGATATTGAAGGCGCTGTAGATAATGCTTGCTTCGCTTCAATTTTACTGCTCTCTTTCGAAATGGAACCGACTACAATGAGCTAGATTTCAGCAATGCTTTCAAGCAGAGAAATCACAGCGTTGTTGGAAGATACATCGGTCAGGATTTCGGCGATCGAAGGAAGTTCACAAGGAGCTCCCTCGCGCTTGCTTTGGTTACTGATAGCCGACGCATTCCTTCACGAGCTTTCACAGCTTAGTTACAAGACTATTACTTACGCCAAGGATGTAGTACTTTTCGTCAGAGAAAAGTTTGACGCTGTGCAGCTAGGAGCTAACCATGTTATGATGTTTACAAGATGGGCTTAATTTGAACCGCACAAAACAGTCGTTGTATCAATCGCTTGGTGAAACAAACATACCGTTATTTCTCCTGTACTGATTGGTAGGCTAAGCTGCAATAATGAAATCCAACACCTCGGAATAATTCTGGATAAAAAACTAAACTTAGCTGCCCATCTAGATTATGCAGGGTTGTAGAGTAGACAGTATAACAGTGTGCTACGCACGATCATGGAACTCCTAAGTGGTCCGCTCCACGCTTTATCATTTAAAGAGCGATTTCGACACATTGTAACTCTGAACTTGAAAGTTCGGTGCATCTGTTTTGCGATTGCGACGCTCTTGCATTATCTAGGCATAACTTCTACAAAAGTTTGCTTCGTACTCCATACCGAGCATAGAACCTAATACTCAAAAGGTAATTGATTTTATTATCCATGAGTACAAAATTGGGACACAGAATTACAACTATCTAGCTCAACTTCATCATTGGGTGTGAGCAGTGCACAACAATCGAAGCCTGCCCTAAAGATGATCATTAAGACTGTCATCGCCCTTATGGGGTATTGCTGGATAAAAATGGGCCTCGATGCTTAATCTGCACAGGACCTCGCGCGCTGTAACGCCGGCTCTGTGAAAAAATACAGATATTTGCATTTTTGCAATTTCTTTTTAAGCAGATTGATACACAGTCTAGTATTGCATATATTTCTACTTGAAATACGGTGGGATATTTTCCCATTGAGACTGAAACGTTAATCCCTGGGCCTGTTATACCAGCACCTACAATGTTATTTTGTCTTGATCCATCTGTGTAGAAAACTAGTGATCCTGAGCGAAAATTGGTTTCTCTGGAATTCCAATCAGAGCGTATAGAATCAAGAACACGAAATTTGTGATCAAAGTAGTTACGCTTGGGCTTATGGATCTCCTCACTCGTATTATTGTCATCAACCACTTCCAGTTTATCGTCGTCAACGGTCACTGTCCGTGGGAGGTACCAGTTGTTTTCTGTGGAGCCTCTTTCTACCATATATTTGGTTTCCGACGCATTGATTTGTAACTCGATCATTCTAGCTTCCGTTTCTGGTCTGGCGTAGATTGCCTCCTGCAGTCCCAAGGTTTTTAATAATAATGTCGAGGTCATCTGCAAAGGTTAGTAGTTGGCTACTCTTGCTGAAGATTGTTCCTCTCGTTTCTGTTTATTTATTGTACATCATCTGACAGTCTTAATGAAGCGACTAAAATGAATTACTTCTAGATAATCTATTTTTAAACATATAAATGGGTTCGCCAAATACGAAGAGATGTTCAACACTATTAAAAATTCTCACACAAAACGCTGTTGGTTCAAAATAACCGAAGTTCGTCCGGTGAAACTGGTTTACAAGCATCGAGGATGGTCGCAGCACTCGTTGTGATGCACGGAAGTTCATCATAGACAGCAGTTTTGGGGAGTCCATTTCACCGTTAAGCACTTTCGCCACGAGTAAGGCCTGTTGTAATTTGCGGCCTCGTTCAAGTGTGTTCAATCCAATTAAGCGGCAACGACCCGGCTAAGAGGGCAGGTTGGCAGGATCTAGCCAGGGTAAATCCCTCAAAGCTAAACGAACGAATCTTCTCTGCACACGCTCAATCCGCAAGTTCCAATCGAACTGGTGCGGGGTCCAAACCAGACATACATTTTCCAGTATCGGACGTACAAGAGAGCAGTATAAGGCTTTCAGGCAATGAGGATCCTTGAAGTCCCGTCCTTTTCTAGCGATGAACCCTAATTGTGCTTGTTGAACGTCAGCTTTTTGCCAAGAATAACGCCATGGCTATTAACGTGATCCACTCTCTTTAGCGCTTGCCCATTAATAGCATACTCGAAGAAAATCGGCGTTTGAGTTCGGTAAAAAGTAATTACTTCATACTTAGCAGTGCTTATAAGCAAGGAATTCAGTTTACACCACGTCGTAAATTTAACTCGCCTAAGGTACAGCTACGAATCGTCAAGCAGATTTTGAAGTCATCGGCGTAAACAAGTCGACATCCATTGTCTATAGCATGAGCAGCGTCATTGAAAAATATAATAAAAAGAAGTGGGTCAAGAATGCTACCCTGCGGTACACATGATTCGTTTGTAAATCCGATAAATCCGATCCAAGCTTGACTTGTAAAACTCTATCACACAGGAATGATGGCTAAAGTGTCAAAGCGCTAAGTAGCACCCAAGCGCAAAATTTTGGTTAGCAGTGTAAGGTGATCAATTCAGTCAAATACTGCTTTCAAATCTGTGTATATTACGTCAAATTGTGCTTTACATTCGGTTTCCAAAATACAGTTTAACACGAAATCCAAAAGGTTTGTAGTCACGGAACGACCAGGTACAAATCCATGCTGATCGGGATCTATGCAGTTCTTAGTGGCACTCATAATAACTGTGCTAACAACTATTTCAAATAATTTGGATGCAGCCGATAAGTTAGTTATACCACGGTAATTCTTTACATTCCGACGGTCACCACTCTTGAATATCGGAAACATATATGAATATTTCCAGGTATTCGGAAATTTGCCCTGCATAAACGATTTGTTGAAAATGCAGCAGAGAGGAGCAGCTAGAGTTTCAATGCAACGACACGAAATAACAGCCGGAATCCCAGCCGAATACGAACATTTCTATTTTTTCGCACATCATAAATGGTGTAATTTCGCAAATATCAAGATCAGTAAGGTCAGCAGGAACGTTTTCAGCAGCACGCAAAGCACTATCATCTCAAGAAGGCTTAGCGGCGAATACCGAGGAAAAAAACCTTGCGAAAAGCTCACACGCAGCAGATCCCGAGCATGATTCCTCATCACCGAGGTACACCTCAGTAGTAGTTGAGCGGCATTTTAGTTTTGAATTTACAAAATCCCAAAAAACTTTCAGATTCCTGCGCAAATCTGTTTGGATTCTCAAAACATATGATTTGTAAAGACTGGAATTCAACCTACGGTATTCATCGCTAGAACGCTTAAAATCATTTTTTGTTGCAGCAGATTTCTAACGACGAACTTGCGCAACCATGCGTTTCGCTTCCGTTTTATTAAATATTGAATCCAGCACGCCAAGATGATTACGGTGTAAATTAGCCTGGTTCAAATTCAGGAAACCCATGCCATCGATGAGTGCGGCGCTCGCAGTGGAGAATGTCGTGGAATTATGCCTAATAGAACCTGTGCTGTAGTACCAAACAATACGGGGTTGGTTGTAATCACCGCAAACTAATGTAGTACAATGATCACCGCAGCTCTCACAAAAATCGCGAACAGAAGCGACGTGTGCATCGATGATAGCTTTATCATTACTCTTGTCCGGTGGAATATATATAGCACACATTAAAAGTTTCAAACCGTTGATAGCCGCTCGTACGCAAATCTGCTCCAGACATCTACCGTGTGCACTTTCGAAGATCGAGTTCGTGTGTTGTCGTGCGACGGCAATCAAAACACCACCAAAGGAACGTTCATTACTGTTCGATGAACTACGTTCGCAACGAAAGACGTTGAAGCCACTACCAAATAACTGCACTGAAAGGATGTTATCGTCAAGCCCGGTTTCAGTAAACATGATGACGTCGAAGTTACAGTCGTTGATCGCCAAGAAAGCATCATCAATCCGCGCACGTTCTGATGGTATATCCATATTTTAGATGAACTACGATCGGTATGCTGAAAAGATGAGTGGTACGGCAGAGGAAGCGCAAGATGACTATTGTAATACTCGCCTCTGGTGGGAGCCCGCAGACTCCCACCGTCAATGGATGATATGAACTATGAACTCTCTAAATAACAATCCAGCTGGAAGCAGGGTCAAGTGCGATGGATTTCACGTCGGGATCCAATCCGATTTTATATGACACGTATAAGAAATTAACCGTGCCAGTTCGTTTTTGTGCAAGGCGAATAACAGCAACAGGTTCGATTTCATTCAAGCAGCGCGAAACAATTTTATGCACATCACTATCCGTTATTTTTGGATTTAAACCGGACAAATAAAGCCAGAAACAGTTTTGAGCTCTAGCAGTAGCTACTGTAGGCACAGAAAGGTCACTTGCTAGTCACAGGTCAACGCTATTAGCACCACGATCGAATGGGACATCAACTGGGATACGTTCAGCACGGCGGCGTTTTGCATTTCTTACCGGCCATGCTGGTGTAGTTGATAAGTTTGTAGGGGTACAAATAACAGAATCAACAATCGGCGGTTTATAAGTTATATTGTCGAATTTTTGATTCAATTCTTCAACTATTTCAGTTAGCTTTTGTACTTGAGCAGGCAGATCAACGGGCAGTTGCGGGTAGGAAGGTTCATTTTCATGCATCATCTCTTTCAAGCAGCAGCTAATCGATGCCCACTTGCTGCCTCACACCTTCAATAGTGATGTTGAATAACATACAGTCCAGTCCAACCTTTTGCTACAAACCTCTGCGCGATTCGGAGGGACTCGAAAGTGCCCCCGTAATATTTACGTACGTAACACATCACTCGCTGCAGGGTAGCTTTGATCACTCGCGTCAATTTGTCCGTAAAACCATACTCGTTCTGCCATAGTTGTTCGCGTTCGACTGCATCGTATGCTGCCCTGAAATCCACGAAAATATGATGCTTGGGCACGTTGTACTCCCGACATTTCTGGAGGATTTTTTCTCCCGCGTTCTACCAGTCCTCCGATTGTTTTTCCTCCAACCTAATTGTTGATATTATCCAATGAAGTGCCGTTGCTAGCGTGTCTTGAACATTTTTGTAGAGTCTGCCGGAAAGTTAACTTCCGTTGCGTCGCCTTCCGTTATACCGCCGTTGAGATACTCACCGAAAAAATGCTTCCACCTGTCGACCACCTCGCGTTTGTTTGTGACCTCGTCTCTAAATATGTATCAAGTTTCGGTGTGTGTCCTTTACGAGATTGATTCATCTTCTCATAGAACGTACGCGTCTCACGAGCCCGTAGTTGTTCTAGCTCTTCACGATCTCTGTCCTCCTTCTGGCCCTTTTTCCTCTTTAGGATCATGGTCAACTTATTCCATGTTCGTCGATACTTGGTTAGATAGTTTTTCTAAGCTATTCAAGTTGTGATATAGGAGTAACTCTAAAATCGTAGTTCATTCGACACGATAATAAGTTAAAAACAAAAATAAGCAAAAAACAACTTTCGATGGTCGAATAAAGAAAATTGAAAATTTCACCATAAAGTCCACGAACGTTCTGGTAATACACTAGAAGTCCAACCGTTAGGATACCGTTAGTCTTCGTTTGTTGAAGACAGCTGGTGAAGGATTGGGTTACAGAGTAAAAAAAGCTAAATGTAAGTTTTGGACCAGTGGTGGATGATGCATTTAATTCGAGCCTAGGAAATTCCATATGGGATAGTTTCGGTTGCAGTGACATAAATTCACACAAAAAAGTAGAAAGTCGTTTAAAATGATAAACTCATTTCTGTCAACGCTAGTATTACTTCTTTTAATTTGAAGCTGGTTAATATTCCTAGTAAAAAAACTGAATTAACGGAATGCGGAAATGTTCATATGCATGAATGATTTGACATTCGGCAAAGATTGAAAATCTTCGAATTTATATGCATTTATTCACGAGTCGAAAGTACCGGTTTCAAAACTACAATGCATAATTAATGTCTAGGATTGACAGCTAATAAGCTAGAGCTAAAAATAGGATAATATCTTCACACGATCTCTGATAATTATGAGTTGATAACAGTCAGAGTGGTAATCTTTCTACAGTCAAATGAGAGTAACAACGTTTATTACCTTAGAAAATCATTAATCTCAAGCTGAGGATTAATTAGTGGCTATCAAGCATGGCACATTTTTTTTCTGCCTGGTGGTGGTGTGTTGATAGTTCACTAACCGAAACTCGCACCTCCATCAATATTAATGAAAGTGAATCCGACTTTCACTGTCACTGACTGCACAGCCTTCGACTAGGCTTCGTCGTACAATAATTTATCCATAGCGTTTGCGATGTCGAAGACCCGAACAACGGCTCTTGGCAAAAGTAAACTCTCTTTCCTGTCGCCAGCACTGGTGCTTAGTGCTAAAATTGAAAATTGCTTGGCCTGATGCTGGTTTGATATCGTGCAAATGTATGACATTAACTCGTGTGCTGCTGCTAACCAAGTCAGATTGTTGGTGGTTGTCTATCATAATAATAATAGAGACACCGTGTATCATCATCACTAATCGCAGCATTTTTGCTCTGTTTTCCCTTTGTTTTCAATTGCAGACATTTATAGCCAAACATCCAGATGCATCATCACTCACAGATGCCTTCAACAACAGGCTTATCTACTACACTAGGACACGTGGTCTGTTTCGGTACTGCTATCCGAAAGAGAAACCTCCGGCGTCATCTGGTAAGTACTTGAGCCCCTAAGGGAATTATGTCCCTGTGTTTTCAAGCAATTAAAACCTCGTTCAAGACTATTTTCGAAGAAAACAGTTTCGGAAATTGCATTCAACGCGCTCTGTTTTTATTTTATTTTGGCATCCTAGCAGAGAGGAATCCTCACCGCACGCGGTTGAAATTGCAAGTGGTAAACAGTTCCAATTAGCCAAATGGTTGTAAAATTTTAAAACCGGCGGAACGCCATTCGGTTGGAGGCGCAAAACTCACCGAGCAACTATTTTCCCTTTCACGTGTGCACCGTAGTTTAAAACGTGTCCAAATGCTGCTAATGCTCTCGGATGATATGTGCCAGTTTGGGAAATCACAACGGTTGCGACGCGACCGTGCAGCGTGTTTAGTCGCCCCCCAACTAGCATAGCATAGCAGCAGCAGCGGCCTGCTGCTGCTGCTGCTTTTTAGTGCCGGTTTGGCGAAACTTGGCTGTTTATCGCGTTCGCAAGTTTTTTTTCCATTCGTCTAGGCCCGAATGTGTTAATGAAGCTAGAGCGGAGAAATTTTCATAAAAAAAACGCATCACTAAACGAACCGTCGAAACCATGGGAATGATGAGTTTTCGAAAACCATCGCTTTATGGTCTGCCTAGCACAAGCTTGCGGGTTGAAGGAATGTTGACGTATCGAGCCAAAGTCGCGCCCGCCGGTCGGCCGTTGCGCGCCGCGCCGGTGAGTAGGCCGTGCCGTTGACTTGGTTTCGGTTGGAAAGAAAGCACTGTTTAGCAATGATTTATAGCTATTTTTTAGCTGAAGGCTGATTTTTGTTCAAATTGTTTTTAACCTGAAAAATGGAATAGCAATATTTGTGGTCTATACAAGAGATGAAATATTAGAATTCTTCACTCCGTTGTAAATGCCCAGGCGAGGGTAGACATAACTTAACACCTCTATGCATTCCGGCATCTCACACCTTCCAAGGTCATCGCCATGTTTAGTCTATGGCCATAAATAGACTACACAATTCAGCGTAGTTCCACTTCTCAACCGGAAAGAAATCGAAAAGAAAACAGCAAAATTCTGAACCGCTCCATTCGAGTCACACGAGCGACTGAATAAGCAAAAGCCGGACCAAAGAAAAATAACGCAAATCGACCCTTTTCCGGTACGGAATCGGAACTGAGCCATGATTTATAATTTTCGGCTAAATAGATTTCAATGCCTTTTCAGTTTCAGATATTGTTTGTGATTCCCACGCAGTTAAAGTTCACATCGTTTGTTTTTGATCACGTCGAACGGAAGCATCTTCCCAAAACAAAAATTAATATTGATTTGGTGTCTACAGTCAATCTCAAAATTGAGGGTACCTACACTAAAAAGTTAAGGGGAAGTTAAGCCAAACTATTTTCTATTGCTTTGTAATTTATTTTTAAGTACAAATGACTTTGCTTTGCTACTTTGCTGTTTTCTCCATTCGCAATATTTACTCACTTGACTAATAACAATATACAGGACGGAGTCTGTTTTTTCGCTTAGAATTACCGAATCTTACATATCTGTAGTGATTTTTTTTTGTGAAAATTACAAAAACAAACTCGATTATCCGGAGCAAAAGAAAGGAAAGATTCCGACTGATCGAGTCACCGGATGATCGAGCACGATCTGTGAATAGCTACCCACATATTTTGTACATGGTTGGAAGAGCTTTACTAGTCAGCTGATTCATGATACTAAATCAAACGTTATTGTACGTAAGAGTACTGCGGGTTAAACCGGCACCACAAGTGTTTTACTAGAAAGCATTAATTAGTTGTGTTTTTATCTGCTGAACATGTAAAAATTATATAACTTAATAGCATTTAGCAGGGAAATTTAAATTCCCTCTATTGACATATACTTAGAAAACCATATTGTACCAAAACGTAAAACTGTAAGGGATCTGGGAATAATCTTAGACTCTGAACTGGCATTCACTGGCACATTATAATATGCTGGGCTTTATTAAATGCGTCAGTCATAATTTCAAAGATTCGTACACAATAAAACTTTAATACATTACATTTATTAGACCTGTTCTGGAATATTGCAATCAGGGATGGTCCGATCACTTTGACTCAATTTTGATTCATTTGATTCTAGGGCAGGGCGTGACGCGTGGTTTCTTATTCTTCTTAACATTGCGTTGGCGATCCCCTTTCAAAATTTACTGCGGCAACGAAAAGTGTTTCCGAAAACGTTTAAATTTCAGCTGCAGTTTATGATAACAAGCCACTTGTTCCAGTTGATCACTAATTACACAAAAAATGATCCAATCTGGCCGAATTACTTAATCCTCATAGTACAAATTACGCGAAAAATGGACCAGTCAATAGTATGATGCGTCTTTATAACTAAAATTACAAAAAAATTGACTTCACTATGTCCACAATCCAAATTAAAAAGCGACTTGGCCATAGGAATAATGTATAGGCATGGACGGCTGCATCGATTCTCTTCAGCTGTTTGGAGCCGCCTCTAACGTGTATCGTTGTGATCGTAGCTCGAAGAATAGTGACAAAAGTAGTTTTGGTGGCGTTTTGATTGCCGTCGCTCAACAGTACCCTAGTTCGCTGGTCAACTTAAGACATGGAAATTGTCGCGAACAAGTCTGTGTTTCTGCTGTCATCAAAGGAATGAAGTTTTTGCTTGCTGCAGTTTACATCCCACCTGACAGAAGTAAAGTTGTCAAGTTTATCGATGAGCATATTCTCTCAATCCGTGAATTACGTGACAAGGGGTCTTCAGAAGAAAGAATTCTCATTTGTGGTGATTATAACCAACCGCAAATTTCTTGGTTTATCCCATTATGTCCTAGCGTATGATATATCATATCTCGTCTTCCAAACCTGTTTACTGCTGAATTTCAATAGTTAGCATTGTTAATATATTACTACAAGAGAGATAAGACATCAATCTAATGTGTGTGTGAGATAATCTGTAAGTTTTTGTCATTTCATCTGTATTTTCAACAGTGCAAAGTTGTGATAAATGCCGGAAAAAAGTTGAAAAAATAGCGAAAAAAACTTTGTCTCCAAAACGCGTGAAAAAGTCTACATTTAGTGACGAAACATTACCTGACATGTAAATTGGTATTTATATGTAAAGTCTATCACAAAATTCGATAGGAAATCTGTAAACAACTTTGTAATTTGTTTGTTTGAAACTGAGCCTATGAAATATTTTACCTGCGATATTTTGGCCTTGAAAGCATTCCAAATGACGAGTTTGCGTTTCCCGACACATTCGAGCCATAGTATAATAGATTACAGAGTTTCATCTGGTCCAAATTTAGGTATACCCGGGTCATAATGGGTTAATGGAGAGGATGGAGTACAATAACACCAATTCTCTCCCGCTTCCTGCTGCTAGCGCTACTGTGGTCGATGGATTTGAATTCCTAAACTTGAAACAAGTTAATTCACTGCGTAATAATCTCGGACGAACACTGGACCTCGTTTACTGCTTTCCTGAACAGCCATCTCTTGTGCGTCGGGCTGTTTCTCCGCTACTTCCTGGTGATCTTCTCCATCCTCCATTGGATTTATTCTTGCCGATACTGGCATGCGCCGTTGAAGTTCCAGCTGTCATTTTCGAAATTGCGCCTCTGAACTATCGCCGTATTAACTTTGATGTTCTTGTGAACCACCTTTTGTCTCTGGATTGGGCTGCTTTATTAGACGAGATCGATGTGGATGATATGGCATTGCGGTTTTGCGATGCTATTTGCACCTGGCTGAATGAGAATCTTTCCAGAATTAGACCTCCTTCAAAACCTGTCCGGAGTAATAGTGAGTTGCACAGATTGAAACGGCATCGAAACACAAAGCAGAGACTACTTCGTAAGCAACGGACACCGCAGAATAAACGCGCTTTCAAATTTGCTAGCGATGCATATCGTAGGCTAAATAGTTCACTCTACAAATCACACGTACTGCGGACGCAATTCAGATTGCGAACTAGTCCAAAAAGCTTTTGGACATTCGTAAACTCTAAGAGGAAAGGATCTTCTATTCCCTCTAGTATGTTCGTGGGCGGAACGGAATCATCAACTGTTACTGAATCTTGCGAATTGTATGCTGATCTTTTTTTTCTGTGTTCGTCAGTGGATGTACCACGCAGTCTGATGCTGAAATAGCTGCGTCACGTGTCCCCGATGGTGCTGTTGATCTGGACATTTTTGACATCAATCCCGACATGGTCATTTCTGGTGCAAAGAAATTGAAGAGCTCCTACTCGCCTGGTCCCGATGGTGTTCCGGCTATTATTTTCTGTCGCTGTGCTACTGCTCTTGCCGTGCCTCTCAGTCGAATTTTCACCAAATCGTTTGAGCAACGGAAGTTTTCACCGCTGTGGAAACCGTCCCATATGTTTCCCGTATTTAAAAAAGGAGAAAAGCGAGATGTAAGGAACTACAGAGGCATTACCAGTCTTTCTGCTGGATCAAAGCTCTTTGAAATCATTGTAAGTGGTATAATTCTGAACAGCACCAAAAACTATATATCAGTCGAGCAGCATGGTTTTATGCCTGGTCGTTCGGTGGCGACGAACTTGAGTAGCTGCATCTCACAGATAGAAGCTGGAACTCAAATTGACGCTGTGTATTAAGACCGCTTTCGACACAATAGATCATCGAATACTCTTGCACAAGCTCTCTAAACTCGGTGTATCTAATAGATTGACTTCATGGTTGAGCTCATATTTAACAGACTGTACTTTACGTGTCAAGCTGGATTCCACAGTTTCACGTGCATTCTGTAATACTTCTGGTGTACCGCAAGACAGTAATCTGGGGCCTTTGCTATTCGCGTTGTACTTTAACGACATTACCATTCTGCTTGGTTCCGGATGCACACTGGTATATGCCGACGATCTAAAGATCTACCTCGTTGTGAAATCTATCGCTGATTGCTACCGATTGCAAGCGCTGTTGGACACCTTTGCTGAGGAAACACTTTCTCTGTTCCCTCTCGCTTGTTTTCTTGTGCCGTTATTTGCGCTTTTCGTGTGTCCTGCTTTTCCTCTCTTTCGTTTATCGTCTTTTTCCTTCTGTTTTCGCTGGCTTCAGGTCCGTTTCTCGTTCCATTTCCCCTTCTTTTTTTTTATTTATTTTTGATCTCGGTTTTCATCTTTTTTCGTTTTTAACTCCTTTTGTATCCCGATTTTTATTTTCATCTGTTCCATTCTTCCTCTTATTATGTCCTGCTTTCTCCGTTTTCTATCGCGTTCTGTGTTTTCCTTTTCCGTTTTATTACTTTTGGCTTTTATTTATTTTTTCTTTTTCTGCTCCTGCATTTTCTCCTTTTCATTTCCTCCTTTTCTATCGCGTTTTTCCCTTTTCTGCCCAGTTTATCTTCATTTTCTTTCTCGTTATCTTCATGGTTTTTCATTCTTTTCTCTCATACTTCTCCTTTTTTCCGTTCGACATTTTTTTCATTTCCCTCTTTTTCTCTCCCGTTCGCTTCTTATCCACTTTTTTTTCTCTTTTTTTTGTCCCGTTTCTGCTCCCATTGTCATGTTTTTTTCTTTCGTTTGTCTTTTTTCATGCCAGTTTATTTTTTTTACCTTTGTTATACTATGACAAAGGTTTAGGAATTGGTCGAAAAACACGAAATTGATCCGAGGCCCGGAGGGCCGAGCCACATATACCAATCGACAGGGTTCGACGAACTGAGCAATGTCTGTGTGTGTGTGTGTGTGTGTGTATGTGTGATGTATGTGCGGGGCGCAACTTTTCTATCGCCTGTTTCTCGAAGATGGCTGAACGGATTTGTTCGCTATTACTTTTGTTTGAAAGGTATTATTGCCTAGTACATCACTATTGAATTGTTTCATGGTCCGACTTTTCGTTTGAAAGTTATAAGCAAAAATGTGAAAATTACGTGACACGATTTTCTCCGGAACCAATCGACCGATTTCAACGATCTTAGTATCGAATTAAAGCTCTTGTTAAGGCTAAATTTTTCGGATAAATTTTATTGAAAACAAACGAGTAGTTTAAAAGTTATGCTTAAAAAACCTGTTTTGACAAGGTAATAATTATCGCCTGTTTCTTAGAGATGGCTAAACCGATTCAGGCGCTTTTAGTCTCATTTGAAAGGTAACATAGCCTAATAGATCACTATTGATTTGTTTTTTGATTGGACGTTTAATTTGAAAGTTATGAGCAATTGAAAACAACACATTAAAATTTACAATAATTTATAACGATTTCAGCTAAGATAGTTTATCTAGTTTGAATTATTTTGGCATCAAATTAGAGATTTTAATGCTGCAAATATATCTGCCAAATTTCAGAAGAATCGGTTTTGCCGATCAAAAGATATTAACCCTCCAACACTCGCGCCAACTTTTGTAATACGGTTACTCGCGCGCACAATGGCCCAAAGCCAAAAAGACATGCGCACTAGAGTTTTGACTGAGAAAACTTGGTTTTAGGTTTATGAAACCTTCGGAAGAATTTCTTGAAATTCAAAGTTCTATCATCTGGTGCAATTTAAATTTTGATTAATCCCCCTAAAAGTGAAATAAAAAAAATATTTTTCTTCAGTTTCAATATAACACATTGATGTGTTCTGCAAAGTTTTAGAACATATTATTACAAGAAATTTTGTTGAACACAGTAACCTTCTATCTATTCAGCGAAGATAGAAAATCTTATTTATTGTTTATGAATTTGTAAAATCAGTATTTTATATTTTAGCTCTTTTTGTAATTGTTGTATGACTTCATGACTTCATGTATTATAAAATTGTACAAATAGTAAAAATACACAACTTTGCTGAATATAGTGTACCTCTATGTTTGTTTGTTTAGGTACTGTAGAACTTTTATTATAAAAAATACCTTAATTTTGACTCCAAATTACTCAACTACCAACAGATAAATTTTAAACATTTTACATTTGCTGATAGTTTTGCTGCATACAGACACCATTTTTCCATAAGAAGAAACGAGAGAAAATTCCAGTTGGGATCAATTGCGGTACACTTCACATGCTGATTGCTTCGTTTCTGTGATGTCAGTTTATGCTGATCTATTTTCCCAACAATTTAAAGCATTAATGCATTGAATAATTATGACATTTTCCTCATAACAAGTTAATTGAAGAATATACGTTAGTTAAACAGCGATTTGTAACTTTATAACAATATGGCATTCAAAAACCTACACGTGTTGTACAAAACGCAACAGCGTGAGTAACCGAAGGTTAATAAAAATTGATAAAATTTATTTAAGAAAACTTTATTAATGTCAATCAAAAAGAATGGCATTACAGGAATTTATGCATAGTTCTAAAACCTACAAACTAGACCTATACTAGGCAATGTATATGTTAAATAATAATATTTCCTCTTACAACTTGCTTTTACTTGCACTTACTCAAATTAGTAACAACCAACTTACCCTTACTCAGTAATTTCTTGAAAAAAGGATCTATCAAAATTTATAAGTGCTGCTATTTTGTTCAAATTGTGAACACTTATTCAATTTCCAACAATTTTATGAAAACCAACGAACTACGTAACGTTAACCAATAGATGAATTATGTTCCGAAGACGTGTCGATTTCTATCTCAAATAGCAAGTAAGACCGTATAACAAAGGTTCCTTTCACCACTAGGTGGATTAAATCGGGTTTTTCTCTTACGTTTCTCTGTTCTCTTCTCTAGATCCATCGGTAATCCATCTGCGAATTTGCTAAGAAAATTTTCTTTCATGATCATAAGAAACGCTTTGCTCTACGTTGTTTTATTCATGAGATATGAATTTTTGGGTCAGGAAAATATTCAAGGAAATCGACAGTTTTTCAGTGCTTTATCTCCTACTGCTCTTCAGAAAAAGAAGGAAGCAGAACGAAAAAACGGAACAGAAAGGCTCAAGAGATATTTTCCTCGGGAATAAGCCATGCAGTAAAACGATGTGAGGAATGTGTGAACGCGAGTGTGTAGGTAGAAGAATGTCTGCACACAGCGAGGGTGGTTGTTTGTTTCATGCTTGCGTGTGCGGCGTACGCGTTCAATGCTGTGCTTTTCATACTCACTCGCGTGTGAGCAACATTGATTTACATTGATTAATATTGACATACTCACTCGCATGTTGAGGCAACGTTGACTTCTCGCTCGATTGGCAACATTGCAAAGTGAACTTCTATTGGTTTTAAATTGAAATTAGACTTAAAATTAACTTGGACATAAAATTAAAGTTGAAGTCAGACTTAGCAATGGATAAGATATTAGACTTGAATAAAAACTTAAATTGAATTAGATATAAATTGGATTTAAATTGCAATTGAAATTGTATTTGGAATTGGACTTGAAATTAGACTTAAAATTGGACCTGACATCGGTGTTGAAATTGGGCATGAAATTAGAATTGTATTTGAATTGCAAATTGAGCTTAATATAGGCTTGAAAAAAAAAGTTTGGAAAGTATTTATATTAACTGGACTTGAAACTGGAACTATTTTTACGCAATTTATTTTCCCATCGCAAAAATAGTGGCCGACCTGTGGACTTCTGAGTTTCAAAAATTATTCGGTTTTGCATTAAATTTGACAGTTGACAGAGAAGGTGGAACACGTGTCCCGGTGTGCTCCAGCCTGAGTACGCCAGTGCTTGTCATTGCTCTACGTCATTACATGACTTCCATTTTGCTTGTCTTTCAAGTCTATAGTGTCTCCAGGTGTCACATGATGGGTTGGCGAGTAAACAAATTATATTTCAAAATAATCTGCTCATAATTTCTTTTCTCCATTTGGATATGATCTTAACTATTAACAAATGCGAATAAATTTTGACTCATATTATCCGAATGTTGAATTTATATACGTACAATCATGATGGTTTGTTATTACCAGCGCCATCTGTATGCTTCGTTACTAAATTATTCAGTCAATGAATGAGCTATCAAACAACATTAAACCGATTATCGTGTCACAATATTTTCACCTCTTACGTAATAATTTTGGGTGTACGCTCAATTTTGGCACCAGCTGTACGCTTCCCAAGTGCTTCCAAATCGTTTCAACTTACCGACAATTATAATCGCCTTCAAACAAGAAAAGAAAACACTCGAGGATAGGGCCCTGCGGGCGTTTCGCAGTTTGCAAGTTTCTTCTTATGAATCGAAGAGAAAGTCGTAAATCCAATTATGCCACCGAGACCGACAGGCGAAATCAGCATCATCGCATCGGTGGCACATACATACTTGTGTCCCGAAAAAGGGTAGTAAAACGCGTTGATTACGAAACGAACTGCCAGCCGTGCCGATTACCGACCCCCTAGGTCCCGTCGCGTCGTCGGGTCGTCATAAGCCGGTGTGTGAGGATCGATCGTGGTAACGGTTGAAACAAAACGAACGTCATCATCCGATGCCCGGCGGGTTAGTTTGATTGATGGATTGATTTTTATTTTCTCGTGCTTTATTCATTTACGCTGTGTCACATTTTCTGTGACGAACCTGCCCAAAACTGGAATCGGTTATGCGTGCGGCGGGCCCGGTTTATTTACTCGTGTTTTCGCATGTCGGTAAAGTGTAAAGTGTAAACGATCATAATCTTTTATGCAGAATATCATATTTTAGCGTGTATCTTCAAACCTGCGCAAGTTAGTGGCAATAGTTGTGGTGAATCGAATCGGTTGCTCCGATACATGGCAATACACGTGTTGGTTGAGCCAATACAGGTGTGTGTTCATTGCAAATCGAATCGTGAACACTGAAAGCTGAACGCTTCTCAGTAGATCACCGGAGCGTGGTGGGAAACAAACGTAAAAGTGGGATCGAGTGCATAGCGTGCGGAGAAAAAGGGCAGACGAATCGTGTTTTTGCTCCGGAATTGAGTGCTTGCTTGCGTTGCGTTTATGCTTTCCGATAGACGTCGCAATATAGCCCCCAAATTGGAATCAAAATAACGTCTTTTTTCCTAATATAAAATTCCTAATTTTCCAACTTTCAGTCGGAACTACATACTACAACGACTGGTCTAACAAGCCAGTCGTCGTGTGTACGAATCTCGGCTGGCCGGTGCTGTTAGAGTCAGTGGGATCGTTGCACTAGCCCCGTAATTGTCCTGTACTCAGCCGTCAAGTCTTAAAGGCGTTTAATACTCAAAGCTTTTTAGTTGAAAACACAGAGTGGTTGAATGAATATAAATTTTGAAATGAAATTAGTTTTTTGATACTCCGAAAAATTTATGTCATTTCTCTCTTTGACGATTTCTTTGACGATTCGTTACATCGAGGATGGTCATTGCCTTCAACTTCTCTTGGATACGATACATACTTGACTGTCAGCGTCTCTAAATGCGAGGTTGTGACGTTCCACCGAATCATCGTCAATAGTTTTCGACTACAAAATTGACAACCAGTTACTGGAAAGGGTTGAGTACGTAAATGACCTTGATGTGATCTCGATCCGAAACTAACTTTCGATCGTCACCGTCAGGGATGGTTCGATCACTTTGAATCAATTTTGATTCATTTTACAGTGCCGTCTTAACGGGGCCAAAAATAACAAAGTTAAATATGGAACATTTATAGAACAGGTTATTCTCTATAATTTTGCTGAATATTGTTTTGCTGTATCTTTCGCAGCTACGGCACTACAATGCTAGTATCTTATTAGTGATTAAATGAACGTTCACTTAGTCACTGATGAGTTACTAGCGTTGTAGCACCGTAACTACAAAAGATACAGCAAAACTTTGTTCAGAGAAATTGTAGATTAGAACTAGTTCTATAAATATTCCATATATTACATTGTCATATTTGGTTCGGCTGAGGTGGTACTGTCAAATGAATCAAAATTGAGTCAAAGTGATCGAACCATCCCTGGCTCACCGTAGAACAATAATCTTAAAAGTAACTCGCTAGTTGAGATTTATTGCAAAAATTGGACGAGATTTCAAGGACCTGCACTGCCTTAAAGCACTGTGTTGCGCTTTAGTTCGTCCCATTCTAGAAAATGCGTGCCTAATTCGGATTCCGTGTCAACTCTATTGTAACCTCCGAATTGAACGAGTGCAGAGGAGTTTCATATGATAGGCCCTTGGCGCAACCCGGAAAATTTACCTCCGTATTCAGATCGCTGTCGCTTGCTTGGTTAGATAAATTAGAACGTCGACGCAAAATTCAACAAGATTTGTTTATGGTAAAACTGTTACACGGCGGGATTGATTCACCCCAATTACCTACTTTCGTTAATGAATTTTCGTGCAGTACAAAGGACCTTGAGATGATCCTCACCGCTTTCACCGCCAGAATTTGGCCGCATTGAACCGATTGCATCGTGTACTAGAACTTTTAATCGAGTTGAACAATACTTTGAATTTGGTGAACCTTTGCATAAATTCAACCGAATGATTACAAGCTCTAGTTTATTTTAGCTTAATTCATTAAAATTGATAAGTGAGACGAATTGTAAAATAAAGAAATTATCTCGACTCTCTGTGTTATGCTGGAGAAAATCAAAGAATTTCAGACACCATAAAATATACATAGTAGAATTAAGTTGGATAAGTTTTCTTTCTATGTTGTCCTAGCCAGGAAGGTTGTACAACAATTCGCCGAAGACCATGCCGCGGAGTACTGTTTCGTGGAAAACCCTTTTGTTGGCCACACTGGCCTTTTCGCACCCATTGGTCGCGGCGGATCGGGCAGAGCAGATCGTAAACCACGGGCTTGATTAGATGGTTTACCGCGAAAAAATAGTCTAATTTTATCACACACACGCACTCATTCTAACGAACGCGCCGGCATAAGTGTCCCTTTCGGACTCTCGCTCAAATTTATTCATGCATTTCGACGTGTTTTTGCAAGTGTGTGTTTAGCTAACAGCTGCAGTCGTCGGTCTCGTTCCTCGTTGCAGCCCGAGCTGCTGTAACCGATTACTTGCGAGGATTTGCGTTCCCGCCCGTGAGTACAATCGAAGGCGAGAATGAAGAAGAAAAGAAAAAGTAATGCAAAACCTGTATCCCAGTACGCCACCATGCCTCAAGAGCTGATTGCTCAGGAGTTAATTGACTCGTGAATAAGCTATGTAGGAAGACGATGTGAGGATGTGCGTGCGCGAGTGTGTAGGTAGCAGAATGTCTGCGCACAACAACGGTGGCTGTTTGTTTTACGCTTGCATGTGCGGCGTAACAGTTGAATGCTGTGCTCCTCATACTCACTCGCGTGAGAGTAGACAACGTTGGCTTCTCGCTCGATTTGCAACATTGTTCTTCGCCATACTATAGTCGTAGATAAGAGATTTGGGCTAAAAATGAATGCGTCGAAGACCAAATATACATCGCCGCACGAAGCTGATAATGTACAAAACACTCACGAACTACCAGTTTCTTAACCGAATTGTAGCTGTGACGCTACTTACGGAAGACATACGCGCCCTTGCTGTGTTCAAGTTGAAGATGCTGCGAACGATATTTGATGGAGTGCAAACTGAAAGCGGAGAGTGGCCTGTAGCACTGCCTGGAGAGATCGTTTTCATTCGTACATCCGGCGAAAGCTGAAAATGGTTCTCTTCAAGAACCCCTACCGGCACGAGGAACAGAGGGGTCCAACGTGCAAGATAGCTCGACTTGATCGAAAGCGATTTGCGAATGTTGAGACACCTGAAAAATTGGCGACGAGTGGCCCAAGATCGAGTTGAATGAATACGATTGTTTGAAACAGCACGAGCCATGCCGGGTCTATCCTGACGATGACGACAATTTTTTATGGTTTTTAAAGAGGAAACTCTTACTAATCTATGTAGGTTAATGTTTTCAGCAAAATTGTCCTGTGAATCCATTTTTTTGTGAAACCTCATCACACTGTCGTGCCCAGGCTGGGGGGCACTGGCCCCTTCTGTGACAAAGTAATTTCTTAATATCTAATCAGAAAGTTCAGAGTTTTCAATTCAATAGCCCGGTACTGAATAATAATCGATTGCATTAAATTAGATTCTGCTTCTATTCCAATTTTAACAATTCCAATTTCTGATTTAATGTCCCATCCTAAGTCCAATTCCGAGTCCAATTTAATTCCATTTTCACCTCCGATCTTAAGTCTAATTCGGTCTATCCAATTTAATGTCCCATTTTGAGCCCAATTCTGAGTCTAATTTAGTTCCAATTTCATCTCTGATTTCAGGTACAATTTCAAGCGGATTTTCAAGTCCCATCGAGGACCAATTTAATGCCCAATTAAAATCAAGTTTTAAGTTCAATTTCAACGTCCAATTTAAGTACGATTTCATGTCCAATAATTCATTCTAAGTCCAATTCCGACCTTCATTTAATTTCAATTTCACCTCCGATTTCCAGGTTCGAATTTATTTTGTCCGATTGTCCAATTTTATGTCCTATTTTAAATCCAATTTAAGCTCAACATCTAGTCTAATTTAATTCCAATTTATATTTCACTCAAAGCCCAGTTGCAACTTCCAATTCAGGTCCAGTTTGAAGTCCATCTTTTAGTTCAATTTTGATCCAATATTAAACAAAATGTCAAGTCCGAATTCAAATCCAAATGCTAATCAAATATCTAATCTAAAGTTCAATTTTAGGTTTGATTTCAAATCCAATTTAAATTTCACTGGGAGGTCCAGTCTGTCCAAAATTTGCTTTTGAACGGTCGGTGTCGCACCTTCTGTTTAAGTTTGGGCACACCCAGTGATCATCAGTCAACTGCTATGAACTTGACCGGAAATTCGCCGACGTATGTAGGGATAACCACCACCGAGGGAATTCGCTTGTCGCGCTCCAGTGCATTGCATTGCGTCGAATAATTTGAAGCCTAGGTCAAATATTTCGTCATTTGCCATCTCAGCGCCCGCCCGTCGAGTACCGTCGCGGTGCTGCCACTAGAGCCCTCATGTATAGAGATATTGACTAACTCGCAAGCCATAAAGCGGCAACAAGCACATTGCTCTCGCGGGCTCGGCAGCCGGCTAAGATGGAACACATTTCATCAGCTTTTCTTACGTTTGCTTGTATTAACCTGGTATTAGGCCGAGTGTTGCATCAAACCGCCGATTTGCTCGACGGAGCACGGACGGCGTGATCTCAAAAAGATCGTCGATCCTATAATCAAGCGGCATCCTAACCCAACTGCAAGGTAATAAACTTCGGCTGCGTTGGGTACCTACAATTCGAAACCGCCAATAAGAGAGATCATTCTTGTAATAAAGTATTTGAAAAATGTTTAAAATCGATTGTATAATGCAGCTTATTGTCTGCTTATTTTAATGAATTCAATGATCAAAAGCCAAATAATTTCACCAATACGGACAGTCGTAGGTGTAAAATTCAACATAATAAAACAAGTACGAGCACCTATCCTACGATTACGTGGTTGGTTGTACGTCGAGTAGAAAGTATAATTGATTTTCGTTTGTTTTATTGGGCTGATGTAAGGCAATTTTCTCGTAGATTAGGTTCTTTAAACAAATCACTGAATCATATTGTTATGATGCTTTGTTCGCGGCTGACCAGTGAGGAGTTGCTTTCTTTGCGGTATTCGTGCTGCTGCTATTTTAGGTGATTTCTTGGCCAAGCTTGGCGGGTCCGGCTGGGAAACCGGTAAAATGAAAATCGCTCAATTCGAACAAATGTTGCTTAGAATAGAGCCTATATAGAGAAGTGGGCTAATGGAATATTGGAAGTAGCTGTACATTCGATCCGCTACTGTGGGAATTATTTGCTTTGATTATACCTACTGCTGGCTGGCGAACATTTATTTTACCACATCGGATATAGAAAGCAAATTAGTAACAAAATGAAACGTGTTTTATTTAAATTACAGTTCAAATCTATCTCTCTCCTGTGGAAACGCACTGCTCCAACATTGACTACTTCCCGCAAACCGAGGAGGACAAATCTTCACCGTCATTCAACGAGGACATCATGGCACGTCTGCACTTGGCCCGTTCCGTCATAGCCGCCTTCATTCTCAGGTATAAAACGGAGCTAAGTCTCAGCTTATTTGGTCCTAATTAAATGCTGTCATTTATACGTTATGTTACTTACAGCTTCGTTGCCATCTTCTGCGCGTTTTGGACTGGCCTATCCGGTTGTTGGAAACGGTCGGCTGGTGCAATCACGGCAACGGCAATCCTGATGTTGACCGCTTGCTTGCTGGCAGCAGGCGCCATGGGTCTTTGGCATACGGTCGAGTTTTTCGAGAAGGAAAAAGTCGTCGGCGATGATTACTATCAGAGCTGGACCACGGTAAATTATGCTTGTGGCCTTACTGAATTGCGGCCAGAGTAACGAAATTATTCATTTCATGTTTTAGGTTCTTCGGGATAACACGCGTACCTCGTACGACTGGTCCTATATTGTGGCCTGGGCTGGCGTGGCATCCAGTTTACTCGCTTCGATTCTCCTGTCCGGAGCAGCAGTTTGCCTGCGGGGCGAACGTGAGAAGGAAGAGCAACTTAATCTTCAGTATCTGATGCCAGGTAAGTACCCGGTGGGTGTTTGTGATGTGTCCACACACGGCTAATCTGCTGTTCCCCGTTTTAGTGTATCCTCAAAAACAGCCTCCCTACCCCTATGGTGGTTTTCCTCAGCCTCAGCTCTACCCGCAGCCATACTATCACGGATCGCAGTACGGACCGTACAACTATTAGATGAGTTTGAGTAACAATTGCGCGACCTCTGATCCTCCCATCCTGTGTGCCTGTATTGTCTGCTCCGAGCATTTGGTTCTATTCGAAATTTCCGTTTGGTTAGATCGTGCGAGATTCGGATGATGTGAGATGGAAATGTAGCGCTTAGAAACAATCTTTCAAATCGGTTCGCCTCGAACCGTAGAGTCGAAGAACGACGAATCTCCTCCTCCAACTCTCCAGGGCCCTTGTGCTCTTGCTTTTATATTTTTGTTAGCTTACAAAAGTGTCCCAGAGACTGCGGAGAGAACGAATATTTTTTACCCAGCCAAGATATATCACCCAGACGTCTTCCCCTTTGATACTACGCTTTTTTTTCTCCTCCGCAAGAACCGATACTGTGGCCTCTTTTTTTTTGTTGGATGAAAACAGGTGTCATTCTTTCGCGTGAAGCTATTCTGTTTGATTTTAATTTTTACTGTCTATGTTTAAGTTTAGACATTTACTTTTAAAAATTTAATACAAAACAACGCAGCTAGAAGTTAAGATTTAATTTTGATTTTTTTTTTCGTGAAAAATTAACGACAATAACGAAGAGGTGAGAAATTAAATGCGTAATGCTCGTTTGTATTATGTATAGAGAGTAATTTAATTGTACTGTGTAAGATGATAACGATAGCGAAGAAGGAGGAAAATATATTTTAGTTATAAACCGATCGATTGCTTGGTCAAAACCGAATTTGGGTCATCAAAGAGTGAACTGTTCCTATATCTTCTTATCTTATCTCACACTAACGCAGCCAATACTTGAAGGCATCCTGGAAAATGATGATTGCTTGATTCTTCTTCTTCTTTCTTAACCAGCTCCAGGCCGTTCCTCTGATGTACGAAGAAGTCGTTCCATTCCACTCGGTCCATGGCCGCAATTCGCCAGCCACGTAGTCTGCGTAGGGTCCGCAGGTCACCATCCATTTGATCGATCCCTTTTGCTCGCTGCGCACCCCGCCGTCTCGTTCCAGTCGGATTTGAGAACTTTTTTAACCGGGTTGTCGGTAGACATCCTCACGACGTGCCCAGCCCATCGCAGGCGACCGATTTTTGCGGTGTGAGTGAAGGGTGGTTCCCTAAGCAGCTGATGCAATTCATGGTTCGTTCGCATACTCCACGTTCCGTCTTCCCTCTGCACTCCGCCGTAGATGGTGCGCAACATCTTCCGTTCGAAAACACTAAGAGCGCGTTGGTCCTCCGCGAGCATAGTCCATGCTCCATGCCTCATAACCGTAAAGGAGTCTTGTAGATTGTTAACTTCGTGCGGTGGCGAATTTTGTTCGATCGCAGCGTCCTACGGAGACCAAAGTAGGCACGATTTCCTGCCATAATGCGTCCTTGTATTTTTCTGCTGGTGTCGTTGTCTGCGGTAACCAGTGAGCCCAGATACACGAACTCTTCTACCACCTCGATTTCATCACCGTCTAAATGAATCCGTGGATGGAGGTCAGCATTCACTTCTTTAGAACCTCTTCCTTTCATGTATTTTGTTTTCGATACATTAATGACAAGTCCAATCCGTTTGGCTTCAGCTTTCAGTCCGATGTACGTTTCCGCCATCCTCTCAAAGGTAAGTGTAATGATGTCAATGTCGTCAGCGAGGCCAAGAAGCTGGACGTACTTCGTGAATATCGTGCCACTCGTGTCTATACCCGCTCTTCTTATCACACCCTCCAAAGCGATGTTAAACAGCAAACATGAAAGCCCATCACCTTGCCGTAACCCTCTTCGAGATCCAAAGGGACTCGAGACTGCCCCTGATACTCGAACAACACACATTACTCGATCCATCGTCGCCTTGACCAATCGCGTTAGTGCATAATCTGTCATAGCTGATCTCGATCGATCGTGTCATACGCCGACTTGAAGTCGATGAATAAATGATGCGTGGACACGTTGTATTCGCGACATTTCTGCATCACTTGCCGAAGCGTGAAAATCTGATCCGTGGTGGCACGGGCACCCATGAATCCTGCTTGATATTGCCCCACGCCTGCACTAATTGCTCGCATTCGCCGTCGAACCAATCGTTTTTTCGGTTCGATTCCTTAATCTAAAACTGTCAAAAGTTCGTCATCGCTTACTATAATGAAAATAAAAAAATAACTTTTTTGTGTTAGGAAATATAATAGACATAGTTTCTTCGGCAAAGTTGTAAATGTTGTAAAAACAAGCAACTTTGCTGAAAAAATAAAATTTCTATCTTTATCGAGTACTGAATTAAAGCGCATATTCTTCAAAACTTCTTTGAAAATTGGTTTTCCATGCTTAGCTTTTGTAAATTGTATTTTACAACAATATAATGTTCTGGGCAATTATCGAAGGTTTCAAAATACACGTTTTTGCAGAAGACCGCAAATCTCTTGGACCTTTACTTGCTGAGTTATCGCATACTCAAGCTTTAAATTTCCATAGTTTCACGAGCCCATGGGGTAAAATGGGGCAAGCGGATTTATGAAATCAGCGCTTCATCTTAAAGCTAAAGTCGAGTACTACAAACTTGTATGGGTTCTGCTTGTCCCCAACCACCCAAATGAGAGTACGGCAAGCGTTCCTTATATGTGTTTCGCGTTCGCTAAAGGCTCGATACACGTCCATTCTTTTGTGTTAGTAGATAGACACATGGTTTCTTCGGCAAAGTTATGGAAAATATAAAGGTACACAACTTTGCTAAAAAAATGACATTGTTATTCCTATCGAGTGCAGAGCTATAGAGCATTTTCCTTGGAAATTCTTTAAAAATTAGTTTTTCATACTTAGCTTATGGTGGTTGCATTTTACAGGAATATATGGTTCTTGGCGATTATTGAAGGATTCAAAATACACGTGTTTGCAGAAGATTGCAAATCTCTAGGACCTTTACTTATAAAGTTATCGCTTTTGGCTCGTGAAGTTAAGGAAAAATAAAGCTTAAATAAGCGCTTCAAAATGCCCAGGCTACGCCGCATTTGGTATCATATGACTCGTGCAGGCGTGAGGACCAGAGCTGTGTTTTATGCTCCTTCCAGGTTGTCAACTCACCATTTGAAGCCCTCCGACGATTGCTTGAATCGATCATTTTTCTTGTCAACGGCCAGACCAACTGCGCAGAAAGAATGAAGTGGAATTAAGAATAGAAAGGGGAAGGAAGAAAGCGTGGACCTCCCGTACCATACGCTTCCCTTGCAGATATTGATTAATTTATAGATTACATTATGCAGTGTGCAGTCGTCGGGAGTATCTTTGCTAATAAAGTTTAAGTGATACTTCGAACCCTCGGGGATGAACTTATGGGTTTTAGATTAAAAGCCAGGCTGCAATAGGCCAAGGTTATTTAGCTTATTTCGGCGCCTTATTTCGCTCTAAAATAGATTAAACTAGCCAGCTACCAAAAGTATTAACATAAATTATTTTATGAAAAGGTCAAAGTTTCAAAAATAACCAAATAAAGAAATAAACAAGAGGAAATGATTCACTTCCCAGTTTGTGCTGTGATTTGAACTGCCAGATAGATTACTTCTGGATGGCACTGATCCCAGTTCCTCTTCGGCACGATATTAAATATTTTGCTGCTGCTACGAATTACCCCGTAGCAGCCGCACCAGTCTCCAATGAGGCCTTGCTGCCTTTCTACTGCCACTGTTGGATGAGTTCGGCACCTGCCGCTTGAGCAAGACTTTCAAATTTAACCAATTCGACAGCGACGGCTTCTTCAAATTTTTCGATTTGTCTCGATTTGGCTCCAATTCTAGATTGTTGCATCCTGCCAAACACCAGCTTTGACCGCCGGAGATAGTATTTAACTTGCACAGCTCTATCCACAGTTACAAAAGTCAAAGCACATCGGACTCTCATCCTTCCAGGTCCTTCTCACTTTCTCCAAGATTCAATCGGGAAGTACCAACCGACATCGACAGAATCCACATTACACTATTTTTCACTTCAAATGGTCCATCCACGCGAAGCTTGAAATTGAATTACACATCGACAGCCAATTAGCAGAAAGTTTTCCAGATTTCAAAAGGAAAAATGCACTGTACTTTTACTTTTTTTTTCGATGAGCTGATTTCACACGATTTGTGACGAATTCGGTAATTAAATTTTATGTTAAAATCGAAGTTAAATGTTTCAATTTAAATACGAAAAATTCGCGACGTAAAAAGTTTCACATCCATCCGCGCTCGCGGGTTACCGCGAACCTCTAGGAGTGAACTGTTTTTATGCAAAAAAATAGTAATTCTTGTGAGTTTGCACAGTACGTCGTTTATTGTTGGTTATAAAAATTGTGGAACGTGTAAATTTATCAGAATAGTAAGCCTTTTGACATGAAAAAGATTAACGTTTGTTTTTGGTGTTCGGGCAGTGGGCTTACACAAAATATAACGAAAATTATTTAAAGTATAGATTGAAAGCTATTAAACCATAGTTATTTTGTAACACTTCTCATTCTGTACAGATAGCTCGAGTTAATCTAAATGATTTTTGCGTTATGAACTAATAATACTCAATGGCACGTGTCACTTGAGGCGAGGTACTAAATCGGTGGTATTTCCAAGCATATTCAACGTCCAACGGCTCAAAACAGTTATCAGTGAAGTCTATGGAAGCTAACTGTCGCTAGATCAGGTCAGTTTACAGAATTTTCCTATCATTGCACAATTCTGTCAGTACAGCATCACCCTCCGGTAGTTGAGCGCCTGAGTAGGTCTCGCGTTCTGCACCCACGCGCCACCTCTGCCTTTCAGTTGGCGCATCCGTTTTAGTTCACTTTTGGTTAACGGCATGCGCTCGGTGGCCACCAGCCAGCGAACCGTTTCCGAGCAAGGCGGCGTCGTTAGGCTACCTTCGTAGGAAAAGTATGGCCATACCGTGTTCTGCACGACATCCTGCAACGTGAAAATCCTAGCCGCAGGTGGACGATATTTGCGACCTTCCTCGATCACACTATCGAGATATCGAGCCCACTTATTTAAATTTTGGATGCGATCTTTTGCCAGTACCTCGTAGATTAACGCTACAACTGCCAGACCGTCCAGTTGATCGCGTGCATCTTCAAACGATTCATACAAGCTGTTGTAGAATACCACATGAACCTCCACCGCCGAGCGCTTTCCTTCGAGCGAGTGCTCCGATCCTAGATGATAGTGAAACTGATAGAACAGGTAATCCACCGGCAGCGGCCCTCCACGCAGTCGTGGACGTTTTTCTTCTCGGAAATCAAGAAAGTAGGCTGCCGATCCACCTTCGTTCAGGACGGTTATACTCGCAGGTCGATTCGCGGCCCCGACCAGTTCTAGGGGACGTTTCTTGTGGACAATCCGAGACCGATTGAGCGCCAAATTAACCGGACTTTGATACAGGCCATTGCAGTTAGCGCTCAGGGCACCCCAATTCGATGGTCCGAATTCGTGCTCTTCGAGATAGGAAAATGGTACAGCGTCCGACGTCCAGCGGCTGCCGTAGTTTGATGCATTTTTGACGAAAGAATTGGGGGATGCTTCTAATTTGTTAGTAGACTCGTAGAAGTTGTAGTACTCTTGGTGAATTTTGTCTCCGAAGCGATTGTGTTGGGAATTGTTGGAAACTGTAAACAAAAAAAAATGCATGGAATTATTTTTGACTATTGGCAAAAACAATATGAAGGTTTTTTAAAGGATGTACCGTCATAAAGCTTAACAGATTCATTACCGATCTTAGTTTCGACAGACTCATGGATTCGGAAAACTCGGACAACATGCCCCAAGAATTGCTTTAGTTCTTGCAAGGTCATCACGGGAAATGCAAAACAAGCTGTATTATTTATCATTTTCAACAATAACATTAGGTATCGAAATCGAATCAGGTAACGATGGATAATCTGATTGTATTCAAAAAAGATAGTTCTGGGTTGTAAACTAAATCGCGAACTCTAAAATTGGGCATCTATAAACTGCGGATTGATGGTGGTTCGAACGAGCGAGCGGTTCAGTGAAAAAAGCTGTATCTCGCCAGCTATGGCTAAGACAGCAGCCCCATCAGTAGGATGATTGTATCACGACCCCGCCAGCATAACTTACCGAAGCCTTCACATACAACGAAAAAACGATAACTTGATCGGAAACTACAATGGAATGATTAGGTGTGAAGCTTGTAACGAAAAACTGATGGCTCGAATTGCTAAATTGCAAACATGTGTGGTAAACGCAGAAAATAACCACGCTAATAATTTTCGCGTGGGACTCTAAATAGGTGGAAACTCCTCAATATCATTTCCACGAGAGTAACGTTCCAAAGAAAGTTACTCCCCAGAACGAACTGTTTCTCTAGAAAATTATTCCTCAGAAAGAACCATTTCATAGAAAGTTATAAATAAAAATAACCTGACTCAAAACTGGAGACATAATTGAAAAAAAAAAAAAAAAAATTATGTTCCACCGCGTTCTGAATAGTCCGAACTGCGCATATCCGAAAGCGCTTTTAGTTTCTATAATGGCGGCTTCGGCGATCAATCATTTCTGTAAACTGTAAACTATTGTGAGGACTAAAGGTTTGTAACTAGAGTTCAGTACACTTAGGAAAACAAATAAGTTTTGGACGGAGGTGTCCCAAGTTTCAATGACAGTTTTGTTGCACTCTTATTGCGGTTTTCATGACCAACTTTGGTAATACATATCATAATAAGAACGTAAAAAAACCCACATTGTTACTTGGGGCTTAACGGGAAACTAGCAGTCATTAACTTTTCGTCGGAGAGTCCAATTTCGAAAGCAGTTTTTGGGCCCAAAAGCGGGATTCTGTTCATAAAAATGTAAATACTGCATTCTTCTTGCCAATCTGAACACAGCGAATATATTTTCATGGACAGAATTTTTGTTTCAAACAAAAAACTGCTTTTGGAGTTGGCAGAATCGATGACGATTTCACCTTAAGCTGAGGCAAAGTAGTAATTTATGATTTCGCCCTAAATCATCTTTGACTCGCGGTTGGAAACGGGAACTTCGTGCGATCAAAAATCTGACACTCACCCGGTGGTGGTATATCACTAAACTGGTCGGCCGCCCAGTTAGCTTCGGGGTACGAAGGTGGTCTAATAAGCCAGTCGTCGTATGTTCGAATCTCGGCTGGGAGGTGCTGCTATAGAGTGAGTAGGATCATTGCACTAGCCCCGTAATTGTCCTGGACTATAATAGAAGGCTGCGAAGTCTGTCGAGTTCTGAAGGACATTTATACCCATGCCTTTGCTTTGCTTGGTCGGAGCGACATCTGGCAACAGACTCCTTGTTTCTATCGCACTGGCCGAGTAGATAACGGTCTATTAGTCCACATAAATCGTCGTTGTAGTGAGTGTATGAAATGATAAAATTGGAAGAATAACAACAAAATTAGATATTAGACTACTTAATATAAGGGACTACTCAAAGAAAGCGTCTAAACTGGACAAAAAGAAAGCGTCTGGGCCTGACTGCATTTCAGTCAGGCTTATATCCCAATTGCCTCAAAATTGCAAAAGTAGTACCCATATTTAAATCTGGTGACTTAAAAGACGTATCTAACTATCGTCCCATTTCTACCTTGTCTGTGCTGATACTATTGATCATGGGTTGCTTCTTGACAAACTTGAAGCGTATTGAATAAGAGGCATACCGCTACAATTAATTGGAAGTTATTTGTCGAATGCAATACGTAACAATCGAAAAATGCAAAAGTTCCACGACAATCATACCAACAGGTGTTCCCCAAGGCAGCAATCTGGGTCCGATTCTGTTCCTTTTATTTGTAAACGATCTTTCCCGGTTGCAGTAACATGGTAAAGTTAGGCTCTTTGCGGATGATCCCTCAGTATGTGAATCGATTCAACATCAAGTTAAAAACACTTTGGAACTATTAAATCGCTATTTCGAAACAAATATGCTGTCTCTGAATCTAAGTAAAATCAAACTTATGTTGATACATTCTCCTAAGAAACGTGTACCGCTACATGAACCAATTGAAGTAAGAGGACATGTCATCGAGGAAGTCAATGAATATCTTCCTAGGATTAACTATCGATTCCACCACGAGCTGGTTGCCACATATTCGCTCATTGAAAAAGAAATTAGTTGCCTGCTGTGGAATCCTGAGAAAAATTTCTTCTTTTGTACCACAAAAATGGATGATAAAGCTATATTACTCTATGATTCACGCAAGACTCCAATACATCCAAAATAGATGCCTGAATGCCGTACTAAATAAGCAACACCTTCACCCCACCATTTCACTGTACTCTGCCATTGATTCCATCCTTCCTGTCAGAGCCCTGCGCGACCTGCAAACCGTGGTTCACATGCATAAAATTGCAACAAATTCAGTGCACCACAACACAACAATTAAAGGCATGTTGCGGAGTCGAGCCTCTCGACAGACTAGTCCTTTTTTGTTAGTGACACCAAAAACCGAATTCGCACGAAAAAAGCTTACATGCATCGGTCGCAAGCTATACAACGATCTTCCAATTAGCTGCAGAAATACTTCTGACATAAAGACGTTCACCCTTGCTGTAAAAAAATATTGAAACACAAGTTCCAGCACTACCTACCGTGAGCATTTAATCTAAAACACTTCGTTTTCTTCTATTTTCCGATGCCTGCCGCCACACCGCCGGCTTCTACAAATCGTCAACCCCCACCCGCCGACCACCATTCATTCCACCCCTGCCACCCACCCACAACGCATCAATTTCCATCGTACGCTGGTGAACTAAAATATCGTAAACACAAATGATGACTGAGTAAAATATGCAAGAACGCGAAAATACCTCCTTAAAAGAGTTATTGACCACTGGAGGTTAATTGTTATAATAGTGTAAAATGATGTAGTACATTAAAAAAGATGAGGACCCAAGTAACTAATAATGCTACTTAAATGCCATTTTGGCAAAATATACTGCTACTTCACTGTTAACCTTCTTATAGTGCTGAAAATGCTAATTTGCAGCTAATTACCGACACGAAGAATTTAAATAGAATTTTGGATGCCAATTTATAACACTTATCAAAAAGCTAATATACAACAGCGTGCAGTATAAAATGCCAGATATGCTAATAAGCGGCTGATTTGCTGCTTATGTTAATGCTTTTTGGTTACCTGGGGAGATTTTATGCCTATTGGAGGAGAAACCTGAAAGGGGTTTACTCCAACGGACTTTTCCCTGCTCCAAGGAAAAAGGTAAAGAAATAAATAAATTTAAGGGTGCGGCAGTAGTTTTGATTAATAAAACATTTGGACGGCGAACGAAAGAGCATGGGTTGGAGTTCTACCTGCCATTGAACAACCCAATATATTTTCGGCAAAGGTATCAAAAACTTTCCAGTTCATCCAATTTATTCATTCTTCGCACTAGACACTTCCTAACTTGACCAAACTCGTGATTTTAGTCATGACCTTGAAATGCGGTCAGGCATATATTAATATTTTTTTGAAACGATGATTCTACAATTGATGAAGGGACGGTAAGGGAAAGTAATGAAGAAGGATTTTTTGGGAATGGAGGGGAAAGAGTGGAAAGAAAGGGGGGGAGGGAGTAATAGGTAGCTACGCTTAACAAGTTGTCGTTGTGACTCCTATCTTTTGTCCAATGCTGAAAGGTGCATGGGTCGAACCAAGCTATAATCAGAGATTATAACCGGATTTGAACCCACAACACCTGCCAGGGAGTGTGGCTCGCTGGTACCCGTGTACCTTTGAACCATAGAGGCGCTGGACAAAAGAAGTCTGCACAACCCCCCTTATTAACCGTAGTGACATGGGTTGGGCTATTTTTAGACACAAATTGTGCCTCTTCCTCCACCTACTGAAGAAACCACCGACCGAGAAGTTTTAATCTAAGTTGTTTTTACTTTCAGGACGACGACACTATGCAGGCCCTTACGACTTGCAAGGTACTGCGTGTGACGTTGTTCGTCCGTAAGCGTGTTAGTTCGCGTTTCTCAGCGCGGGTCTTCGGAGAAAGGCTTCCGTTCCTATGAAATTGACCAAACTCGTGATTTTAGTCATGAGGTTGAAATGCAATTGTAGAATCATCGTTTCAAAAAAATATTAATATATGCCTGACCGCATGTCAAGCTGGATAAAGAGCTTGCGGGCATATTTAAAATCATAGCATATTTACAGCTGACGATGTAGTGTAAATGAAATTTGACCTTCGTGTTAAGAAGAGGGATAAGGGCTCTCATACAAATAAAACTGATTTTTTTGCGTAACTCAAAAACAAATCAAACTCAAGAAATTTTAGACTCTTCCATAAAACATTAGTCAGTAAGGCTACTACAAATATTTTATCAAGTTTTTGTCCTTTCAGTGTTGGGCAACTGAACGGAAAAAGAATTTTTTAATCGAGCAAAACTAACGCATTTTTACCTAAAGTTTAAACATGAAAACCAAATCTGTTCTTGCTTTTCATATATATGTTATTGTTTTCCATGTAAAAACCTACGAAAAGAAAGAAGAAAAGGCGATTTTTGCATATTCTTTTGTTTGAATTTCCATTTCTGCCTGGTGTTAGACGCGTTAACATGAGTGTATGGAGCCATTTTTCGAGTTCTTAAGGCTGTAGAGCCCACAGACAATTGATTTTAATAAAAAATAAATTCGACACCCCACTAATTATTTTTTCCCTCCGATTTTTGAAGCCAATTTCAACAACTAAAAATAATTTGCAGGCTTTCGCTCCGCTTTATCACACGGTTTCTGGCTAAGCAATGGGAGGAGTTGTTTACTACCTTACGGTGAGAGAAAATTGCAAATTTGTATATTAAAATGCCCATGCTTTCATAGTTACGTAACTGCCAAAATGAATCATCTAATGTTGAACTCCTCAGAAACTTGCAAAACTTGAGATTGTGACAAAGATAATTCGAGATTCATGATTTATGTACAACACAGTTTAATTTGCGGCAATACGAAGTTTGTCGGGTTAGGTAGTGATATTACTGTTGCAGTTGAAAACCGTAATAATCGACGTGCGACTTTCGATTTTATTCTTGTTCTGTGTGTCGCAACTACGTCGCACGTGGTGCGCTGTATAAATGTACGAGCACAGCGCACCACATGCGACGTAGTTGCGACACACAGAACAAGAATAAAACCGAATCTCGCACGTCGATTTTTTACAGTTTTCAACTGCAACATCAATAAATAAAACTGCATTTGAAATACCGTTGGGATGTCTTCAGCTCACACCACTGGTTATGCGACAGTTTCTATGACACTATCCCGAAGCCATGATTCGAACTCAAATACAACTGACGACTACATTTCAATAGGGTCAAACTCCAACTTCAACTAGTAAACAAACGGGCTAGCATACAAAAAAGAATCCTCACTCGGTTTGTTCACAAGTTGGACTTGGGTTCTATTGAAATGTCGGTGGTCAACTTTAAGAATTAAAAGGTGTCCTTATCTCGGGGACCGAGGATACCGAAGCGGAGTTTAATAAGATGGCTCGGGAGAACTGGCCAGTTGTCTGCACCAGCTGATTGTAATTTTTTTATACTGATCAGCTACCGGAGGAGTGGATTTATCTGCCGAATCTACAAGAAAGGCAACAAGTTGGACTGTGAGAACAATTTCGTACAATCACCGTTATGAATGCCGCATACAAAGTGCTCTCCCGGGTTCGTTGAAGGACAATCAATGATGGATAAAATATTTATGCTACTGCCAATCCTCTAAAGAATACATTAACACAGAGTTTCTACGCACAATTATTTCATTGATTTCAAGGCTGCGTATGATATCATCGGCCGTAAAGAGCTAGGGAAAGTCATGACAGACTACGACAGTCTTTCCGGATAGCTGTTTAAAACAATTAAAACTATGCTAAACGGTACGCAGTGAGTACTGTGTGCGGATTTCAGGTGGATTGCGGAGTTCTTCCGTACCTCGCAGGTGGCTTTATCAACGTGCTTGCTATTCAACATAGCGCTACAGGGTATTATCAACCGAGCAGATAGCAACATGCAGGCACAATCTTTAGTTAATTTAGTAAATTTACCTGCTTTGCTATTTGGCGATGTCTTAGGAGATAAGGCAAATTACATAAATAACTTATTACAATTATTTGATTTACGGTACTTGTAACGCTGTGATATCTTTTGAGAAGATGCAGTTTTCATGAGAATATTGCAGATTGGGCCCTCAATCTGATAGGCCCGGTGGGCCTTTCGGCTGCCAGTCCGCTATCACAAGCTCTCCTGCATCGTTTCTTTAGTTCCGTGAGGCGATCTTCTAGTCGTCGTCAGCGGGCAAGCTACCTCAAAAGTTTTCGCAATTAAAGATTCTGCGACATCTACAGCCACGTCCTAGTCGATTGATGAGTCAATCATCGGTTCGTATCCTTGAAATCTCGTCGCAAGTTCCTTCTCAACGAGGTCCCAGTCAGCAAATCTGGGATTGCGAAATGTTGCAGCGCTCAAGGAGACAGCCGAATGATCAAAATATATCAAGCAATGACTAGATATAGGTGTCCCGTTTAAAACATGCCAAGGTGACAGCTCAAGACTGCGGATTGATTACACATAATATAATTTCTAAAATGGAACCGGGACTAAATCACCATGAAGTGAGAATATGAACAGAAATTCCATTAAAATTACATAGAAATTTAAAAAAAAAAGAATAATTTCTAAAGGATTCTGTTTGTTATGCTAAAATTAGATCGTGCTCAATCATTTCCAATTATACTGCAATTTATAGACGTACACGACACCATATACTTACAATCACTATTTGTCAATGCTGTCCCGACGGAAAATATAATTAGCACCCACCGGCATGCAGTAAAACTCATATTTGCGTCTAATTTTCCTCCAATGCAATCACAATTTTTCTCAGATAGCGTAATTTATCTATCCACCTTCCGTCGCATACAACTCATGAATAATTTAATCGATTTAGATTCTATCGTTTTCTCTCAATCACTTCACAGGCAGTTGTGTGGCTGCTCCGACAAATATAGGTTAGGCAGGGTAGCACACGGCTTGCCAGGTACCGGTAGCACACCACAAGCAATTATTTTCTCCTTTATCGTGCACTCAACTTGATAAGTCACACCGCAGCAGCGTGCAGCATTTCTTTCTCACGCCCACACTTCGCGCGAACTTGATCTTGAACAACGGCCAACTGTCTACGGCAGCAAACACGCCAAAACCCAACAAACACCGTGCTTGTTTAAGCCTCTGGCGGGTCACGGCGCTTGTTGAAATTATCTGAACCGTTGATACTGACGGCGCAACACGGTGGACACTGGACCAGTTCGTATCTGCCTCACTAGCTTTTATATTGTCCGGTAATTTAACCGGCTGGCGGCTACATACATGTATGGCCGAGCGTTCTGGAAGCGGATCCAACAGCTTTGGTTGAATTCTCGAGGAAACCCGGATGCTTTACCAAGTTCTGTGTCCCAGTGTGGGGTTGGATTCGCAGCGCAATGCTGCTAGGTGCTGGCTGCCAACGGGCGCACGGTTGTTTTCATAGAAATTCACTTTCTTCGGAATTAATAATCATGTGTTTTGGGAGTTTTTTATAGTTTTGCATGGTTATGCATTTCCAATTCCATCATCTGCAAATGTAGTAATATCGCACATTGCAGCAGCCGTTGACGTAGGCTTCAAAAGTTATAAAACATTGCATCGACTGGTAATAGACCTGCGCAAGTTCAGAAACATTCGTTGTTGCGTGAAAATTTCAAAATGAAGTGAATTTACTAAATCGATAGGTAAGTTCAGAAAGCCATTTCAATCAACCCTGTGACATTCATATTCCGTTACCTTGCGCTGATCAGCAGCACAATTTCTGGGGCCCATTAAGAATCTTGCCTGTAAGACATGCATAAAGCAAATGTAGTAGGGAAATTTCAGACACGGCTTCAACGTGTCTTTCTTCGGTTTTGCCATAAACTATACACTGAAATTATATTTTATTACATGCTTATTTGTAAGACATACCTAAAATTCATCGCGACATTATTTTCAATACCGTTTTTTGCGTTACACCCTGTCCTAACGATAATAATATACTGTTCTTCCGTTGAGGGGTTGCACTTCTCGATAGTTATCCACCAGTGGATTGCCATTGGCATCGCGCAGTGATCGAAAAACGTTCAGCTGTCTCTCGGAAATTGGAAGCGTCTTCCGCTGGACAATCCAGGTAACCGATTCGAAGCAAGGTGGAGTAGTCAAACTTCCAGGGTACGAGAAATAGGGTCGTCGTCTAGATCCGATAACTCCCTTGATGTTGAACACGGTTGGATCTGGTAAGGTGTAGCTAGTTCCCGCCGTTTGAACCTCGTTCAGCGCATCAATCCAGCCGTAGTTCGGTTCAGTGGTGGAGTTTGTTAAAAAAATTCCCAGCACGGAAAGGCCATCTGATTGGTTCCGAGCTTCCAGGAAAGACCCGTACTTTTGGTTGAAGAATACCAAATGCATTTCCATCGCATATCGCCGTCCGTCGAGCACGTGTTCGGACCCACGTGCCGAATTGGCTCCCCAGTGGAAGTGTAGACTTGCGAACTGATACACGTCCTTGAGTGGCCCGCCACGCTCAGTTACCACTTGACCATTGGGAAATTCAAACGAATAAACGGCTAGAAAGACGAAGAAAGTAATTCTGCGTAGCTCTTCTTCAGGTCAGATCTTACATGTATGCCCGTCATTGGTTACCGTCACCTGAGAAGGATCTTCCTGATAATTTATCAGCTCCAAAGGTCTTCTTTCCATAGCCGGCGTAGTCCTCATGGTCGATATTTCTATCGGACTCTGCATTCGACCGGGGCAGACGTCACCGTTGTCAGTCGCTAAAATTTAAGCGCAAGTATTTGATGCATGGCCTACTAGCACGTAATAATAGTAAATAACTTACTGGAATTCTGACACCAGCCCAGACCCAGCCCAAACAACAAGAGAATCAACACTCGAAGTTTCATAGTAACCGTATGACACTGCAATTAACATTTCTCCGGCCGTACCTTTTTATTCGAAATGTTTTTTACGGTGCGGCATGCCGCAAAAGAAAAGTTCCTAAGGAGGAACACGATAAACTCCAATTAGTTTTCCCTAGAAAACTGATAGCGAAATATTGGCTCCGCCTCTTCAGCACCAATATCACACGTTTTGTTTCTATAATGAAAAACTACGCTGGAAACCATTTCTCACCGTAGTTGTCAATTACTACTGGCTGGCTCGGTTGGGCTTCGCTGAGGGCAGTTGGACGAGGCCCTCCTGAAACTGGGTTTATTATTTCTATAATTATAGAACAATGCGGAAAATTTCCATTAAGTTGGGTTTGTAGAGCAGAATTCATTCAGGTTTAATGCTATGGCATACCGGTACCGATAATTAAAACACATTGATGATATATCTTCGCTAACATTCAAATACACGCTTTGGAGCAATTTCAACTTTGTTTGATTTTTGTTTTATAAGCTAACTAGCTGACCCGACAAACTTCGTATTGCCACAAATTAACCTGTGTTGTACATAAATCATGAAACTCGGATGATCTTTGTCACAATCTCGAATTTTGCAAGCCCCCCAGTGGGCGGCGCTTCCGACGGCGGGTCACCGGCAACACTCGCGACCGTCTCGTCCTGAATGATCTAGTGTTACTATAGATAGTTTTTGTGGTCTTGTATTGACTAATGTTTTGTGGAAGAGTCTCGAATTTCTCGAGTTCGATTAGTTTTTGAGTTTCGCAAAAATTTCTATTTTATTTGTATGAGAGTCCATATCCCCCTACCACAGGGGTGAGAGGTCTCTAACTATCGTAAAGTAAATTCAAGACTCCAAAATCTCCCACATGCCAAATTTGGTTCCATTTGATTGATTAGTTCTCGAGATAAGAGGAAATTTGCATTTCATTTGTATGGAAGCCCACCCTCTTAAAGGGGAGTCTCAATTCACCATAGAAAAAAATGTTGCGCCCAAAACCACTTACATGTCAAATTTGGTTCCATTTGCTTGATTAGTTCTCGAGTTATGAGGAAATTTGTTTTTCATTTGTATAGGAGCCCCCCCCCCCCTCTTAAAGTGGGGAAATCCATAGAAAATATACCATAGAAAATATTTTTGCCTACAAAAACACCCACATGATAAATTTGGTTCCATTTGCTTGATCAGTTCTAGAGTTATGAGGAAATTTGTATTACGTTTGTATGAGAGCCCCCCCCCCCCCTCTTAAAAAGGTAAGGGGTCCTAATTCATCAGAAAAAATGGTTGCCTCCAAAAACACCCACATGCCAAATATGGTTCCATTTGCTTGATTAGTTCTCGAATTATGAGGAAATTTGTATTTCATTTGTGTAGAAGCACCCCCTCTTAAAGTTGGGAGGGGTCCTAATTCACCATAGAAAATATTCTTGCCCTCGAAAACTTTCTCATGCCAAATTTGGTTTCATTTGCTTGATTAGCTCTCGAGTAATGAGAAAATTTGTATGTCATTTGTATAGGAGCCCCCCCTCCTAAAGTGAGGAGGGGTCCCAGTTCATCATAGAAAAAAATTTTGTCTCTGAAAACACCCACGTGCCAAATTTTGTTCCATTTGCTTGATTAGTTCTCGAGTTATGAGGAAATTTGTATTTCGTTTGTATAGGAGCCCCCCCCCTTTTAAAGTGGGGAGGGGTCCTTATTCACCATAGAAAATATTCTTGCCCTCGAAAACTTTCACATGCCAAATATTGTTCCATTTGCTTGATTAGTTCTTCAGTTATGAGGAAATTTGTATTTCATGTGTATAGGATCCCCCCCTCCTAAAACGGGGAGGGGTCCCAATTCATCATAGAAAAAAATTTTGTCTCCAAAAACACCCACATGCCAAATTTGGTTCCATTTGCTTGATTAGTTCTCGAGTTATGAGGAAATTTGTATGGAAGCCCCCCTTTTAAAGAGGAAAGGAGTTATAATTCTCCTTATAAAGAGGGTAGGGGTCTCAATTTACCATAGAATAAATTCTTGTCACCGAAAACACCCACATGCCAAATTTTGTTCTATTTGCTTGATTAGTTGTCGAGTTATGCAGAAATTTGTGTTTCATTTGTATGGGAGCCCCCCCTCTTAGTGGGGGGAGGGGTTTCTAACTATCACCAAAACCTTTCCTGGCCCCAAAAAACCTCTACATGCATATTTTCATGCCGATTGGTTCAGTAGTTTTCGATTCTATAAGGAACATACGGACAGACAGACAGACAGAAATCCTTCTTTATAGGTATAGATGAACTGTAGCTTTGGCAATAGAACCAATAAGAGTTTTCTGCTAGATTTAGGTACAAATAGGATGGCTGTTCCTCTTCGTCATAGCTAAGCACGATTCATGCTTAATTTCGAGTTTTTAAAGGAATTATATCGGCAACTACTCAATTTATTAGCATGAGCTGAATTCTACACTTTTAAAGTTAGTTTTTTCGAAGCTTTAAAACTAACGAATATTCATATTTTCAAAATGCAAAAGATTTATTCATTTATTTATTTTTTGAAATAACATATAAGTCTTTTAGATTATATTATCACTTATTATAACGAACATGTACTATTGTTTTAAATCACTACATTAAAGCGGGAATGTTCAAATAACTTTTGGTTTACTTTGCTTTTCTTTGGAATGCAACCACAGCTCTTAAACCGTTATTCAATTAGTTTATAACACAAAAGAACATTCGTTACTTTGAGATCTATTTTAGGTAATAATAAAATAAAACTGGCCTCTTTTTACTTACTGTTCTTCTTGAGGAAAGCTAATACCACTGACTCTTCTTTGCTTGTTGCACTTGCTAGTATAGGAACACCCTACGGTTGTACAGTTTCTGCACCGGTCGGAAATTATTAACCATCATGCCACTGCGGGACTTCAGCCGTCGAAACTCCTTGATTTCCTTCGGTGTGATAAGCAATGGTTTCGTTGCCACAATCCACGTTACCGTCTCCAGACAGGGCGGAGTCGTTAGACTACCTTCGTAGGAAAAGTAGGACCACTCGACGTCACCAATCAGATCGTACAACGGGAACGTATCGATGAATTGAATGTTGAACTCCGTCTCCGGGTTTATGACTTCTTTCAGAAACCGGGTCCAAGTATTGAGCGGTTCATTGTAATCATCGTAGATCTCGTAGAACAAACCAACCACCGCTAGACCGTCCACTTCATTTCGAGCATCGTCGAAGGAGTCGTACATGGCATTGTAGAACACTAAATGAAGCTCCATCGGGAATCGTAGCGAATCCAGCACGTGTTCAGACCCAACCGTACTGTTTGAGCCCCAATGGAAATGGAACTGCTCAAAGTTATATTTAGTTTTCAGGGGTCCTCCTCGCAGGTACGGACGTTCATTAGAGTTCCAAATGTAAGTAAATTTGGCCGAATGACCATCATTCTGTAACCGTATGGATTGCGGAAGATTTGTCTGGCCGACCAATTGCAGTGGGCGTTTATTTCGCACAACCAGAGCGCTGTCCGTGTTCAGCATTATGGGGCTTTGGTACCGACCTCCGCACTGCGGAGCAGTTCGGTACCATTTCGAGGGACCATTTTTATCCTTCTCCTGATATGAGAATTCTTCTGCTCTAGCAGAAACAGGAGCTTTGGTAGATCGTCCTAAGTTTACTGACTGACTGCGCCCTATACCGGCGGGACGCTGGTCCCGCGAGTAGTCAAAGTAAAAGTCCGGATTGGAGCTCACTTCGAATCGATGTGCTTGCGAAGGAAAAACGATACCACGAACAGTGCTAGTACGGTAGGTAGTCCGGCTGAGTGGAAAATCTTCGTCACGAAACGAAGCCGATCGTCGCTGTAAGGGTTGAGCCCGTGGAAAGTCCTCGTCCCGGTTTCGGTTGATGTTTAATCCTGTAAATTAAAGAAGCAGATTAACAAAATTGTTATAAAGAGTGGATCAAAAGGTGATCTTGAAGGGGGCCGCCCATTTGGCATAAAGTCATTTGGCATAACGCCAATTGGCATAATCCATTTGGCATAATCATAAGGGGCCATTTGGCATAATGCCATTTGGCATTACGCCATTTGGCATAATTTCTCAAACATTATTTGACGACCTAATGGTCGCATTCCTAGATGATTCAGGGTGGGCCGGCCGTAGGCAACGGCGAGTGTTCGCCGGTGACCCGCCGTCGGAAGCGCCGGCCACTGCGGGGGGCAGCCTCCCCGCAGAAATCCCATCTGTCTAGGTTTATTTGTTAAATTCTATTAATAATTGTTGATCATTCATAATAGTTGGACAGTACGAACACAAATTATAGGACTAAAAATGTAAGTCATATGAAAATTAAAATTAGTTATGCACACTCTTTACTAAAACTTTTTTTTTGTAAGATTATAGTCATTTTAACCAGCTTAGGTCATTCGTGACTTCTGCGGGGCTGGGATTTGAACCCGGGTCCTCGGCGTGAGAGGCGTGAATGCTAACCACTACGCCGGGACTGACCCCTTTTTTTACTAAAACTTATAACTAAATGCGAAATAAATAATTACAGCTTAAAAGCGACTCAAACATAATCTCATCACCGAGTTGACTATAAAGAGGTCCGAAGTCATTTTTCTACTGTGCCAACACTAATAGTATAGATAGTAAAACCAAATATATAATAAACACATGCTCTACATGCTACTACTACTCTACTAATGTTTTTTTGCTTTCCACCAATGATGGCGAGAACTCGGAGTGATTGATGAGTTCAAATAATTGAGATCTCCGGTCACGGTTGACGACACGAGCAGGAAGCACCAACAAGGCATTGAAATTAGAAATCGAGCCTTAACTTTGTAACAAAACTGTAGGTTCAGAAGCCGCAAATCACTTTCGACCATCTTGTCAAGCCATCTGGCATGCTGAACTCCCTTTTCTTGGTGCCGGTGGAGTTGTTGAAGAAAACTGCTTTCGTCGCACTGACGTCCCAAACGAGCCAAAAAGATTCCCGCAGAATCTCCGGGATTCCTCGCATTGGAATTGTGTGGTGGAGTTCTGTATAAGATTCGTACAGAATACCTTGCTTGTAGAACCAGGGGTGACATTGCGATTGTCGTTTCGAGTGATTTTGGTTTGTTTCGCCCATTCGTTTAACGTGGTCGAAACGAACCAAAACGAGAATCGCAATGTGACCCCAGGACTCTAGCATGAGAATCCAACAGGCGAATCCCGCGTTCTTACCGCTCATCATTCAAAAACTCCGAGCACTCGCAGGGACTTAGTCTGCTCGACCGCAATTGCTTGTGAAGCCCATAGTAAGCACGGCTTACGCTGATAATACGCATCCGAATCTCACGGCTGGTATCATTGTCCGCCATTACCAGTGACCAGTTGACAAATTCGTCAACTACCTCAGACTTATCGCCGTCGATCAATTTTCTACTGCCCAAGTGGTGTCGGCTTTGCGCTTTAGTCTGGTGTACTGTTCAATCACCGCCACAAATGTTCTGTCGATAATATCCATGTCATCGACAAACCAGACGAATTGACTAGATTTGTTGAAGAACGTACCCCGCGTTTTGGAGGATCTACCGCAATGTAAATATTTAATTCGTTGCGACCGACCTTTGACGATAAATTTCCACAAATCTGTTCGCAATGGGAAAATGATTTGGGACAGCACTTTGTAGACGGCATTGAGTACGGTGAACGCTCGATAGTTCTCACAGTCTAACTTGTCGCCCTTTTTGTAGATCGGGCAGATAAATCCATCTATCCACTCCTCCGGTAGTTTTTCCGTATCCTCGGATTCTAACAATCAGCCGGTGCATACGAATAGCCAGCTTTTCTGGTCCCATTTTAATAAGCTCCGCTCCGATGCCATCTTTCCCAGCTAATTTATTGTTCTTTAGCTACATTATGGCCTCCATAACTTCGCCTATCGTTGGGGTTGGCACCTCTTCCTCGAAATCGCTCTCCCCGCTGTCATGGTTCTCCGCCAGTGCGCCATTCAGGTGTTCATCGAAGTACTGCTTTCACCTATCGGTCACCTCACGATCATCCGTCTGAAAACAGTCCGTCCGTTCGAAAACAGACACTGATGAAGCCTGCAAGTCGTAGGCGAAATACGTATCTGTCAAGAATAAATATACGTAGTAGAATTTAATTGGAAAGTTTTCTTTTTAATTTGATTTCACGCCTGAATACTGCAATTTTAATCCCGGCACATTTTGGCTGGCGGCACAAAGCCTTTGCGGGATACGTTCAGTTTCTGGCAGAACTTTCGTGTTTCCTGAGAACGATGGAGCTGCTCCAACTCTGCATATTCCTGCTCTTCCAGGTAGCGCTTTTTCTCCCGTATAAGTACGGGTTCACTTACAGTTAGATTAGAGCAGTGCAGACTTAGCGTATCCCAGAGGGCTGCCTAACTGGTTGAATTCAAACGAAACAACTTTCTCCGGACGCTTAGCGGATCGATACTCGACGGGAGGGTGATTTTTAACACTTCACAGGCACTGGTGAATAATGCACAACCGTGTATTCTGGCGCTACTTTCCGGCACATTAATCTCACACCTGCGCGGACGGATATTGTGGCACGGATTGGCGGATTATACTCTATCGGGTTTGAACACGTTCACACGATTTTCTTGGCACGAATATTTTTAATTGCTGGAAACTTATGTGGCGGGGACTTTTCCCGGACCACGCACATACTTCTCCATCCACAAACTATGGAATCTTCAATTCCCTTTTACCGCCACGTGGAAACCGTATGTAAAAACTAACTCGAGAAGCGAGCTTTTCGGCGCATCCGATTGCCTTGCTTGCTAGATTACCAAAGTCTCGATCCAGTTGCCGTCCGCTGGCAACTCCGTCTTACAGGCTTCACCCGAACTCCCAAGCGTTACGCGATCGCTCTGCTCCCGTTCGGTCCGTGCATTGGAGCCATTGGTAACCGCGGCGTCTCGAGAGGGAATTTTATAGTTATTTACATGCAAATACAAAATACATTGTGGCACCCTTGGCGGAAGCCCAATTTAGCGCCCCCTCGTTTCCTAAATCAGTGTTTTCTTCAGGTTTATCATTATGTCGTATTCGCCCCTCATCCAATACTTTGCTGCACTTAACGTTTACATCGGAAAATGGACTAATTTCTAATGGTGATGAAAAAAAACACAAAAGATAATTCAATGAAACAAATTTTCCTGAAATCCTATGTTCATTTAACCTTATATAACAATATTTCGAGTTTGATGCCCTGCCAAATGGCTTTACAACGGTTCATCGGAACCGTCGCACAGTGGGACGGCTTCAAAAACAAGCGGACATCAGCTTTTGCGTAGAACCTACTAAGTTTTCTGCATTTATGACTTCACAAAAGTTTCTTGATTTTTGAAGTACTATTTTGTTATACCAAAAAAATTGGATTAAGGGGGTGGGTCAATAAATAATCAATTTAACATTTTTATTTAAAGTCAAAAATAAACAAAACCCAAGAAAAAGTTGTACAAAATGTTATTTTAAGGGAAAAAAGTAATAATGCTTCAAACTAATGTATCCCCTTAATGCCAGTTTTTCGAAATTTTTCTGGTTATTTCGACTTCTACGCAGTTTTGATGTTTCACGAAGTTTAACAAACTATGAAAATTTACCTTTTTGCTGAAAAAAGTGCAGCTCTACCGTTCTTGGTTTTCGAGTTATTCCAGCTTTTGTATAATTTTCAATCAGTTTTTAGTCAGGGGCTTTATTTACAGTTTTCTCAAATGTTCTACCGTGATCCACCATGACATACATATGAAATGAAACTCACTATATTGCAGTACGTAAAGTGGCTGAGATTGGCTGCGCATACCTGCGCTCTTTTAAAATAAAGCCTCCTTGATTATTTTTTGACCCACTCCCTTAATACAATTTTTTTGGTATAACAAAAGAGTACTTCAAAAATGAAGAAACTTTTGTGAAGACCCAAATACAGAAAACTTAGTAGTTTCTACGCAAAAGCTGATGTCCGCTTTTTTTTGAAGCCATCCCTCTGTGCATCGCTACGACCGATCAAGAAATAAACGTCAGTATATTATTCAACTCTCTCGTGCTTTTCCTTCAGCCGGTTCATCGCCTCCAGTCATCTCTTAGAATAATGGACCGAGACCAGTTCCGGCCAGAAGACCACATCCTTCACGCGATACTTCTTGATGAAGGCGGCAATCCGGTGGTGCTTCGTACTATTCGTATGTTCGTATCTTCTCGTTCACTTTAAACCCCGAATGAAAGAACAGTGGCTTGCACATTTCTTCTCGCTGATCGTCATCTACAGAAGGATCTTTTTCGGGAACTTGGGGCGGAAGATATACTTGATGTCATCATTTGCCTCCTTGGTGAAGGACGTCCGCTGCCAGTCATTGTAATCCAGCGTCAAGTAGTTTTCGTCGCCCATTATGACTACGACATCGGTGCTTCGCCGAAAAGATTTTTTCCACCAGCACCTGCTACTCAGAAACGGTCAACCTCGATTGGCACATCCACATAAAAATGTCAATTTTGGTCAAGTACTTCTTCACAGTTTAGCTGGATGTTCTGATCTCCCGGCCAAAGGTGCGCAACGATGAGACCACCTTGCTTTCAGTCTTCAGTTTCAGCTTCTGCTGCACGTTACGATCGCGCAGTACTGCGGAACGTCTGAAACCAGGCTTCCGTTCAACGCTTTCGGCTTTCTCGCGGGAGAGGATGTTGTAAATGCCAGATTGGCTCTATTCAGCGGATACGATGCGCGCCACGGGGTGGAGCTGGCAGCATCAAGCGCAGTTGTTTAACAAGTTTTGCCATGGCTGTTGCATGCAAATCAACTGTAAACGTGGCATGCAAAATTCCCTAAATCACTCCATTTTTTAATGGCATATGTTATTGCTAATGCTTTACTGAATACCAGCCCTTTTGGCGCCCCCAAGAGCTAGGGCCCTTGGTGGGGGCCAGTCTGTCCAACCGCACGCTACGGCGCTGTCATTCGGAGGCAGCGTAAATGGTTGAGCGAATAAATGCGGTTATAGCCACACTAAAAACATTATTTCGTGATTTTTTTAGGAAAAAAGTGCGAAAAATTAGATTCGAAATGAATTAAATTTTCATATCACGTATTAACGTAACTTGGGATTTCAGGTTCGATGTACGAATCTACTCGTAAAAACAATGAAAGAATTCGTGCAACAAGCATTTGTTTTTGTTCGATTCAAATCCAATTTTATTCTCAGTGTACCTGTGGCTGTCTTGCCTCGTTAAAACCACATTAACGTAATCATCACGATCATCAGTTTGGTCTCGACGAGCTGACCCTGTATGTAATGTATTGCAATGACACAGTACCCAACTGGAGTACCCAACTCAACCATTTAATTGAACCAGTTAACAGCAATGAGAGGTAGAAAGGTACTTACTTTGGCAGGAAATCCATGGCAGGAACACCAAGTAGTTGAGTAGAATCCACTGATGCTGTATCCTAGTGGGTAATTTCATCTCTGAAAAGTCAAACATAGCAGCGAATATTTCGCCAACGTTAGTTTATTTTCACCAAAAAGGTAAATTTTGCGGTGTAAACTGTTCACTTTCTAACTTAGTAACGAACTAACTAACTATGTGCTACTGGCAGCGTGTGTCTTGCTTCGTAAACTACCGGACGTCTACTGATGAACTGAAGCGTGGGAGCCTTCTTGGGCAGCAGAAGCCACCGTCTGTGGCTAGAAGGCAAATGCAGCAAATGCAATGACCGACTAATTCGTTAATGTACAAATCTAGATCACGTGCCGTTGTTTCCTACTTGAATGTACGAAGATACCTAGATTATAGCCGCTATTAGGCACGCAGGTATTTAAGGTGTCTATCGTCGCGTTTGTTCATGGCGCCCGAAGCATGCACACTAAATAGGGATGAATGGGTGTGGAGTGTGGAGCTTACATTTTGCACGGTTCATTGAGTAAAAGCACTAGTGAAGATAATTAATTTGTTCACTAATCGTTGAACATAACAAAGTGTTAAATGCACCCTCAACATCGCTCGATGGATCGATCAACAGTAATAAACCTGCAATGTCAAGTTCATGGTTGCACGGTTCTTGTGCTTGCAGCATGTGTTGTACTTTAGTTGACTTATAGTTCTTTTAAAATATATTTTCAGCGATTTTTGGCATGACGATAGCCCACTGTCTCTTCGATTTTTTCAATTGGATCGGTGGCTGTAACACCTTTGAACTTGCAGCGGTACACCAATTATTATCAAACACCGATATAGTACAGGGTCGAAGTACCGCCAAGCCACAACTGGAAAAACAAGAAATAAACCACTTTGCCACGATTATTTACAAGTTCAAATCAAAGCAACTGTCAGGCGTGGAGTGCTTTTGCCGTTAGCTAGATCGTTCGGTTGGTGCGTCTAAGCGTGGTATGACATTGTTTTAACAACACGTTCTCCCCTAGGCTTAAGCTTGCACACGTTCTGAGTTACCGGTACCGGTACATTGCATTGGCGTTGTTTGGGTTTAGGTGGGTAATTGGGAATACACACAGCACCACCGGCAGCACGGCTCCCGCTAGTTGTCCTATATACTCTAGCAGCCGGCTGTTGCTTTGTGCCATTGGGTAACATTAGTTAAATTTTCTGTTACGGATATTTGTTACCCGCACAGAATGAAGATTTATTAATTAGTTATGCTTGTTATTCTATTACGCTCCTGATTTTTTTCATAGTTACTCACATTAAAATTGTTTGCAACTTATTAATGCAATGTCAAGAAACTAGTTTATACTGTGTATGGTTTGTTTGGTTTGTGTATTTGGTCAAATTTTTATAGATGTGTCAACATGTAAAGGGTCTTTTTGTATTTTATTGCAGTGGAAAAATATCTACGTATGTTTAACAAATCAATCACAGGTACTTTCCTAGAAACTTACCCATTGCTGGCTGAACTTGTGGAATGATTGATGAGTAAGTTTGAAAATTGAATCACATTTTACGCGTTTTGTTTCAGAGTCACCGGGCGTGCCCAGGCTGGGACACACTTGGGCACGTGCCCCACTCTTTGAAATTACAAAACAAAATAATTTCTGTAACTGATTTAAGCTTAGTTTCTAAATACAGGGTGTTAGGTAGCTTAGTGCAAATGTTTCAGGGGGTGATAAAGGCTCATATTTGACGAAAAAAGTCCTTCTACGCATATGGCAAAATCTCAATCGTTACAGAGTTATTGAACATTTTTCGTTTTCGGTTCTGTTTACCTTAAATTAGCTCTGGTACAAAAACTATGCTAGCTAGCTCAATTCTGTTACTTTCATTCTGAAGCTGAGCAACTTTTTAGAAGCAAAAAGCTTTGAAATAAGTGTTTCTCAAGACATTTTTATCGAATTTCTCCTAAAAATGTGTGATAAAACTGATTACTGTCATTCACCAATTTGAAGCTCTAGTACCGTTCTACAATTTGTTCTTTGACGTAAAACTTCTATCTCTTTTAGTTTCGTTGCAATTTTATTTTAAACGTATGGTTTTTGGTGTTGAATTAGTATTAGTCAAAGAACTAATTGTAGAACGGTACTAGAGCTTTAAATTGGTAAATAACAGCAATCAGTTTTATTACACATTTTTTAGGAAAAATTTGATAAAAATGCCTTGAGAAACACTCAGCTTTTTGCTTCTTAAAAGTTACTAAATCTCATATAGTGGGTGATTTAAACGCAATTTTCAATACAAAATTTTCACAGCTTTCGAATGAAAGTGACAGAATTAAGCTAGCTAGCGTAGTTTATGTACCAGACCTAATTTAAGGTAAACAGAACCGAAAGCTGAAAATGTTCAATAACTCTGTAACGATTGAGATTTGGCCATATGCGTAGAAGGATTTTTTTCGTCAAATATGATCCTTTATCACCCTCTGAAATATTTGCACTAAGCTACCTGGCACCATGTATAGCAAAGTTTTTCTTAACAGTGTTGCCAGCTTTTCAACTTTTCCCGCATAAATAGTTACATTGATTAAGGGAATATTAGTGCTCAAAAATAATATCTTCCTTGGATGATCTATACCTATAAAGAAGGATTTCTGTCTGTCTGTCTGTCTGTCTGTCTGTCTGTCTGTCCTGTGTTCCTTATAGAATCAAAAACTACTGAACCAATCGGCGTGAAAATTTGCATGTAGAGGTTTTTGGGGCCAGGAAAGGTTTTAGTGATGGTTAGAGACCCCTCCCCCCACTAAGAGGGGGGGCTCCCATACAAATGAAACACAAATTTCTGCATAACTCGAGAACTAATCAAGCAAATAGAACCAAATTTGGCATGTGGGTGTTTTCGGTGACAAGAATTTATTCTAGGGTAATTTGAGACCCCTCCCCTCTTTATAAGGGGAATTATAACTCCTCTCCCCTTTAAGAGGGGGGGTTTCCATACAAATTTCCTCATAACTCGAGAACTAATCAAGCAAATGGAACCAAATTTGGCATGTGAAGGTTTTCGAGGGCAAGAAAATTTTCTATGTTGAATTAGGACCCCTCCTCACTTTAAGAGGGGGGGCTCCTGTACAAATGAAATACCAATTTCCTCATAACTCGAGAACTAATCAAGCAAATGGAACCAAATTTGGCATGTGTGTGTTTTTGAAGACAAAATTTTTTTCTATGATGAATTGGGACCCCTCCCCACTTTAAGAGGGGGGGGGGGGGGCTCCTATACAAACGAAATACAAATTTCCTTATAACTCGAGAGCTAATCCAGCAAATGGAACCAAATTTGGCATGTAGGTGTTTTTGGAGGCAAAAATGTTTTCTATGATGAATAAGAACCTCTCCCCACTTTAGGAGGGGGGGCTCCTATACAAATGAAATACAAATTTCTTCATAACTTGAGAACTAATCAAGCAAATAGAACCAAATGTGGCATGTGGGTGTTTTCGGTGACAAGAATTTATTCTATGGTAAATTGAGACCCCTCCCTCTTTATAAGGGGAATTGTAACTCCTCTCCCCTTTAAGAGGGGGGCTTCCATACAAATTTCCTCATAACTCGAGAACTAATCAAGCAAATGGAACCAACTTTGGCATGTGAAGGTTTTCGAGGGCAAGAAAATTTTCTACGGTGAATTAGGACCCCTCCCCACTCTAAGAGGGGGGGCTCCTGTACAAATGAAATACAAATTTCCTCCTAACTCGAGAACTAATCAAGCAAATAGAACAACATTTGGCATGTGGGTGTTTTTTTTGGTGACAAGAATTTATTCTATGGTGAATTGAGACCCCTCCCCTCTTTATAAGAGGAATTATAACTCCTCTCCCCTTTAAGAGGGGGGACTTCCATACAAATTTCCTCATAACTCGAGAACTAATCAAGCAAATGCAACCAAATTTGGCATGTGAAGGTTTTCGAGAGCAAGAAAATTTTCTATGGTGAATTAGGACCCCTCCCCACTTTAAGAGGAGGGGCTCCTGTACAAATGAAATACAAATTTCCTCATAACTCGAGAACTAATCAAGCGAATTGAACCAAATTTGGCATGTGTGTGTTTTTGGAGACAATTTTTTTTTTCAATGATGAATTGGGACCCCTCCCCACTTTAGGAGGGGGGTCCTATACAAACGAAATACAAATTTCCTCATAACTCGAGAACTAATCAAGCAAATGGAACCAAATTTGGTGTGTAGGTGTTTTTGGAGGCAAGAATTTTTTCTGTGATGAATTAGGACCTCTTCCCACATTAGGAGGGGGGGCTCCAATACAAATGAAATACAAATTTCCCCATAACTCGAGAACTAATCAAGCAAATAGAACCAAATTAGGCATGTGGAGGTTTTTGGAGGCAAAAATATTTTCTACGGTGAATTAGGATCCTTCCACACTTCAAGAGGGGGGGCTTCTACACAAATGAAATACCAATTTCCTCATAATTCGAGAACTAATCAAGCAAATGGAACCATATTTGGCATGTGGGTGTTTTTGGAGGCAACCATTTTTCCCATTATGAATTAGGACTTCTTACCTTTTTAGGAGGGGGGGGGGAGGCTCCCATACAAATGAAATACAAATTTCCTTATAATTTGAGTACTAATCAAGCAAATGGAACCAAATTTAGCATGTAGGAGATTTTTGAGTCTTGAATTTATTTTATGATAGTTAGAGACCTCTCACCCCTGTGGTAGGGGGATATGGACTCTTATACAAATAAAACAGAAATTTTTGCGAAACTCAAAAACTAATCCAACTCGAGAAATTCGAGACTCTTCCATAAAACATTAATCAATAACAAGACCACAAAAACTATCTATAGTAACACTAGATCATTCAGAACGAGCCGGTCGCGAGTGTTGCCGGTGACCCGCCGTCGGAAGCGCCGCCCACTGGGGGGCTTGCAAAACTCGAGATAGTGACAAAGATCATCCGAGATTCATGATTTATGTACAACACAGGTTAATTTGTGGCAATACGAAGTTTGTCGGGTCAGCTAGTTTCCTATAAAAATGTGAAAAAATGTCTTTCTAAACTTACTATTTCCAAAGATATAAGTAAAAGAAAAAAAAACAGGTTTTGACAAAATCGGGTATTTTCCTTAAAAATGGAGGCGCTTCCATTAATCGAGGGAATGTTCGATCCGTACCAAATTTCGGATTTTTACTTTCTGACCGAAAACGAACAATCTGGCAAAATTTGGTTCAAATCCGTGAAGGTCGATTACACGCCCAGATAATACAAAATCGTAATAAAAAGTTCACATTAAATCGTTTTTATGTCAATTTCACATTGGAATTGTATAATGATTAGAGTATGTCAAATCGAAGTGAACAATAAGTTGTTTTGCAGTCGTGCGTGTCTTCATATACAATTCATGACTGTGAATTATAAAGCAGGATAGACAATTGCAATATTTGATTATATCTATATCATATATTCAGGAATATTTAGTTGCGTGTTATGAAAACTGCGCAAAATAGAATTACAAATAGTTGTCAAAATTTTCGCACGTATATCGCCTCCACTTTGGTACATATATGTTCTTATATGGCGTGAAATATAACTTTTTCGTTCAGATATGATTTCGTATACCTCAGTTGCAATCGAGATATACAAACTAAATGGTTTACTGGGCGTTTGAACTTTTTCTCGGTCAGTTGGCATGGAATAACTTATAAGTCTTCTTATTTATTAGGTATTTAACCTAACATTATGATTTTGGCACAATGTCACCCCCTAGAAGGGGCGAGATTGTGCCAAAGTTCATGTAATTACAATATTATCTATGTTCATCATCATCATCAATATTGACAGGCTTTGAATCGACTTAATCGCTAAATTGTGTCATTGTGTGTATAACGAGCAAAAGAGCAGAAACCTAGGCTTTTTTGGCGCAATCCCCCCCAGCAGACGGTACTCAATAGGTTCTGACAATATTTGACAACAATTTTAATGTTTTTCGATCTCTGAAATGGTGATTTAGGAACCATTTTTATAGAAACAAATCTTGACTATTGAGCGTCAGCAGAAAATTTGGTTTAAACTCGTAGAAAAACCATTAAATTGGTAACTTTTTTTTATGGTAACATTCTAATTACGGCTTATTGTCATAGATTATAGAGATTTATCCTAGAAATTGGTACGAATATTTCAGAAAATGTTCTTTGGGCTTAACGGGCAGTGGCAACTATATTGCCATCAATTTTTTTAAGTTTTTCAGTTATTTTTTCAACAAAAAAATATTAATGGGTTCTCTCGTATGTGAACATTATGTTTTATTGTTTATTTTTGTTTATTCTACGCGTAATTGCCATGGTCTTTAAAGGGTTAACTTCAATTTCAAAGCTAATTTCATGTCCATTGTCAAGTCTAATTTCAATTTTAATTTGAATATTGATTTCAAATTAAGTCCGAATTAGATTTCATATACAATCATCCTTTAAAGTTCAACTTCAAGTCCGATTTCAAATTCAGTTTGAAGTCCAGTTTAAAACCAATTCGAATTCATTCCAAAGTTTGAATCCAGTTTTAAAGGGGCATAGTACTTTTTACACCATATTTTTTGCCTTATTTCAAATATTTTTTTCTCGATAACGCGAAAAGCGAATCGATTCGGGTTTTTTGCATTCAAAACATTGCACTTTATACTAATATTTACAATTTTGTTTGCATATGTGAACCTCTTCTCCTCTCCCCTACGGCTCCTTGAACATGATCATTCGAAAAAAACATGATTTGCGGTACCATGGATTGGCGCTGGGGGTCTTATTCGAATTGAAAAATTCCAAAACGACATGAAAGTATATTAAATTATCTCGTGTTTGACCCAGCCTTTTTTTTAAATTCGAACGCATAACAAAATGATGGACATTCTAACATAAAAGTATAAAAACGTTACTTTTATGTTTGAATGTCCGCCATTTTGTTATGCGTTCGAACATCGAAAAAATTGACTTTAAACATTTCTAAAAATACAAAAATTGTAATATCAAAAAAAGAATGGGTCAAACACTAGATAATTTTGTTGGCTTTAAAACGAAAAAAGAATCATGAGAATTGCTTGAGCCGTTCTTGAGATATTTATGGTACCGACTTTCAAAACCTGGTTTCGAGAAAAACGACGTTGAAGTTTTTATTCCGTGTGTAATCGCTCCAGACATGCGCGGTACAAATAGCTGTAACTTTGTCAATTTTTGGAATTCATCGAAATGACTTGAAACACGTGTGGTCAAAATGTTAATCTTTCGAAATAATCAATAAAAAAAATTTCGATTTTTTTAAATTGGAAAAGCTAAAATCCCTTAAGCTAAATGATGGAAGAAAACATCAATGGAAAGTTGGCTCCTGAAAAAAAAATGGAAAAGAATGCGAGGAAAAAGGTGACAAAAAAGGCGAGGAAAAAGGTGACTATACAAACGAAATAGATAAAGAGAAAAAACGCGAGAGAGAAAAAGAAAAATAACATTGGCTTTGACAAAAAAATTGACAGAAAGGGAGGACTAACGGGATGTCAAAAGAGAAAAAATTGAAGCAAAAACGAGGAGACTGTACAGAAAAGAACGCGAACGGAAGAGAAAAGAAGCGAAATGAGAGACAAGAAGGAAAAACGATAAAGAAATTGAGGAAAACGAGAAAAAGGTGAGTAAAACAGGATAGAAAATGAAAAACAACGGAGCAAAAAAGGAGAAAAAACGAAATAGAAAAGGAGGCAAAGGAAAAGAGAGAAAAATTAAGAAACGACAACAGCTAAAATTAAAACAGAGAAAAAACCGGTTATAATGTCTGATTGTAGCTTGGTTCGACACATGCACCCTCCAGCATTGGACAAAAGGTAGGAGTCACAACGACTATTTTGGTAAGCTTAACAATAACCCCCCCCCTGTCTATCACTTTTCCGCTCTTTCTCCTTCACTATTAAAAATTTTCATTACTTTCTTCTACCGTCCCTTCGTCAATTGTAAAAGAACTACCGTTCCAAAAGATATTTTTTTTTCCTTGTTGGGGACCTTGGACCATATCCAAAAGATATTAGTTACACTTCTATTTTCGTTTTCCCAAAGTGCTACCCAATATAGTAAACAAAGACGTAGTCCTACGTCAAAAATGAAAATGGAAGGCAAACGGGATAAAACGAAAAACAGAACGTGACAGTAGGGAGGGAAAGCAGGACGTAATCAGATCAGATCAGAGTCAGAAGGACGATTCTGACGAAAATGAAAAAATAGGAAAGGAGCCAACGGGTACCAAAGCAAAAAACGAAACTGGAAAAGTGGAAAGATCGGTTTTAAAATTAGGGAAAATGAAACAAAAAGAACGAAAAACAGAACAGAAAAGAAATGAACAAAGGAAAAGGGAAAAAACGAGTCAGGAAAAGAAGAAAAAGAGTAAACAGTGGGTAAAAAAGGAAAAATAAGAGGAAACAGGAGGGAAAACGAGACAAATACAGGGAAAACGGGACAGAAAGGTAAGCGTGGGAAAACGAAGAAGAAAAAAGGGGAAAATGAGACAAGAAAGGGAAAATGGAAGAAAAAACAAAAGAAATGTAGAAGAAGAATAGCGAGAGAGAAAAAAGAAAACCGAGAGAGGAAACGAGGAAAACGAGAAAAAGAAGTCAACCAGGATATATAAAGAAAAAGATGGGACAAAATGAGAATGAGATAGAAATGTGGTACCGAAAAATGAGAAAACAAAAAACGGGTGATAAAAAAGAAAACAGAAAAGAGATAGAAAGGGAAAAAGGAACCAAAAATAGAAAAGACGTGACAGGTAAGAAGACAAAACGGGGCATATGAAAGAGAAAAAATTGAAAAGACGAAGATGATAAACGAGAAGGAAAAGAGATAAAAAGAGTTAGTGAAAGACGAAGACTGGTAACAAAAAAAAACGGAAAACGGGAAGAAAATTGAAAAATGGGTTAAAAACAAGAGGAAAAGCAGGACTGAAAACAGGAAAAAATGGGTCTGGAAACGAAGAAAAATCTAACAATGAAATAGAAAATACGGAACAAAAAAGGAAAAATGAGAGAAAACGCGGAAAACGAAGAAAAATGAGAACACAAACTACGAGCAAACGGAACAAAAAAGAAGATAAAACAAAAACATGTCAGAGATTAAGCTGAAATACGTCATTCCTAATTTCAAGTAATACATCGTGTCTAATTTCGTGTCCGTGTCCAAATTCAAGTTTAATTTTAAGTCGAATGTTAAGTTTAATTTCAAGTCCAATTGTCTAATTGATTTCAAACCTAATTTTAAGTCTAATTTAATTCTAATTTTAAGTCAAATTTAAACTCTGTTTTCAACTCCAAATTCCAGTGCAATTTGAATTCCAACTTTCAAATCTAATCTCAAATCCAATTTACTTCCTATTTCAATTCCAATTTAGAGCTTAGTTTCAAGTCCAATTTTATGTTCAATTCCAACTTTCCAATACCAATTTAATTTCAAATTCCAATCAAATAAAAACTTCAAATTATTATTTAAGTCCATTTTTATGTCTAATTTCAAAGCGAATTTTAAGTACAACTTGAATTTAACTTTGTCAAAGTGCAACATGCATATTTCCTCTAATTCATGTAAATGAAGCTGTATGAAAATGCTGCAAGATCTGGAGCTGTACAGCGAGTCTTTTTCACAGCGAATTTTTTAATAACATTTGTTCTCAACGGTGCAAGTTGCGGAAGAGGACCACAAACCTTGAGCAATGCGACGCGTGTCTAGAGATGAATGCAATGAAGGAATTCAATTAAGTTTTACAGGGTCGGACGAAGATGATACCGGAGTACCTTGACTGCAGTAAAGACCCAAACTGGAAAAACTATTAAATTACCGCAACGTATTAAAATCCGTATGCATTGTGTTTGTGTCTTAAATTGGTCGCTCTGTTCTTAAAGGACAGTTGATATTCTACCCAGGATACGAAAAACCACTAGTTTTTCAAAAAAAGCTTATTTCACAACATGGCTACACCGCGACGCTTGAGTGTTCAATATAAAACCGTACAAATGTAAAAACCCTGCAGTATAAAACCCTACAAATATAAGTTACTCCGCAACATGCTATTTTAGGTTTATGGAACCTTTGGAAGAGTTTCTTAAAATTAAAGGTTCTATTGTCTAGTGGAATTCAAATTTTGATTAATCGCCCAAAAAGTGCTATAAAAACTTTATTCTTCTTCAATTTCAATATAACACATTGATGTGTTTTGCAAAGTTTTACAGTATATTATTGCAAAAAATTTTGCTGAAGACAGTAACCTTCTATCTCTTCAGCAACGATTGAAAAATCCTATTTCTCATAAATGAAAAATCGTTCAAATCAGTTTTTATATTTTATCTGTTTTTGTAATTGTTGTATGACTTTTTCATGTTTTACAAAGTTGTACAAATAGTAAAAATACACAACATTGCTGAATATGGTATACCTCTATCTTTGCTTGCTTAGGAACTATGGAACTTTTACTATAAAAATAGCCTAATTTCGACCCCGAATTACTCACAAAAAGGCATCATTTTATTCACAAACTCTCCCCAGAGAATCAGAATAGTTTCAAGTAGGCTGAAAAGTTTTTCAAATCATGTTTCGAAGCACAAAAGTTCAACAAAACTTATAGGCTAACCAAATCGGGATAAAATCGGGGGTAGACAAAATCGAGAGCTGACAAAATCGGAACATTACTGAGGAAACCAACAATCTCTAAAAATCGGTTCTGGCGTACTGATGGACGTACAACCTCGACAGCATGTCATTCCCAACAAACATTTTTGTTTAAGAGCAGTTTATTCAACTATTGTATAGCTAAAACCAATGGAACAAGCGCTTGATAAGCTGCTGTACCACAAAAATGTTTCTTGGGTTGTTTGCTAGGTACTGCTCCATGTCTCATCTTGAAGTTGTCATCTGGAAACGAGGAGAACTGCATATGGATAAGCTTCCCGATCTCGCGATGCGGTTAATATGGGCAATCTAAGGCCTCTGGCTTAAAGCGACTCTCCAACACGCATCGACGACGGTAGAAGTGGTATTTCAGCAAGGATTAATCTCACGATGAGCCAAAAACTCGCCCTTCTGCCTTTCGACCAGCCAGCCAGAACAGCAGGGTCAGATCGCTAACAAGACGAACGCCACTTTGCGTATTGATTAGTCAGATGTAATCATGTAAATAATCTGTTCGATTAAACGTCCAAATAGGACTTTCGTCGTTTGCATAATTAAATATGCATTTATTTTTGTTAACGCACGCTCTGCAGCTCCGAACTGTTCGAACACAAGCATTTTAATGTTTTGCTTGGTTCGGGGCTTTTCTTTACCTTGGACGTTTTAAACCCATTACTATTAATTACGGCTTGTAAGTATGGCGAGTACGTGCCGGTCCTTCCGAGTCCAAAATTGTAGGTAGCAACTGAAGAGATGGGGATTTTTCTCAATTATATTGTAACCACCATCTATTTTAGTTCCGGAAGATGTGCTTCAATAGTTTATGCAAATAAATAACTTTATAGAGAAGTCATTCTAATGTTACCGTCGACAACGAAAAGACAATTTACTATCGAAGTCTATTACAAATCGTTCAGAAATTGACAAAAACTTAACTTAACTTCTTGTCGAAATTAATTTGTCGTATTATTTTATGTTATACTAGCTGACCCGACAAACTTCGTATTGCCACAAATTAACCTGTGTTGTACATAAATCATGAATCTCGGATGATCTTTGTCACTATCTCGAGTTTTGCAAGCCCCCCGCGGTGGGCGGCGCTTCCGACGGCGGGTCACCGGCAACACTCGCGACCGGCTCGTCCTGAATGATCTAGTGTTACTATAGATAGTTTTTGTGGTCTTGTTATTGATTAATGTTTTATGGAAGAGTCTCGAATTTCTCGAGTTGGATTAGCTTTTGAGTTTCGCAAAAATTTCTGTTTTATTTGTATGAGAGTCCATATCCCCCTACCACAGGGGTGAGAGGTCTCTAACTATCATAAAATAAATTCAAGACTCAAAAATCTCCTACATGCTAAATTTGGTTCCATTTGCCTGATTAGTACTCAAATTATAAGGAAATTTGTATTTCATTTGTATGGGAGCCCACCCTCTTAAAAGGGAAAGGGGTCGTAATACACCACAGAAAAAAAATTCTGCCATCTAAAACTCTCACATGCCAAATTTGGTTCCATTTGCTTGATTAGTTCTAAAGTTATGAGCAAATTTGTATTTCGTTTGAATGGGAGCCCCCCGCCCCTCCTAAAAAGGTAAGAAGTCCTAATTCATAATGGGAAAAATGGTTGCCTCCAAAAACACCCACATGCCAAATATGGTTCCATTTGCTTGATTAGTTCTCGAATTATGAGGAAATTTGTATTTCATTTGTGTAGAAACCCCCCCTCTTGAAGTGTGGAAGGATCCTAATTCACCGCAGAAAATATTTTTGCCTCCAAAAACCTCCACATGCCGAATTTGGTTCTATTTGCTTGATTAGTTCTCGAGTTATGAGGAAATTTGTATTTCATTTGTATTGGAGCCCCCCCTCCTAATGTGGGAAGAGGTCCTAATTCATCACAGAAAAAATTCTTGCCTCCAAAAACACCTACACGCCAAATTTGGTTCCATTTGCTGGATTAGTTCTCGAGTTATGAGGAAATTTGTATTTCGTTTGTATAGGACCCCCCCTCTAAAGTGGGGAGGGGTCCCAATTTATCATTGAAAAAAAAATTGTCTCCAAAAACATACATATGCCAAATTTGGTTCAATTCGCTTGATTAGTTCTCGAGTTATGAGGAAATTTGTATTTCATTTGTACAGGAGCCCCTCCTCTTAAAGTGGGGAGGGGTCCTAATTCACCATAGAAAATTTTCTTGCTCTCGAAAACCTTCACATGCCAAATTTGGTTGCATTTGCTTGATTAGTTCTCGAGTTATGAGGAAATTGGTATTTCATTTGTACAGGAGCCCCCCCTCTTAAAGTGAGGAGGGGTCCTAATTCAACATAGAAAATTTTCTTGCCCTCGAAAACTTTCACATGCCAAATTTGGTTCCATTCGCTTGATTAGTTCTCGAGTTATGAGGAAATTTGTATGGAAATCCCCCCCCCCCCCCTCTTAAAGGGGAGAGGAGTTATAATTCCCCTTATAAAGACGGGAGGGGTCTCAAATTACCCTAGAATAAATTCTTGTCACCGAAAACACCCACATGCCAAATTTGGTTCTATTTGCTTGATTAGTTCTCGAGTTATGCAGAAATTTGTGTTTCATTTGTATGGGAGCCCCCCCTCTTAGTGGGGGGAGGGGTCTCTAACCATCACTAAAACCTTTCCTGGCCCCAAAAACCTCTACATGCAAATTTTCACGCCGATTGGTTCAGTAGTTTTTGATTCTATAAGGAACACAGGACAGACAGACAGACAGACAGACAGACAGACAGACAGACAGACAGACAGACAGACAGACAGAAATCCTTCTTTATAGGTATAGATTTCAGCCTAAGCCATTTTAAGCAATATCTATGAGTGTTAACCATTTTAGATTTTAGGCTTCTGATTTCATTTCGCAATCAACCCTTATGATTGACTTGTGAGTTTAAAAGAGTTTAAAAAAATAATCTGTTATATTTGGGTGGTTATTAGAATATCAAATTCAAAACTTTATTTCTGGACTTACAGTGTCCCAAATCTTTTACTAAAGTATTAATTTATGAACAGAACACATCCGTATAATTTTGATTAAAAACGCACTAAATTTCAGTATTTTGAACACTGTGGCTTCATCTTGCAACACTATCACTTTACGCATCAAAATCACATCAAAACTATTGCAAGTGATTTTAAAAAATCCGGGAATCCAAGACACTCATCGCAAACCAATCGAAATCTATCATTTTGATTTAGCTACTTCTTACCAGTTGGTTGTTGAATCAAACTTAGCTGTTGCACACTTTACTACCGCCAGCAGTAACTGATACCTACAGCAGCGTTCTTATACGGAGAACTTTTCACACGCGACCGGAATGTAAGCAGTAGGAGCACACACGGCGAGGATGTCCGACCGTCTATTAATGGGCAGTGAAGCGTTGACGAGCACTTTAAATAGTACATTTCGACTGCTGGAATTGAACTAGAGCCAGTCGTCTCGCCGAGCCTCTAGAATCTACCCATTCACATGAAAGTCGGAAATTATTCCTTCCTCCTCTTTGTTGGTACACCGCCGGTGGCGGTGGCGGTGGTGGTTGTGTGGCAACAACGTAAACGGTAGAAATCAAGCCGGTCGCGGTGACGAAAAGGGATTCCTGCTTTCGAGGGACTCGTCCACGCTGCAATAATTGCCCCCATTGAGTACCTAAGCATGATGTGATTGTGGAACTGACGCGACGCGACGGTGAGCTGTTTACTGTGTGATACGACACCTTTCTTTGATGCGAAATAGCCGTAGTAAAAAGGGATTTTTCAATGGTATGTTTTGGTGCGCAACAAGCGGAAATTTGCTTAGGTATGATTTTGGTGCGATGACGGGAATCAGTGTTATTGTTGATGGGCTATGCGGTGATTTTATTGGTGAATATTGCGAAGGGATTCATTGTTAACCTGTATAATCTAAGTGTTTTATACTTGCAGTATAAGCTCTAAGGAAACAATTCTTGGTAAATGGAGCAGTATAAAATTTTCTCTGTTTTGTGCAAATAACGTCAGCTACGTTTGCCAGAACACTTAGTGACAACAAAGATCCATAATAATAAAAAATGCGCAGGTTTTGTAAAGATTTTGAATTACGTCAGCTTCATTATTGGGTGAAACATTTGAAAACAATTTATTAGGTACTTACGTTTACTTTTTCGGCAACAATCCGCTTATCCAATCTGGGCCGAATTTAGAAGTTGTCTTCACCCTTCTTGAAGTTGGGCTGCTACTCTCCAGTCATCACTAACACCCGCTGTTCTAGCATCCTCGTCAACAGCACTCATTCAACGGGTACAGGGTCTGCTTCGAAGTCGACGGCCTCTGTCGGGTTCTCTGCTGAATATTGTTTTCGCTGATCTCTCATCCGGCATCCTTACTACGTGTCTAACCTACTGCAGCATGCCGTGATTTATTCGCTTCACAATATCCGCATCTTTGCATATTTGGTAAATTTCGTGGCTCATCCGCCTACGCTACATTCCGTGTTCTAATATGCCGCCAAGAATTAATCGCAGGATCTTGGTCGAAGACACCGAGAGGAAGAGCTCGTCGGTCGTTCGCTTTTAACGTCCGCGCCTCGTGGTGATCCTTCAAAATACAAAAAAAAAACATTTCTATTGGACAAAGCAACTGCGTCTTTTGGTATTGCTCAGCAAATCATGTTGAGTTTTCAACATTTTTTGGCAAATCCTTCATCTTAGATCATATTCTATTCATATTCTTTCATCTACAATCGCCTATACGTTCTCGATAGAGCTATGGTCTCAATATTGAGGCGATCAGTCCAGTGCCGATAAGGGGATTGCCATGAAGCCACTCAAATGAGGTACTCTAATTTCTAGATGACCAAAAAGAGTAAGGAATAAGTGACCCGACTAATATTTAGACATAGTGCGCAAAAACGGATCAAATTTGTAATTTCAACAGAGAGTGGAAAAACCAATGCACTGTAAGATGTTATTAATTTATTGAATAACCTGGTGTTGAAGCCATTTAAAAAGTACAATAAGATTTAAATTGTTACGTACTTGTGATATAGAGCTTACCTTGATTTTTTATCCGTTCAAAACTTCGTTTCTAGCAAATTATTCATGAATGTAGAATACAACCAAAATCCACAAAATGTGAACAACTCTGAGCCAAAATTTGGCAACACCGGTGCACTGTAGTCTCATGGGCAAAAAGGGGAACTTTTTTACCAGCCGCCTTGGCTTTCATTTTATCAATATAAATTCATCGGAATTTTTCGCGTAACTTTTCCAAAGGTGCAAACTAACAATGGGGGATCCTCTTCAATATCCCTCTTGTCTGATTATTACTGCACTGCGACGAAAAACACATTTCCACGCAAGATTTCTTAAGGGGCCATAGTACTTTTTCAATTTGTAAAAACGGAAATTTTTTTTATTGATTATTTCGAAAGATTGACATTTTGACCATATGTGTTTCAAGTCATTTCGATGAATTCCAAAAATTGACAAAGTTACAGCTATTTGTACCGCGCATGTCTGGAGCGATTACACAGCGAATAAAAACTTCAGCGCCGTTTTTCTCGAAACCAGGTTTTCAAAGTCGGTACCATAAATATCCCATGAACGGCTCAAGCAATTCTCATGATTCTTTTTTTTTTTTGTTTGAAAGCCAACAAAATTATCTAGTGTTTGACCCATCCTTTTTTCGATATTGCAATTTTTGTATTTTTTAAAAATGTTTAAAGTCAATTTTTTCGACTAAAAACCGTACTTTTATGTTTGAATGTCCGCCATTTTGCTATGCGTTCGAATTTTAAAAAAAGCAGGGGTCAAACACGAGATAATTTAATATACTTTCATGTAGTTTTGGAATTTTTCAATTCGGATAAGCCCCCCAGCGCCAATCCATGGTACCGCAATTCATGTTTTTTTAATGAAGTTCTTCAAGGAGTCGTATGGGAAAGGGGAAGTCAGAGGTCAGAGTCAGAGGTTCCCATATGAATTAGTATAAAATGCAATGTTTTGAATGCAAAAAACCTGATTCGATTGGCTTTTCGCATTATCGAGAAAAAAATTTTTGAAATAAGTCAAAAAGTATGGTGTAAAAAGTACTATGTCCCCTTAAGGATTAGCTAGCTAATGCTGCCAGCGACCGATTCATGCAATGCAGATGCATTCAGTTCTTCGACAAACACCTCAATGGTGAAGTTGCAGAAGGAGGCGGAACGGAACGGTCAACCTAGGAATGCCCATGGAAAATGATAATGTCCCAACACCTGATCTTCAAGAAGTCGAACGAGCAATCTTGTTTCTTTAAGACCAACAGAGCTTTATAAACATGGCCGAGAAACACTGGCAATGGCTGCACACCGGGTTCCAAGATTTATGAGGAGGAGAAGCTACCAGAGGAATGGATGGAGGAAGTGGTTTGTCTCCAAAAAGACTCGACCAGTGCAACTATCGCATCATAACGCTGGTAAACACCACTTACCAGGTACTCTCCCAGATCCTGTTACGCCGGCTCTCAACGATAGCACAGGGTTTTTCTAGAGAATTACCATGCGGGCTTCATGGGAACACGCGTAACTCCGGACCAAATTTTTACTATCCGGCAGATCTTGCAGAACTGTCGGGAGAACAACGTGCACACGCATCACAACTTTATTGATTTTAAAGCAGCATATGATACAGTCGATCGAGATCAACTAAGGCACATAATGCACGAACACGGTTTTCCGGATAAACTGATGCGACTGATCAGAGCTACATTCGATCAAGTGATGTGTTTCGTGCGCATCTCGGGGACACTGTCGAGTTCCTTTGAGACGCAGTGAGAGTTGAGACAAGGTGACTGTTTACCTTGCATGCTGTTAAACAACGCTCTTGAAGGGGTGATCCCACGAGCGAGCATCGAAACGAGAAGCACGATTTTCATCAAGGCTAGCCAACTCGTAGGTTTTGCAGATGCCTTGCCAGGAACGCTGCAACGGCGGGACAATCTACGCTAAACTGAAATCGGAGTGTAGAAGGGTTGGGCTAAAAATGAATGCGTCGAAGACCAAATGCATGAAAGGAAGAGGCTCAAATAAAACGAACGCTTGCTTCTTACGGACGGTAACTATTGACGGCGACGTACTAGAAGTGGTAGATGAGTTCGAGTATTTGAGATCGCTGATCACCGAGGATAACACCGCTAATAAGGAGATCCAGCGGCGCACTGTGCGCCCGAGACTAGGTGGACAAAAGTAATTACGCTAAAACCGTTAGCCTTAGGTATATAGTACCTTCATAGAAAATTTTTTATTTCAACTCCAGCTTTTTTTGTGTATATGGCATTAGGGTTGTCATCATAGTAGGCGAGTGCAAAACATAAACTTTATTATGGTTTAAGTTAGCTGAATAAAATGTTTAGCAAAGTTGAAGAACATTATATTTTGAGTAACTTTGCTAAAGAAATGAAAGCCCTATCTTTTATGGTTGATAGGCTGGAGCAATTTAAAGTTTTTTGGTCGAAGTGGACCTAAAAAATCCGTTTTTGCTTAATATCTGCTTTCGTGTTCATTTCTCACAAATCAAGCCTTCTGAACACTTTCACATCCATAGAAAACGCACATTTTGTTTGAAGAAATTAATTCGCTATCTCCTTCGGTTCTGAAGCTACAGACCATTTTTCTAAAAAAAAATGCTAGACCGTATTGAATAATGAAGCAAAAATTACCGATTTACTTACCTAAATCACAATTTTAACGTTAATAGAATGGATTAGCCTCCCAGTTGGTCTCGAGGTATGATGCTGTCCCAATGGTATGATGATGGTATGATGCTGGTCGTATGTTCGAATCTTGGCTGGGAGAGACTGTTAGAGTCAATAGGATCGTAGCAACTGGCCCTGCAATTGTCCTGCACTATAACAGCTGGCTGCGAAGTCTGTCGTACAGAAACAGAAGGTCAAGTTTCGATAACGGAATGTAGCACCTAGGCTTTGCTTTGCTTTGCTTTTTTTTAGAATGGATTAAAAAACGAAAATAAGTCTAAATGTTTGTATATATATTTTAATCAGCTGTAATGAGCTCATTATTCAATACGGTCTAGCAAAAAAGGGCCGACCTGGACCGATGCGATCTCAATTATTTTCGGTGGGCAACATATTACTAAACATCTATTCAAAATTTGATTTGCTGCTTTTGAGCAGTTTTTACGTTATTAACATTTGAAAAAAGCATATTTTTTTAGAAAAAATGTCTGTAGCTTCAGAACCGAAGGAGATAGAGACTTCATTTCTTCAAACAAAATGTGCGTTTTCAATGGATGTGAAAGTGCTCAGAATGCTTGATTTGTGAGAAATGAACACGAAAGGAGATATTAAGAAAAAAAAACGGTTTTTTTAGGTCCACTCCGACCAAAAAAATTAAAATTGCTCTAGCCTATCAACCATTAAAGATAGGGCTTTCATTTCTTTAGCAAAGTTACACAAAATTTAATGTTCTTCAACTTTGCTAAACATTTTATTCAGCTAACTTAAACTATAAAAAAGTTTAAGTTTTGCACTCGCCTACTATGATGGCCACCCTAATGCCATATACACAAAAAAATGCTGGAGTTGAAATAACAAATTTTCTCTGAAGCTACTATATACATAAGGCTAACGGTTTTAGCGTAATTACTTTTGTCCACCTAGTTTTGGGTTTCATCCCACGGTGCGGCGCATACAAGCGGGAAATCGGTCCTACCTTGTCTTACGCAAAACGGTACGATCATATCAAGAAGCAAACGCCGTTGTACAAAGCGGACAATGTGTTATACCATTATTAGACCGGTAGTTCTTTATGGACATGAATTCATGGCGCTGCTCACGGTGGACATACCCGCATTTGCCATGTTCGAACGGACGGCTCTGCGGAGTACAAACTGAAAACGGAGGGTGGCGGAGGCGTATGAATCACGAGCTATAGGCACTGCTGGGAGAGATTCCCATCGTACGTTTAGCAAAAGTCAGTAGGTTACAGTGGACCGGACACGCCGTAAAGATGCCGGACGACAGTGTCACGAAAATAGTTTTCTTCAACAACCCCACCGGCACTAGGAACATGGGAGCTCAACGTGCAAGATGGCTCGACCATGTCAAAAGTAATTTGCGACTTTTGAGACGATTGGGAAATTGGCGACGAGTGGCCCAAGATCGAGTTGAATGGAGGCGACTAGTTGAAACAGCACGAGCCACCCCGGGAAGCTGCTGACGACAACAACGACGAGATGCATTCAAGTGCATTTATATCACTTGTAACATTGAACCTGTTGAAAAGTTATGCGATATTTGCTTGTATGAATACGCTCCATAATCTGATGTTCGTTACTTACTTACTTACTTATGTGTCCATGTCCGCCGGTCCGGCAGAACAAAGGGATGAAATCAGAGATCTCCACTGCTGACGGTTACCCGCCATGGCTTTTACCTGTCGCCAGGACAGGTTCTCGTCTACAGCCCGGATGTCGTTGGATAAGCTCCGTCGCCATGAGCCTCTGGGTCTGCCTCTTCTACGCTGTCCTTGTGGATTCCAGTCGAGTGCTTCTCTGCAAACCTCGTTCGCTCCTTTCCTCAAGATGTGTCCGATCCACTTCCACCTACGTTCACGAATTTCTGTGGCTATTGGCCGTTGATGACACCGACGATGGAGTTTCTCATTGGATATCCAATTATCAGGCCACTAGGCACGAATAATATATCGCAGGCACCGGTTAATGAATACCTGCAGTTTTTGCGTTGCCTCCGCTGAGACGCACCACGTTTCGCAGGCATACAGCAGTACGGATTTAACGTTTGAATTAAAGATTCGGGTTTTCGTACGTAGAGTGATCTGGTTTGAGCGCCAAATGTTTCGCAGACCTGCAAAGGCACCCCTGGCCTTCCTGATCCGTGTGGCTATATCAGTCTTGGTACCACCATCGGGCGTTGTTTGGCTACCAAGATATTGAAAGACGGCTACCTGCTCAACTTGTTGTCCTGCTACTGTAAAGTTGGTGGAATTGTCAGTGTTCACTGCCATAGACTTAGTTTTCGCTACATTGACTGTGAGACCTGCTGCCTGGGAGCTCTCGGAGAGGTCATCTAACTTGCTCTGCATATCGTTTCGGCGTTGTGCGAGCAAGAAAATGTCGTCGGCTAGGTCGAGGTCATTTAGCTGCTCCATCGTTAGAGGATTCCAAGGCAATCCTCGATTTGGTCTACTGTCAGTTGCTCCAACTAATATCTCATCCATAACGATGAGAAACAGAAGCGGTGATAAAATGCAGCCCTGTCTCACGCCAGCAGTAACCCTTATGGGGTCGGACAAGATGCCGTCGTGCAAAATCTTGCACGAGAACGCCTCGTACTGAGCCTCGATGAGATGGACTAGCTTATCTGGAACTCCTCTACGCCTAAGTGCGCCCCAGATGTTTTCGTGATTGAGTCGGTCGAACGCCTTTTCGAAGTCAACGAACACCAGCAGAAGAGAGTCCTGGAATTCGTTGATCTGCTCCAATATAATGCGGAGCGTTGTGATATGGTCTACACATGATCGGCCAGCACGGAATCCAGCTTGCTGCCGCCGGAGAGTAGCGTCGATCTTCTCCTGGATCCGGTTGAGGATTACCTTACAGAGTACTTTGAGAGTAATACAGAGCAACGTGATGCCACGCCAGTTACCGCATTCCGTTAGGTCTCCTTTCTTAGGGACTTTGACCAATATGCCCTGCATCCAGTCCACCGGAAAAGTTGCGGTTTCCCAAATATTGCTGAAAAGCTGATGCATCATCTGGGCTGACAAAGAAGGGTCAGCTTTGAGCATTTCGGCTGAAATACGATCTATCCCTGGCGCTCTATTGGATTTCATACCCTTGATGGCTGCTACAATTTCATCCAGCGATGGCGCCTCCGAGTTCACGCGATTTATTCGACGAACTGTAGGCGTCGTACGCTGCTGGTTTTGTTGGTCTCTGACATTTGAAACTCGGAAGAGTTGTTCAAAATGTTCAGTCCATCGCTTAAGCTGTTCTGTAAGGTCAGTCAATAGCTGACCAGCTCTGTCCTTTAGCGGCATCTTTGTATTCATCGTGGCACCACTAAGGCGGCGAGAAATATCGTACAACAAACGGATATCACCATTGGCGGCGGCGGTTTCTTGTTCGGCTAGGGAGTTAGTCCAGGCTCTCTTGTCCCGCCTATAAGCACGTTTAACAGCCCTCTCCAGTTCGGCGTATCGTTGACGGGCAGCTGTCTTAGCCGATCTGGTCCGCGCTCGTTCAATGCCGGCTTTCGCCTCTCTTCGCTCGTCGATCTTCCTCCAAGTTTCATCCGAAATCCACTCCCTCCGCCCACTGCGCGCTTTGCCGAGGGTTTCATCACTGGTCGTGATGAAGGCGTTCTTGATGCCGGTCCATTGCTCTTCGACGGTTCCACCAGGTGGCAACTCCGAGGCTCGAGATTCAAGTTGTTCAACAAAGGCCTTTTTCACCTCAGGAATCTCCAATCGGCGAACGTCGTAGCGGCACCCAACTTTCTCCTCCCGTCGTTGGACACGTGCGACGCGCAGACGTATCTCAGCGATAACAAGGCGATGGTCGGATGCAATGTCAGCGCTGCGTTTGTTGCGTACATCAAGAAGGCTCCTTCTCCATTTCCGGCTGATGCAGATGTGGTCGATTTGGTTTTCTGTTCGGCCGTCGCGGGAAACCCACGTGACTTTATGTACTGGTCTATGGGGGAAGAGCGATCCACCAATGACCATGTCGTTATTACCACAGAATTCTGTAAACAGCTCCCCGTTTTCGCTCATCTCTCCTAGGCCATGGCGTCCCATGACGCGTTCAAGGTCCGCGTTGTTTGAGCCAATCTTCGCGTTGAAGTCGCCCATGTGAATTTGGATGTCCCCCTTCGGGATTTTCTCAACCACGCTGTTCAGCTGGCTGTAAAAACTCTCCTTATTCTGCAGGTCGGCAGCATCTGTTGGCGCATAGCACTGGATTGCCGTAAGGTTCCTAACCCGTGTTCTGAATCTGGCAACGATTATTCGCTCATTTATTGGTTCCCACTTCATCAGGGCCGCATGTGCCCCTGGGCTCGGTAGGAATCCAACTCCTCTTTCTCGAGTAGCATTTTCACCTCGTATGCCAGAGTAGAGCAAGACTTGCCCGGATGATGTCCTGTGTTCGCCAGTACCCGGCCAGCGGACCTCGCTCAGCCCCAGGATTTCAAGCTTCAGGCGGCTAGCTTCCCTTGCAAGTTGAGCCAGCTTGCCCTGCTGGGCAAGGGTCAGTATATTCCATGTTCCGATTCGTATCCGTGTTTTCATGCTAAAGGTCGTTGCCAATAATCCGGAGAGATTTCTTCTTTCATTTTCGGTAACTTTTTGTATGTTCTGGTACAGTAGGCTGTTAACCTAAGGTCCTTATCCCGCTGATGGGGCTGCCATCTTAATGTGGGCGGGAGCCACCGTGCTCCCTTTCCTGTTAGCATACGACAACCGAAGTTGCGTACCCCAGGAGGTAGGAATAGGAGTTAATGAACAGAGGTTATGGAATGCACATGTTCACCCTTTGCCAGCCCTGATGTTCGTTAGCGAGGGTAAAAATAAATAAGAGCAATAGACAAAATAACTTATTGCAATAATTATGTATCAAATCTATTTAAAATTTTGGGAACTCCTATTAAAATAGGGTAAAATCCATCATGAAAAGATAAGAGGCACGGACTATGAATACCCGAATAACAGGTATAAAAAACATATATCTTTAACTATTAGCTTCAAACGTTTACCATTTTATACAACATTGATAATTAGACTACTACGTGACTATATGACCAATCATTTGACGTTGTCTGATCTTGGAATCTCCAGCGTCAATTCGCTACTGAGTTTTACTGGCATGTCGTTAGCTGTCTCAGCAGGCACAAATGACTCTGGGTGGCTCCGATATAAGATTAGACCTCGGGCCTAGTATAGAAGTAATGCGCTCACCATCGTCCAACATTGGAGGGCTTGCTTAATGGTTGATTCATGCGATCTTGTTCTTGGGAGGACATTTGCAAACATCCCTGATACGTGTAACTGATACTGCTTGTCGACCAATTCCCTTTTGGCCCTTCATACAGGAGCTGGTAAACTTGAAGTTTCTACACGCTTAAAAAATTTGACCCACTTTCACGAAAAGTGGAACAGCTCAAAACATGCGTATATTTTACACACTATTTTGAGTAGCTCTTACTCCTTTTATGAGTTCCACCGTAGAAGCTCATTAATGAGCAATATTTACTCAAAAATGAGTGCCATTTCACCCAAAACTGGGTAGTACTTACACAAATTACGAGTAAATTTAACTCAGTTATGAGGTCGACCTAAACTACTCAGAATTTAGAAATTGCCATTACTCAAATTTTTGGGTTGTTCCAGTTTTTGTCATAGTGAGTCGGTTTTTACTCATTTTTGAGTTGAAAGTCACTCATTTCTGAGTTAATCTTATTCATTCGCGGGTTAAATTTTTTAAGCGTGTACAATTGCCTGTCTGTCAAGATAGGCCCATGGCTATACACAGTTGTTTCGCTAAGATAGGTGGTAGTTCCACACATATATACACATTATTCGCTAGATAGCATCGCAATGTTGTCTTTAATTAAAAATTTTGAAAAAGAATATTTTGTTTAAACACTTAAAATCAGCATAATTTAAACGATTCCATGATAGGAAAAAAGTTGACCAAGTTAAAATGTCCTTGACAGGGATCGGCATTCGATTTTAAGCTTACAACCCGTGGCAACCGGTACTTTCCTGCCATAAAAGCAGAAACGGGCAACTAACGGACGAGAGATCTAAATTTATTTGACCGCGATCGCGGATGACTGCATCGATCGCGCACAATGCAGCCTCATAATGCATTCAACTTGGCAACTTGCACTTTCCTTATGAACACGCCAATCCGGCCCCGATCATCCGTTTACAAACGTAACGTTGCGCGATTAGTGCGCTTCACAGTGCTAGTCAGTGCAACCTAGTCAAAACAATTTCAAAAAGTAGTTTACAGCTCATTACATTTTTTCCATGATCATCCTCATCGGGCGAGTACAAATGCAATAGTTTAGCAAAATCCACATTTTGAACCATTCTATCGTTGATACATACCGTAAACTGTCGATTTAGTTCACGGTGGTACAAGGCAACTGGCGCATGTCAAGTTCTATACTTGAAATTGATTTTATAAATAGCGGTGCAGTACACAGAAACGAGTTTTCCAGGTTAATGTCATGCCAACGACAACTATTGTCAGAGAAAGGAGGGATCCGGAATCCGGAAGCTGTGGCCAGTGAAAATATTTGTTGCGTATTTGGGCTCTCATGATATGAAAGACACGGCTTCTTGGTATGTTTTATAACTATGTACTTGATTTGCCTTGCCACTAGCGCCAACTGACTTAGCTTATAAAGTGCAAGGTTTATCAAAGGTCAAATTTACTACGTTACTGCCTTATTCCCCAAGCAATCAGTTTAAAAATAGTCAATCGATGGGACGCCAACAACGTTCCAAAACAAACCGTCGCCTCGGCGGGCCTTCCCGGTGCCCTTTACCTCTGCCAAAACCATAACAACGTCCTAGGCAGCTGTTGCTGTTGTCGTCCGCCAATCGTCGCTCATATGATCGCGACGAACAACGCACGAGATGCGCTCGGAATCTGCTGCACGATCGTCGCCAAGGTGCATCGCGATCGTGCGGCGATAGTGAACTTCGTCTGCTGGGTTTCCTCTCACAGCATCGGCGCACTGGCCTTCGTGCCGAAATCTAGGCGAAGGTCGTGAGTAAACTTACATCGAAACTACCCCGTGCATAAATCCTCAATCAACGGTTACTCACTGTCCCGCGGTCTTCGAGTAAACATCGAACCATCAGAAGCACAGCTTTCACAGCCCCTGCGGGATAAATCTGCAATTTGTCAGCTCGCAGATTGAACACTTCACAGCAACTCCACCCAGCTGATAGGAACGAGCCAATCAACTCGCCAAGGTAAGCCCCCTCCGCGACCTGACCGTGAGTGGTAGTGTGCTCTCAGGCCGGAAATAGTCACTTTTCCGCGCCAAAAAAATAAAGCATAAAATTACATAAGAAGTGACAGACTGTTTGCGTGGGCAGATTACACTGAATGGAAATGTGATAAGTTTTCTTTACATTCTGGAAAGGAAGTGCAGAAAAATATAGGCAACTATCGTGAGAATAAAAAGCAACAGGCTTAGACAGGTTGCGTAACGACGAAGACGAAGGTTGTACAGCTGAGGTAACAAGATGCACTTGACACAATGGTGGCGAAATGGGCGTCGTTGCATAATAATCGGGAGCAAATTTGTGCAGTTGCATAACCTAATTTACCTAATCGTTGTTGATCGTGGCAGTCAAGTTTATTGAGAAGAAAGCTTTTTGTGAAAAATAAAGAATAAATGGGCCGCAGTTTTTAACGGTGTAAAGAAAAACGTGTATTTGGGAGTCTGTAACGGCTATGACTTTATTTTTTCTTCACAACGTTACTGTTGGATAAAAATAATAATGATGATTGAAAAATAATTACTATAATTTGAAAACTAAACAGAAAAATTTGGGAGATCAAGAACAAGAACAATTAGGATGAGTCCTAATTATCCTAGTTATGATCTGAAGAAAATTGTACACGACGGTAGTCATAGCTTTCAAATTTGCAATCAGGCATTAGATGGATGGGAAACTGTTTCTTTGAATGTGACAATCAAGTGTCGACTATAAAAAAAATCAGCAAGTTGGAGGAATTATAATTACCTGAGAATAGTAACATACCTAAACATCATTTACATAACAAAGATTTGCATGATCAAAATAATTGCACGTCTCTGTCAAAAAAATTTTGTTGTGCGATTTGAAGAGCTTTTTTTGTAAAAAAGCTTTTGCGAGAATTTCAATCTTCAGCATCAATAATGTTCGTGTGGAAGAAAAGTTTTTCTGCAAATTTTTCACATAGGTTTAGTGTACCTAAATTTGCTTTTCGAACACTGATTCACTGATCATACTTGTGCTTGTGAAAAAAATTAAATCTCGCCGCTGGAAAATATCTTGATGATCGGGTCAAATAGATTTAGTAATCTTTCAAATAAATCCGAATATAATAGTAACTGTCAACTTCTTAAAGTCTGTCTTCTTCTTAAATTTTTATTATTTACACAATTCGCACTATAAACTTACTTCAAATGTTAGGTTTTAGTTAGCTACAGGAAAAATTTGACTCGAAAAATTTTCTACACCTGTTAGTGGTCGCAGTCTACTTCGATCCGTACTTATTGGAACCAGATTTAAAAGATTTATTTTACCAGAAAATGGCAAGGGAAGTTTTAGAATTTTCCATTGCTCATTTCAAAATAAAGTTTTTTATAAAATATTCTACGGCATGGAAAACAGAAAAGTTATGTTCTACCTCATGGAAAGAGTAAGATAAAATAAAATTTGTTTTTCTTGTTCAAAGCCGAGCAAAGCAAATTCACATTCCGCATTCGCACCTAGACCTTCTGTTTTTATTCGACAGACTTTGCAGTCAGCTGTTAGAGTACAGGACAATTGACTCTTACAGTGTCTCTCAGTCGAGATTCGAGCATAGAACGATTGATTTGTTCGACAGGTATCGTACCTCTGGGCCAACTGGGAGGTTACTTTTCTTGTTCACCGATCTTTTACTGGTGAAAATTTTGTGTGTTACTTTTTGTTCCTGAATTATGGCCGAAAAACTATTAACGATTAACGATGGTCGTCAATTTTTCAGCCATCGCCGGAACAACAATAAACATTATCGTGAAATTTTTATCTGTAAAAGATTATGAATTGACGAACAAGAAAAAAAAAATATAAAATTTAGTTGTTCCGATTTTTCTTTAGAGTTTTCCATCACCATGGACAATTTTGAAGAAAACTTTTTCCTGATAATATTTATTCTTGGTTGCTTAGAAAATGTTTGTTCTAAGATGTGCGAGAAAAACGGAAAACTTGCCTTAGAGTTTGCTGAGAAGGTAGAGTGCTGGATGGGTTCGTATACGGCTGGTCTTCGCAATATAACCAATTTTGAGGCGAATTACATTCAAACTAATCTGATATTGATATTTATGGATTGTCTCTTCACTATCGAGGAAAATATTGTGTTAGAAAATTACCATTTTCACTATTTGTTCAAAAAATAGAAGCCCTCTTGCTTGCTTACCAGCTCTTGCTCTACCAGCTTTGAGTATGAGTGCGCTCTTGCTCTACCAGCTTTGAGTATGACGAAGAAAATATTAAAATTTTGAGCTGTGATTCAAACTATTTCCACTTTTTTATAGTAGTTGGGTAGCTCTTGCACACGGCTCAAAGAATACATGCATAGATGATAAACGAAAGAAATCTTGCTTATGACGAAATGCTGTTTTCGTATGACGAACTCCCGCTGGAGCATGTTTTGTTCCATTGAGAAACATAAATTCCGAAATATTTTTTCGAGTTTAATGGTTGTACATCCCAAGCAACAATGTAAGCTTTAATAAACTCTTATGACGGTCTTCATGACTAATTTTGGTCTTAAGTGCCATCATGAGAGTGTAATAAAACCCAAAATGTTACTTGGGATGTACAGGCAAGATGTGTCAGATTTATCTGGAGTGAAAAACTTGAGTACTTGTGGATTAATTCTTATAAAAACTTGCAATAAAGTATGGATCGTGTTTACGTATGACGAAGAGGGTGCGTAACCCTAGGAGATCTCGATTTTGTGACATTTGGTTTTCGTTCATAAAGATCCATCTATAAACTATGACTGTGTTTCATGAAATTCTGAGACCGTGACTTGTGAAAAGTATCACATACTTCGTCCGCATGCATAAAAAAAGTCTAATCGTCTGCTCTCCAACCCCGCCAATAGCCTACTCACCCAAACGTCCCACGTTAGAATACCAACATGTCTGGACTAGCGGATCCTGTTGCCTTCCTGAAGGATTTCGCCGCCGGTGGCATCTCGGCGGCCATTTCCAAGACCGCCGTGGCACCGATCGAGCGTGTCAAGCTGCTGCTGCAGGTGCAGCACATCTCGAAGCAGATTGCCGAAGCCGATCGGTACAAGGGCATGGTTGATTGTTTCGTGCGCATCCCCAAGGAGCAGGGTATTACCGCCTACTGGCGTGGTAACATGGCCAACGTTATCCGGTACTTCCCGACGCAGGCACTGAACTTTGCCTTCAAGGACAAGTACAAGCAGGTCTTCCTGGGCGGTGTCGACAAGAACACCCAGTTCGTGCGTTACTTCATCGGTAACCTCGCCTCCGGTGGTATGGCTGGAGCTACCTCACTGTGTTTCGTCTATCCACTCGATTTCGCCCGTACTCGGTAAGCTCTGAATTAATAACCTACTAATTCTTTTGATAAACTGACGTTTGATTATTTGTTCATTCCGACAGTCTCGCCGCCGATGTTGGTAAGGGTTCTGGTGAGCGCGAGTTCAAGGGTCTAGGCGATTGTCTTGGAAAGATCTTCAAAACTGACGGTATTGTCGGTTTATATCGAGGCTTCGGTGTATCTGTTCAGGGTAAGATTTGAGCCCAGACAAATGTTCGGAATAATGCTTTGACATGACTTATTACAGGTATTATTATCTACCGTGCCGCTTACTTCGGCTTTTACGATACTGCTCGTGGCATGTTGCCAAACCCGAAGACTACTCCATGGTATGTCAGCTGGGCCATTGCTCAGGTAATTGAAATCACGGTTATTTTTTTCAAAGAAGCACTAAAGTATCTACTTTCCCCTTACACACAGGTCGTCACCACCATAGCCGGTATCGTCTCTTATCCATTCGATACGGTCCGACGTCGTATGATGATGCAGTCCGGCAGAGCAAAGTCCGAAATTATTTACAAAAGCACACTACACTGCTGGGCCACCATTGCCAAACAGGAAGGTACCGGAGCCTTCTTCAAGGGTGCCTTCTCCAACGTACTTCGCGGTACCGGTGGTGCCTTCGTACTGGTGTTGTACGATGAAATCAAGAAGGTCCTCTAGAGACAATCAGTTACAATGTAACATCCTGCTTTTAACGAGGTTTTTGTTCCTTTCCTTTGATGCCTCATCCTTCTGTCCTTCTTCCTTATCCCAGATGCTAATCGTCAACGTATTAGTACTGCGTCTAGAGAACTAGCTATTTTTATAGGACAAAAATGTGAACGCACGGCTTTCTTAGTTCTCGAAGAAACTAGCCCCAGTTTTGTCAATGTCTCTCTAACCTGCCTTATAGGGTTAGCTTTAAGCGATCATTTATGTTATCTATCAAACCAGCAGTTGTTGGTGTGTTCGATAAACACCGAATGTAGAATGTGCCATATGTAATTGTACAAAACGAGTGACGATCGAAGTGAAGTGCAGCGAATACCAAAATACATACAAATGTACGAATGCCAGAATGACTTAAATCTGTGAAAAGCCCGAGGGAAAATAAAACGAATCGAAAAAGTTTTTCGAGATTGATTAATGTTAACCTGACGTCATTGTTCAAATTTAGACGGTTTAGATTCTATAAGTCTTTTGAATTTTTTATTGCTAAATTTTATTGTATTGCGAATTATTCGAATCGTTGAAATTTGGACACTGAGTGAATCTCATTGATCATAATGGGTCTCATGAAGTTGGTTAAAGTTCGCCCGTACAGCAGGTAAGTATAGATAGGTGAAACAGCTTCGCCAGTTTGTTAATAAGCTGAGCGTGAAAGAATGTTTGTAGCAAAGATGGAACTCGCCATATGACCCCTAGGAAACATTTGAGTCAGAGTAGCACGGGCCCTATAAAGCCCGCCTGCCTGATACTGCCCTACGAACCAAAATTGTCTTGTCGTAACCAAGTCAACTTGTACTGGGTCCCAGTCCCAGGTCATTGTGGAATCGATGGAAATGAAAGAGCTGATGCGCTTGCAAGACTCGGATCATCTTATCAATTTGTAGGACGTGAGCCCTTCTGTGTGTGTCTTATCTGCTTCTGCTTTAAAAATGGAGCTAAAAGCATGGGAAAGTACGAAAGTGGAATCAAATTGGAATAACACTTTCAATGCTAGGCAGTCGAAATGGTTCATCTCTCCAAACGTTTCAATGACTCGCAAAATCCTGGAGCTTTCGAAGAAAGATCTAAGCATTTACACGGGTCTTAAAACAGGACATTGTCCGAACCGCTATCATCTGAAGCTAATGGGAAAAACTTCAAGATGATATATGTCGCTTCTGTGGCATAGAAAAAGAAGACTCGAAACACCTGTTATGCCGATGTACTGCAATTTTCAATAAAAGGTTCTTCGGAAGAGGGCTGTTAGAACCCTCTAATATTTGGAGAACAACCCTCAGCGCAGTAGTGCACTTTATCCGAAGTGCATCACCGGGCTGGACAAATGCTATTAGTCAAACAATGACGATCGCTTCTGATCCTTCTGATAGTGGTGCATCATCCTGACAACATAAAACGGCAATAAAACGGGGGATATATTGCTGATTGCAAGGAAAATTGTACCATCCAAAGTGCGTAATCGCGCATAAAAGTGATATTTTACCTTAAATCGTTTCGGTATCTTCGGCACACTTTTTCGTTACATTCCAAGCAATAAGTGCGCCGAAGAGACCGAAGCGATTTAAGCTAAAATAGCACTTCTATGAGCAATCAATTGGACAATTTTCATTGCAATTTGCAATATCACAATAGATCAAACAATTGGTCGCAGTGATAAAAATACCCAACATGGAAAAAAAACTAAGAATATGGCTCGTAAGTGAAGTGAGATGGAGTGGGGGAACTGTGAGTCTGTGGGGAAGTTCGCGATAAAGTGGCATATGATCACGATCGAATTTTATGAAACTTGAAGAGTTTTTATGGAAAAGCCCACTGATTTGGTTAGAAAATATTGACAAACAAAAAAGTCACGACCATTCTAGTGATTTTTGTGGTGCATAAAATGCACCTGAACATGCAATTTATTATTGCGATTAGAAAGTTAGTTTCAAAAATAAACAAGTAAAACGAAAAAGAAACTTTCGTATCGCGTGCTGTTTATTGAACAACCTGAACTGAACTGAAATGTTGTTTCAAGCGACTAATTAAAATAAATTTGACATATCGATGAAATCAGTTATTTCCATGCAGTATTGTAATCATTTTACCGGAAGAATTTTAATATGCATCCTAGAAAACAAAAAAAAACAAATAATTATCACAAATTCTAAAATCTTTCTATATATAAATCACATTTGCATAGGTAGTTTGTGGTGATGGATAAGCATTTTTATCTGCGTGACCTCCAGTTTTTCGCCACTTAATTGACTTAATTTGCGTCATTGATTCTTGAAATTTCAAGTTTTTATGTTTAAAACAAAACGTATGTTTACGAAACTTTATCCTGTGTGCTTTGCATCTGTTAGAACACAATGATAAATTTTCCTGAACATAGTTTTTGTTTTGAATGTAAAAACTGCTTTGGAAATCCTAGAAATCAATGACCCTTATTTAAAGCTTAACAACAACGAAAATTTAGCAAGAATTCGTTTTAAATAGATTAACAGATTGGACCCAACACCAAACACTATATTTCACTAGAGACTAAAACACCACGTTGGAAACTCCTCAAAAGAGCAAACAGCAATCGTAATAAGACCTTTCAACCAGGGCGTTCTTTCTAACCAATCAATACCCTTGTCTGAAAAATAATTTTTCACATTTAGTAGTAGGTTTATGTAGAACGAAACGCAAACAGAGTTAAACTATTACGAAATTTTAATCGCCTCCACTCGATTGCGAGTGTCCGTTGCCATATTAACTAGATCAAAATTCATGCAATCAAAAAATACCTTTCATTCCATAAACAATTTTGATCGCGTTTTAAGGGAAACCTTGCTTTTTTTGTACATAACAACAGAAGAAACAAATGCAGAATTACCACTAAATTGATTGCTAGCCGCACGAAACAAGGATAATTCGGTTTTGGTAATTTACATCACATTGCAAATGAAGTATTTCGTTAGGTTAACGTACACTTTTTCCAGCAGGTGATTGACGTGTTAGATTCACGCTCCCATGGGGTGGCAGAGGATTCCTTCCTTACAAAAATAACCTTACATATGCTAGTGAACTTAGAGCTATCATACCGTAGTTCGATTCGAGTCCCCTGCGAGTCGATCCACAACCTAAAATTGATAGTATGTTGTTTTTTTTATAACCTTTTGGCAAAGAGATGTATGGCTATTTGCTATTTACCTTGCTGACCCCGGGCATATTCAGAAAACTGCCTAACACCGGCACCCTTCGCAGGAAGTTAATGGCCACAGGGAAGAAGCCACTGAACAACAATATGAAACCATACGTTTCGATCAGCATTCCAATCAACGGAAAGCCCAACAAAACTATCATGATGCCACCGAAGAACGCAATCGAAGCTTTTACCTTGTGCTTCTGAAAGAAAAACCGGAACGTACGCTCCAACCCAATCACGCAGGCAAGTCCGCAGATGAAAAGTATCTGAAAATTGTGCTTGTGTCAGTTATCTCTACCGTCATTCTAATATGATTCAATTTACGTTTCCTATGGCTAGCAGACCCTTGTCGAACAGAAGCAAAACTCCCAGAAATAGGAAGGCTACTCCAAAACCGGCCAGACCAACTCCGATTTCTGAAACAAATATGAAAAATCGTAGTACTCAAACGGCAAATAGTAGTCTGTCACGTACTTTGTGTGTCACTTATCTCGAACATTTTTTTTAGTTTGATATAATACTAGGTATTACTGAAAGAGACCAGATGTATTTATAAAACTGCACTGATCACAGAGTGGTTAATCAAAATATTTCCACGTCATTGGGGCTTGTTGATACCCAGAAGCGCCGAAATCATAGTTTTATAGGTCAATTTGTCCGTTTATTTTAACTGCTAGAATCTGGCAGGATATTAACTTTAAATACAAGCAATTTAACTTTTCTGCCTTAATTCACAAATGATTTCACAGTTTTATTACAGCACATTTAATTACGGTTTGTTGAATTTCTACTCAGCCTAAAAACGACATAACACACAAAACAACACTGCAGAATAGACGTAGCGCTGTCAAAGTACAGCGAAGGCTCGATTTTTTAACACTTCACATCAATGTTGCATCCCGCCAACCGTCGTTCACAAAGGACGTCCGGTATTTTTCGGTGTTTAAAAACCTTCCCATCCCCCATCATACATTCCCAAGTAACAACGGTAGCTGAATGGCAAGAGCAATGGCTGTTTATGGGTTGATTTAGAGCGTTGATCGCTTAAAATACATAAAATAAGCACTCAAATGGTGTTTAAATAAGCGATATTTAAGCTACTTTAAGTTTTTCAAACCAATTCTCTCCGAAAAGCTGATAAACAAGCCTAATACAGCAAAGTTTCGTTAATTGGTGGTTCGTTAATTGGGCGGTTCGTTAATTGGGTGTTCGCTAATTGGGCTATATGACAACTTGAATGTCAAAATTGTATGGAATTTTCGAGTTTAGAAATTTCTAACAACTGTCAGTCGGCCCAATTAGCGAATCAGCTGGAGTGCAATCGTGGCCCAATTAACGAATTCAGGTTGTAGCGGATTTTTCTGCTAAACAATCTGTTTATAAACAGCCATAAACATGAAACCGTTTTACGGCTGCTTAAAGGTGTTAAAGTGTAGAATGCAAGCTTTCATTAGGCTCACAGCTTTCAAACCCCTTTAAAGTGGCTTTACGAACTTCTACCAAGTTTTCTTTCGGCTTACAGCACACATACTGTCAGATCATAGAATTTCGCAATTCGACTGACAGCAAAAGTCTGTCAGAATACCCTAGACAGACATACAATTGTACCAGCGTTGTACGTGTACAGCGTTGTACATGTACAACGGAAGGGTGACAGACATACTGCTGTACGTTGTACGTGGTTGTGCTCATCACTGATATTCTCTAATTGCATGGTCTAAGCGTTGGTTTTTGTTCCTATTCACGAAATGTAAACACAAATTTCAAGATGCCGAGCATTTAGCGTTAAATCTTTGCCAAAATCTTGCAAAATAATAATTAACTTTAAATTCTGCTTAGTTTTTGTTATCACAACTAGTAGTCATTGGCGCTGCGCGCAGTAAAAATCGAGCAGTTGTAGCTTCGTACAACGGTGAAAGAGGTAGGTACAGAAACCACCGTTGTACCACTTTGCTTGCGTGATTCTATCGTTGTACACGGTGACAGACATACAATTGTACAGGTACAACGCTGGTACAATTGTATGTCTGTCTCTGGTATTACGACATTATCGACTGCTTCACGCTCGGCGGGCTAGGCTTCAGGTGTAAAAATATTCTCACTGTCTGTTCTGATGCAGATGCAAATGGAGCGGATCATATGGTGAGCGCTTATGGATCAGAAGATGGCGGGTTCATTTCCCGGAAAAAAGACATGCATTTTTAATTTAGCTAGCCCTCTTATACGAATTAAAGTTATTCGAAATTATTAAAAATATCGCGTTCGACAATGTTCACGGCAAAATAAAAATGTCGCGTTCCATTTATTTAAATTTAAAAATAGATTTTTTTTTGGCTGCATAAAGGTTGATGAGGCGTTGATTAAGCGACTGGAAAAGCAGATTGCAAAAGTATTTCTCATAATTGACAACAATGCCCAAATTGGCTATTTAAACGCGCAAAAAAGTTTCTATTAAACTTCATTGCAGTTTCGAAAGCAGCTATCAATAAGCCTGAAGCGTGATGAAATCACCAGATTTAGATGTTTAAGAGCTGAAAAAAGGTTTTTATTTCTAAACCTAAACTATAGATCAGCCACAGGTTGAATAAAATCAGCTATAAAGCGTTTGATCAGCCTGAAATTGTTACTTGGGAATGGAGACTTGGTACTTGGAACTGCAGATCGCTAAATTTCGTTGGTGGCGACAGGGTGCTGCTCGATCAGCTAGAACCCCGAAAGTTTTGGCATCGTTGCACTGCAGGAGATCTGTTGCAAAGGCGAGAAGGTGTGGAGGATCCGCGGCGGCAAAGCACAATTTTTCCAGAGTGGTGGAGCGACCAACGAGCTGGGAACGGGCTTCGTAGTGTTGGGCAAAATGCAGGATCGCGTAATGGACTGGAAAACGATCAACGAGAGGATGTGCATGTTGATGATAAAAGGCCGTTTTTCAACTACATCATCATAAACGGGCATTATCCACACAAAGGTAGACCCGACGACGAGAAGGAAGAGTTCTATGCGCAGCTGGAGGCAACGTATGACAGCTGCTCACGACAGGACATCAAGATCGTCATCGGGGATATGAACGCCCAGGTTGGCAGGGAAGCAATGTATAGACCAGTGATCGGATTCCATAGCCTGCACACTGATACGAACGATAACGGCCAGCGATGCATCAACTTTGTGGCTTCCCGAGACTTGGTGATCAAAAGCACTTTCTTTCTCCACATAGATATCCACAAGGCCTCCTGAAGATCACCTGACCAACGAACCTCGAACCAAATCGACCATATTCTCATCGAGGGCCGGTTTTTCTCGAACATCACCAACGTACGCTCCCTACGGAGTGCGGATATTGACTCGGACCACTACCTAGTAGCAGAGTACATGTGCGCTCAAAACTATGGGTGGTTTATACCTCGCGACAAAGTCGCCTTCCTCGGCTAAACATTCGGCAACTAGACAACCCGCGATCTGCCGAAAACTACGCGCGCGTACTGGGTGAAGCTCTGCCTTCCTCTGTGGAGCTAGATGCTTCGAACCTTGAAAACGGATGGAGTAGGATACGCTCGGCCGTCAACAAGGCCGCAACCGCGGTGCTAGGTGTGGAGTGGTGGACCTCGAGTGCACGAAATTATTGGTTTGACGGGGAATGCCAAGAAGCGATAAAAAGGAAAAAAAGAGCTTGGGAAAACTATCTGAGCATATTCATTAGAGAGAATTTGGCAAAGTATCGACGAGCGAAGAATGAGTTGACTACGATCATGAGGAGGAAAAAGCGCCAGAAGCAGGAGAAAGATCGTGAGGAGCTTGAACAACTATTCCGGGCTAATGACACCCGCAAGTTTCACGAGAAAATGAACCAAACTCGCAAGGCCCTCGGGGATCTAATCACAAACGAACGCGAGGTGGTCGACAGGTGAAAGCAGTCCTTCGATGAGCACCCCAACGGCGATATAGCAGCAGGAGACGCAATGGAAGTTAACCTCGGAGTACCTACAAACGACAACAGCGTACCGGCTCCCGATCTCGAAAAGATCCGGCGAGAAATCGGTCTGCTGAAGAATAATAGAGCCGCCGGAAAGGACCGAGTCCCGGCTGAGTTCTGCAAAAATGGCCTAGAACCGCTAGCAACGGCATTTCGCTGGCTGATATCAAGGATTTGGGAAGAAGAGAAACTACCGGAGGAGTAGATGGAAGGCGTAGTCTGTTCCATCTAAAAAAAGGGCGACCAGCTAGACTGCTGTAACTACCGCGGCATTACGCTGGTCAACGCCGCCTACAAGGTGCTCTCCCAGATTTTGTTGCGTCGTCTATCCCCAATAGCAAGAGATTTCGTAGGACAGTATAAGGCGGGCTTTATGGGGGCCGTGGAGTATGGTTTTCCGGATAAACTGACGCGGCTGATCATATCTACTCTGAAACGAGTGATGTGCCACTTGCGCGTTTCGGGGACACTCTCAAGTCCTCAAGTCCAAGTCCAAGTCCTGATAGACTGTCCTGTATAGGTGAACAAAAGCTTCATTCGACAAGTAGTTGGCGCCGCGGTAAAAATGATGATATTTTTATTTCGAGCTGTCAAAACACATAGAAAACTAAAATCATAAGAAGCGAATTTGAATTTTTTTTAAAACTGCGCGCTTTGGAATCAATCAAATGTTATGGTTGGGTTAGAAAATAACATATATACTTACTATAATTTTTATTTGCCTGCATTTTATTTAAAACCATTTATAATTTTATTACATAATAAATACTAAACAATAAGGACATTGATTCAACATGCCTTGTATGAAATATTGTTATAATTTTGCTTAAAATCATTGAAATTACCTTAAACAATATATAGAACACTTTCATGAATATATCTGGATCTAAATTTTTCGGTCTGGAACCTATAAACATAACCACACACACCTAAACTAAATCCGGATCTCAATTTACTTGTCCTAAGTACACATTTCATTTGCAACCACCAGTGCGCTAGCTGGTTAATAAGATTTCTAACCCGCTGCAGAAAATTCAATGTTCGTAATATTCATTTTACTGAGATTTAATTGAAAAATGTTTTGATTTGTATATCCGTCCAGCGAAAATTTGTAACTGATCATCATTTTCCTAGTTCAGACAGCCAAATGTAGGAGTCGCATGGGCTTCATTAGTTTTGCGTTTATTCGCCTATATTATTCAATATCGCTATTGGAGGTGTGATCCGGCGAGCGGGCATCGAAACGAGAGGAACGATCTTCAGCAAGAGTAGCCAACTCCTAGCCTTTGCACACGACCTCGACATTATTACTAGAAACCGTGGAACGGCGGAGGCCATCTACTCCAGACTAAAAACGGAGGATAGGAGGATAGGGTTACAAATTAATGCGCCGAAACCCAAATATATGGTAGTGAGAGGCTCCCGAGAAAGTAACGTTTGCCTCCCACGGACAGTGACTATTGACGGCGATGAACTGGAAGTGGTTGATGAGTTCGTATACCGTGGACCCCCGTTCGTTTGACCGCTTTTAATCTGAACACTTTTTAATTTGCACCCCGTTGGTTTGCACAACGTGCAAATTAAAAATGGTTCAAATGGATCATTTGCTTATGCAGACAATGCGCATAAACGCGATTTGCTTGTCCTGATCTAGCGTGTTTAATCTGTTTCACATTGCGCTTTCTCAACGATTATGATAGAAATCCGATCGGAGAATGAAATATTCGCTGCTTCCAACTTCCAACTGAATCAAACCACCAAAACAATAACAAAGAGTAGGGCGACCAGATCACACAAGTTCCAGCATATGTAGAGCTGCCAGTTGTTCAAATTAAAAACTAACCCCGTTAGTTTGCATGAGGAATCGTTCACACGAACGGGGGTCCACTGTATTTGGGATCTATGGTCACCGCCGACAATAATACGAGTAAGGAGTTCCAACGACGCATTCAAGCTGGAAATCGAGCCTACTTTTCCCTCCGCAAGACGTTTCGATCTAGGAGCATACGCCACCGCACAAAGCTGATGATGTACAAAACGCTGATAAGACCGGTAGTCCTCTATATATGGACTTGAAACAGTAACTTTGCTTGCGGAAAACATATGTGCACTTGCTGTTTTTGAACGAAAGGTGTTGCGGACTATTTTTGACGGAGTGCAAACGGAGAGCGGAGAGTAGCGGAGACGAGCAACTGGCAAAAGTTTGGAGACTACGGTGGGCCGGTCACGTCACCGGACGACTGTGTAGTGAGATCCGTTCTCTTCAAGAACCCCACCGGCACCAAGAATAGAGAGGCTCAACGTGCACGATGGCTCGACCAGGTTGAAGCCGACTTGTGTGTGTGACTTGCGAATTGGTGGCGAGTAGCCCAGGACCGAGTACAATGGAGAGGAATTCTTGATACGGCAAGAGCCACCCCGGCTCTCGGCTGAATAACCCAACAAACATTTTTGATGAATAACAGCTTGTCAAACGCTTGTTACTTAGTAGTTAGCTATACAATGGTTGAACAAGCTACTATTCAAAATAAATTGTTTGTTGGGAAGTAAGTAAGTAAGTGCAGCCGAAACGAATTTTTTAAAACTCAACATTCATGATTTGGTGAAAAGAAATTCAACATTCTTGCAATTTGTGTTGTTTAAATAATCGTAGTAAATTCTAGAGTCAACGAAAAAATTTTTTTTTGCGCATGTCAAGGAGGGCTATGATCAGTAGAATCAATATATATAGAATGCCAGTGTCGCTGTTTTTCTACGGGACTCATTGTGGTAAACATGATGCTAACAATCTGTATCAAGTCTGTGAATCGGGAACTTCATTGTCAAAGTTGCTCATTGTTATTTATCTGTTCTTTATCTGTGCGCTGGATGGTGCTGTCATCAGTGCGCTCATCGCTGTCTTTTCATGCCAGTGAAATGTTTTTAAACGCTAATTTTCTTTTCGCCCGGATGAATTGAATCCCAAAACTGCGCCTTTTTGCACCGATTTTGACGTAGGACTACGTCTTACGGCAAGTTTTGAGATAGGGTGTCATTCCAAAAAATCGAAAAATGCGAGCGTCACGAAAAATGAAAGGTTTTGAGCGCTAATAGCTCAGCGGTTTTCCGATCGATTTTCAATATTCTTACACCAATCGATCGAAAAATCTTCTAAGAATTGACCCAAATGAAGAAAACTATGGATTCTTGATGTTGAACTATTGAAAAATTGAAAATAATGAACCTCTGTTTTACCAGAATTCTCGCTTCGTGATTGGTTGGAAGATTCTTTACGATGATCTAAACCTATACCAATTTGATATCTGTGCTTGGGAAGTAAGCCAAAACAAGTGACAAAGTTTCCTAATTTCAACAAAATTTCTTAACACCGCGGTTCAACCTAGACCATTTTGATGTCCTTGCTTGGGAAGTACGCCAGAGAGAGTAACAAAGCCCCTCGTGCCAACAGATTTCTTACCAACGCGATTAAACCTAGTCCAATTTGATGTCTGTGTTAGGGAAGTGTGCCAGAAAAAATGACGCAAGTTTGTTGTCCCGAAAGATCGCAAATTCTTTACTGCGAGACGATTAAACCTCGGCGAACTTGATATCTGTGTTGGAAAAATGTGCTACAGCTGTAGTGTTCGGTTATAATACGACTTTGTATGAATACGCATGCTTGCCGTTTCATTGGAAGTGTAGTGGAAAGATGTGCTGTTGTTAAAATAGGATTGAATTGGTAAAATCCCTTCAACGTGGGAAACCATGGATAATAAAAACAATCTTTAATTTCAGTAAGGTAGCAGGAAAGCAATATTTTGTGTTCTAGATTTTGTTAAATTGTTTTCAAATGCACAATCTTTTGAGAATTGAACTTATGCAATGTTACTTCTTTGATAAATATTACATACAACGCATGTAGCATGTATATATGTTGCATATAGCATGTATACATGAAGAATCGAATGATTACACGCATGAATACATGCCACTATCACTACAAAGAGACTTACGTAGTCCTGCGTCTCCTATATATGCGGTCGTGTCTTGTACACAACCCGTCTGATTTTTTTCAGAAATTTGAAGCAAGCGAAGTTTACAATCACATTACTTGGCAGCCATATTCGAAATTTCAAACTGGTTGTCAAAGTTTGACAATGAGATTCCCCTTTTGATGAATCTCAGGCACACACACATATGCATATGTACTGTAAATACATTATCTGAATATGTATGATGTTTACCACGCGCACTGCAGCGACACTGGCATTCTATATATATTGATTATACTGTATGATCTGACGGAAAACCTCTATTGTCGACAGTCGCCCGCCGAGCTTGTGGCATCCAATAACTTAATAAAACTTTATGAAATTATTGCTGATTGCAAAAAAAAAATTACTGTCAACAGTGCGCAATTGCTCATAAAACTGCTGTTTTAAAATGAAATGTTTCGGTGTCTTTGGCGCCCTCATTACTTGGAATATAATGAAAAAGTGTGCCGAAGTTTGCGAAATTTTTGAAATGTTGCTCGAGATATGCCAGAACCGAGGCCAGAACGCAATCCTTTAATACACAACTTGATATATAAAATTCATATACAGTAATGATTCGCTAATTGGAGGTTTGTTAATTGAGTGTTTGTTAGTTGCTAACTGAGAGAGAGAGAGAGAGAGAGAGAGAGAGAGAGAGGAGCCAACTTAGTGACAGATGGATTGTTTTCGTTTTCCTCTTATTCTTATATTTGATGCAGAAAATTCAAATAGCACGATTTAAATCAAGTTATAGCATGCTCGGGTTTGCGAGGGGTTTGAGATTTCATATCATCGCAAATAAATACTTCCCCTTTTTTATTCAATCAAGCTAGCCCGGTTCACACCATAGTGACAGTTCTTACCCGGTTTCACCCGACAGTTCGATGCACAAAAACAATCCCTCAGCTGGCTCTACTCTCTTAGGTTGCTAGCGAATTATTGCTGTATTTAATTATTTATTTAACACCAAAAGCTTTTAATTTAATGTTATACCGATTTTACAGCAGTACCGTACTAGATGTACAGCAAAATATGTTCAGTAAAGAGGTTTGTTACATAAGTGTCATTTTGTCACGCTATAGATGGATTGCTGGACAGCTCGGGAAAAGCACGAAATTCGGCAGGGATTCCAGCGATAATTTTTAACTGTGTCCGTACAAGCGTTCACAGGGTTGAGCCACGTCATTGCACGTTTGAAGAAGCTGCGTGCTTGCGTACTTTGGCATCCTTCTCGCTCATACCTTTTCTTCGTTCTTTTCTTTTTCGAAATCGTATCGAAAACAAAAATGGCGCCTGGATAGTTTGTTGAAGTTGTGAGAACGTTTTATTGGTAAACATTCAACCAAAAATACACTATTTAGATGTAACCGATTTGAACTTAAATATCGCTAATTTGTACGTAAATGTATGAGAAATATGAAGAGGTTAGTACAACGAATTGTCTTGCAAAGTAAAATGTAATTTTTTGCCAGTAAAAGGGCCTAAACAAAATGCCCAGGTGCCCAGTAGGACTGGGGGTGAAAGTTACTCGCATATATGCGTAAAATTATGCAATAAGGTTCTTAACTGGTTACCGCCTTTGGCGAAATATTAAACTCTTTTTAGAAAACTAAATGCATTGGAGCTACGACGGTTGAAAGAAAATGAGCAATTTCCGGAAAGCGGGCAGAATGCTGGCAAGCAGGGAAGTACTCGGAGGAGGCGCTCTTCCTACCGAGAAAGCCCCATTAAGAACGTCGGAACGTTTGGTCGCAGTGGAAAAAAATTAACACGCCGGGAAGATCCCCGTGAGCATCAAGATCTAGCACGAGACGAGATAGCGCTGATGTTTATGGAGGTGGGGAGTGTTTTTGTTGATAAGCGCTGTACACTGAAAGAATTTACATTTCTATTTTCATCATTGTTTTAGGTTTCCGAAAAAATTGATCGATGTTTTGATTTTGATCTCCAAAAATGGTTGAATCGATACGAAAATCTTACTCGTAATTCAACAAACTTCCCAGAAGCTGCAATGCTGATCATGAGTGCGGCTCAAATTTACGGGCGCAAAGTTGACTATTTGGAGGATATCATTTTACATATGGACCAGGACCAGAAAGGTAGAGAAGTAAACGAGGGTGACGATAAAAATGAGAAACAGGAAAAAAATGTTGGCGGAAGAAGACGAACGGCTAGGTTTCAGCCGCAGTCGCTTTCCGATTGTTTTAGTGATTTGGAGTTTACGTTCGTGGACAGAAAGGTGCTCCCTATTGATTCACTGGTTACGACTGTGCAGAAGATGACAGTTGACAAAAGAAACAAATTTCAACAAATGCAGGAACTCTGCAATGAACTAAGAACTATGCCTGCCAAGCAACGCAGACAGGAAATTTTGAATCGTCTCAGAGATGAGGCCAATATTCCTTCGATCTTGTCCAGCCACACGGCAGCTAGAAAGCATCAAATATTAGACTTGGAATCCGGAGAAACAATAGGAACGCGGTACGATTATCAAATCTATCTGAACTTTATCGATGTCAAAACGGGATCTTTGACACCGGAACACGATTTGAAGAAGTTTTTCCAACGCTGCGATGTGATAGATTATCTCTATGAACAGCAAGAAAGCGAACGGGAACGTTGCGAGCGCACCGGAAGACCAGCACCAGAGATGGTTTTCCCTTTGAAACCTCGTGAGTTTAAAATGTATATTCCTCCGAACTATCTCAAAAATAAGTATCGAATAGAGATGAATGATACATCGGATTTCGACAATGAATTGCACCAAGCTAAGAGCAGCAATTACCGAACAGATCCAATTTTGAATTTGATGAAAAGTAAATTTGCCACTCGATCTTCAGAGCCGAAGAAAGTTCCACAAGCAAGCGATGATGAGCCCTCATTTTGCAATGTATTTTCTTCATCGGCAATCGGAACAGAAATGAATAGTGCTGACGTCACTGCTGAGAATTTGGAAAGTGCAAACCAGGATGAGTGTGAACCATCCGATAATGCTATAGAAAGAACAGACACTATGAATAGCACTGAGACATCCTTTAATGTATCCAACAGCACGATTTCTATGTCCCAAGAGCAAGAAACCGAAGTATCTGAAAGCAATCCTGAAAATGAAACATCTCAGTGTCAGGAAAGTGAGCCTTCTACTAGAGAAGAGTCGGTATGCGAACCATCGCAGACCACAAACAGCGGAGAAAATTGCCTTCATCTGTCCAAAGAGTCCTCCCCGGAACCGGAGTTGATGGCTCTCGAACAGCAGTCAGCCCAAACAGCAGACAAAAGTCCACCGGAGAAAACAGCATCATCACCTGTTTGCCCTTCGCGGCTTAGCTACGAAGACGAAGGTATCGGTGCGGATCGAGAAACACCGCCAGATCAGTTCTCTTCACCGAGCTTTTCTCGCACACCATCCCTGGACGTTCTCAGTGACTGCATAGGGTCGTTACCGAAAACACCGGAACCCCAAACGGTGCCTTTCTTCGGAGGCGGCGTCGTTATTCCGACACGTAACACCGCTGGCTCACCGCGAACTATCACAATCAAACCGGTGCTGGTTAAGCTGAACATGCTAAAGATCCCGGAATGTTATTTGAAAAAACATTTGCTCTTTACGCTGCCGGTAGAGTACAGGAAGATGAAAAATGATGTAAGTAATGATTGAAATTGTGCCAGAAGGGTGGAAACCTGATATGAACTGATGGGTTTTTCTTATTTCAGTTGGTTCGTAAAAGTAGCAATCGCAAGAAGGATGTATTAACGGTGGCAGTATATGATATGAGTTCGGGTATCCCTAAAAACTCGAAGTGGTTTGGTCGGCCAGTAACACCGGAACCGGAAGGTAGGGTCATAAAACTTACTCAAATTCAATTGAACGGTATACAATTAATTTATTCTGTTTCTTCACAGATTTCTACGGATTTGATGATTCAGCTGATGTTCTGGATGATTCAAGGGACAACAACTTACACAGTTTAAGTGATGAGTTGCAGTCCAACATATCACGGTCATCCACACCGGAGAGTGACTTTTATGGTTTCGAAGACTGTGATTTGGAAGTCCAAAAAAGAAAAAAGGCAGATCATGTCCAATCCAAAGCTGCAGTTGAAAAAGACGTCCAAAAAAAGAATACTGAACGTCCAAAATCTATAGTAGCGGAATCGGTAGCAGAAGTTGCGGCCGAAAATCCAGAACCAAACGCACAACTTAACCCAATTCAGCAGCAAGATGCCGAGAAACCAAATTCGCAACATTCGACACCGACTAGAACTTTATCGCGTGATTCGGGAATTTCCGACGACCAGAACGATCGTCGGGGGAGTCGTTCTAAGGAAACTACTCCGGAACCAAGTAGTCCGTCGTCAAAACAAGACCTTGGCAACATGGTAAGCCAAGAAACGGCAACCGAACTGTCCACCTCAGCAATTGCAGCTGAGCCGCAGCCTACTGAGACGAACGAAAAATACATCCAAAGCGTGACAGAAGCAAAAGAACTCATTGAGAAGGTCAACAATTGGCATCGAAAATTGAAACCGATATTGTTCCAGTCTGAGCAGCGTAATCACTTCGATATTCACGCCTACGGGACGGAGATTATAGAGTCGTTTGCTCCGCAAACGGACGCAAACAGTTCTGCTTCGAACATTAGCTTTGCGCAAATTATGGACAATAAACAGCAGGACTATACGGCTCGGTACTTTCTGTCCATGCTAATGTTGGCCAACACAAATAATGTACAAATTGTAACGCGCAACCAGAACCCGAATCGGTTAACCACTAAGGAGGACATTGAACTTCGATTGCTGAGTCGGAAACGTCACCACCAAGAAATGGAGAGCATGGGCGAGAGGATACCTTGCGACAATTCGGGCAAAGTTGTTAAAAAAGGAAAAATATCTCGTGGAATCAAACGCAAACGGGAGTCTGAGGTCGCAACAAACCAGGAGGGCAACGGCGACGAGAGATGTTTGCGAGATGATGACGAAACGGAGCACGACTTTCTGGATAAAATTCGTCGACTCTATCCGGACATCAATAGCGAAGAAACGATGCGCAAACGAATGGCTTTCCACCGCGGCATGCGGCGATGCGCTTATGGACTGCCTGCGGACGCCGAAGAAGCGAACAGTAGTTTGCAAAACTCCACTGACGAGCAAGAGCATGTGAGTCAGGAAGAGCCTATGACGGAGGAGCTTCTATCAGTTGATTTGCTGACAAATGAAGCTGTTATGGTGCCGATGATTGTCGATCAGGGTCCATGTTACTCTAAAAGTATCTCGATTGCGGAATCTGGTTACGGGTCAATGCTCGGAGATGGCGATTGATAGTAGGGTACGTACCTACGACAAACATAAGTGGACATATACAAGAGACAACTGTTCTGTATGAATTTTGAACATATTTTCTTCTATAACAGGCACTTGATAGATAACATTCACACTTGGTACGCTCTACTAGAGCGTACCTCTATTGTAAGTTTAGGAAAATTAGTTTTAAGCTAAAAATTCTCAGTTTAGATGTTATGCAAATATTTTCTTTGCTCGATTTTGCTTCACTTTACGAAGTACAAAATTAATAATAAAGTGTATTCTGACCTTAGCACCTTAGCGAGATACCACCCGAGTAATTTACTTTGCATATAGAGGCGTCCTATTGTTTGATGACCCGAAATTGTTAGACTAGTTTGTCTTTCGTACTAAAGTCTATATTGATTCCCACAAAGAACGAACAAATGCGTTTAGACTGTAAAAAATTATATACCTATTACAAAAGCATTTCTGTTGTTTTGCATTTTACTTAACTTTCATGCCAAAATATTTTCATTTTCTATTTTGCCTGACTAAAATAATTTTAAGCTAAAACGCTCTTTAGAAGCACCGACCTTAGAGAACCCAGTGACAATTCGAAATAGCAGAATTTATTATTTACACTTTATTTGATCTGACGAGATGTATGTATTAGAGTAGTTTATTTCTCACAAAACTTTCAACAACTTTAATCGATTGTGTATCGAATTTATTGAACACGAAGAGTTCAACAGAAGTTGATAAATAAAATGATTAGTAGTGGAATTAGAAGAGTATATTGTATAAGCTATATTTTGTAATAAAATTGAACATGAAATCGAATTTAATCTGTTGTGTTTATACTATTATCGGATACCACTGTTGTAAACCCACCCACAAGAACATATGTGATTTACGTACGTCTTTAACACTGGATCTATTCTTTATCGACAGACTTCGTGCCGATTATTAGATTACCTTACTCCTTACTGACTCTAGCAGCTCCACCCAGTCGAGAATCGAAGGTACGACGACTGGCTTGTTAGACGAGCATCGTACTTCGAAGCTAAGTGGGCGGTTGCCCATAGATTTAAACGATCTAATTGTCTTTCGAATAGAATTCGCGGTCGGAGAGCATTGTTACATACGAGATATGCAATAGAAAGCTATTGACACCAAATCACTTTGCGGGCTTTTCTTTCAGCATAGTTATTTCCAAGCAATTAAAGTGCAGTCTTAAATGTCTAATATTTTAAACCGAGTAATATCTAATTTTTTAACCTAACAGTAAACAAAATAGCTATTTAGGCTAAGAACAGGTTGCTTTATGTACAAATTTGTATTCTTTTTTGTCGCTGAAATGCCTACAGATCATTTGCATTTGCTATACGGGTAACATCGGGTCCTAGAGTAACAATAATTCACTTTGAAAACACAACTAGATGAATGAAAACAATCCAAAACAACATACCTCCATTACACCTTCGTGTTCCAGTTGCTTCCGTCTTCCGGCAGCAAATTGTTGGTAATCAACAGCACAATATCGACAATCCACCAGATGCCGATACCGCCCAGGGTGAGCAGCTTTCCCACCGCAGTACCGGTTTGCCCCAGGCAAAACCGGTCCATACCGAGAAAGCCCAACAGAATACTGTACAGCAGTGTGGTCACGAAGTAGTGATCCGTATACTTGACGCACGGAAAACCATCCCGCATGAACTCACGCGGACCAAAGCATTCGATGTTATCGAAAACCACACACTTAACACGGGTGGTTTCGACGTCATCATAGTGCACGCCGCCAAACTTTACACATCCGTGGCCCTGCTCTTCCTTTGCCGTCCGGTTGCCTTTGTGGTCCAGCGGTTCGTCGCAATCCATAAACTCAAGAGGCAGGAAGGAACACTTGACCAACGGTCCCAGCGGGTTGAACTCGTTCGACTGATTGATCGACGGGTTGTCCTTATCCTTTGTTATCTGAGCCGTTTCCACAATCAGAATACTCGTGAACAGGATCAAAAATAAGCGATTTTCAATCATATTAAATTTTCCTTTTCGCTAGCTGCTTTTATTTACTTATTGCTTTAAAAAACAAAAAAATTTAATGTTTATTCTGTTTGTTTGTCCTATTATTGTTAAGCTCACTTTACACTAATATACACGCGCGTTTCTTTTTGTTCAATATGGAGTAAAATTTAAGTTTCATTTGCTTGCACATAGATGTGCTGAGTAACAACGGTAGCTGAATTGCTAAAGCAATTGCTGTTTACGGGTTGGTTTAAGGCGATTAAAGCTGCATAAAGTCAGCACTTAAATGGTGTTTGAACAAGCGATGTTTAAGCTCACGTTTAAGCTATACTTTAATTTTTTGAAATTAGCTTTTTAGTGATGCATCCTGAGTTCTGTGAAAAATACTTGGCATCTCTGTTTGCATGTTTTTTTCTCCCTGCTCGTTGTTCTGTTTTGTTTTGTTTACCGTCTGGATTCGTTCGTTCGTTTGAGTTTGAGTTTGACTTCAGTCAGTGCTGTTTTTTCTGGTGCCGGTAGCAACTTGGTTAACATCTGAGAGATGTCATTGATTAATAAATAATTACAACATATAAATCAACTCACCAAACTTAAGTATGAAGTGCTGCTGTGTTGAACCATCCTCTCGATAAAATGAACGTAAAAATATACGTGTCTTCCAAGCTGGTAGAGCAGTGCACTTTTTGCCAGTTGTATGGGATAATCGAAGTGCAGCGAGATGAAATCCGTTTTGTGGTGCTGGATGACAAACTTCGACCCGGTACCTATTTGGTGGGAGAAATCTGCAGTGAATCAGATTATCGGCGATTGATGCGGCAATCGGATTCTAATGACAGTCGGGATTTGCTACTGCTAGAGGAAAACTTCCTGCGTCTTTCGATCTCAGATCGTGGCCGCGTGAAGCATGTTACCATCAAGGTAAAGGGAGTCACTATAGAAACACTAAACAAGGTGATGATCGTTTACGACGAGCGAGGTTTCTCTAATTTGGCCGAAGGAGGCCTGATAGACGACGATGATGACAATGATTTGCTACATCTGGCGCGGCTCATCAAATCCTCTAAGCCTCAGTCTAATTCGGCTTTGCAAGACTTGCTGGGCTGGGCTAGCTCCAGTCAATTGACGAATTTGATAGTTTATATGCTGGGGCCACTTGTGACTCTGTTACGAATACTTTTTAAAAAGACAGCCTTGTTTTATCATTGCTCAGAGTGGAATGAAAGCATCAAAAGCAAAAGTTTTAATGGGTAACAACGCTTTTTATCTTCCCATAATTTCGTATAACTGGATATAAATTTATTTCCAGAGCAAAATGGGCCTTACTGTTCGATATAGGATTTGGTGTAATCGTGTTATCAATGGTTCTTTACTTTGGAAACCCTGGAGTACATTTCATGGAATACGCCGAGGTAACATTTAATAAAAATACTCCCCGCCATATCACATGTCAGTCAATAAATGCTACAATTTATTTTCAGCTTGTAGTAAACCACTTGCGAGAACTCCTGCAGACACTACGTGGCAGTCCTATCGGTTTAAAACTTAATGCCCCACTGAACGACTTTTTCCTGAGCTGTTTTCTGTACCACGTGGATTTGTGGTGGACATTTCTGATACTTGTTTCGCCCGCAATAAAATTTCTTTTTATACCACTGTCAATATTGGGCCTGCTGGGTCTCTCATTCCAGCTGGCAATGCTGTCGGACCTCCTAATTCTGATCAGTTTGCATGCTCATTGCTTCTACATCTACGCGGCTGTGTAAGTTTGTTTGGTATCATTCACTTCTGTGTTTCAATCCAATTACATATACAAGATAATAATACATTGCAGTCTATACCGCATAGAAATAGGGGGCATTCGTGCACTTTGTCGGATAGTTCTGGGCAAAAAGAAAAATGTACTACGGAATCGTGTTGAGTCGCACGAGTACATGAACCGTCAGCTGTTTCTGGCAACTTTAACTTTTGCAGTTCTGCTTTTCCTACTTCCAACTATACTAGTGTATTACGTCGTATTCGCCACGGTAAACCATTTAGCTTAGTTTAAAAAAAACTCTAATAAGTATTTAATTCGACAGCTCCGTTTTGCCATCTACTGTGTATCGTACATACTGATGACTGTAAGAAGGATGATACTTCAGTTTCCGTTTGACGCTATGATCCTCTGGATGCGGGGCGCATATACGGACGTGGACAGTTTGGAAATCTATAACATTGGTTCGAACGCACATGAAAACATTACCATCATTTATGTAGCTCCCAAGGTAAGCAATTGTTTCTGGAAAAGCCGATCTCATCGATCACAGAAAGGGATCGGAAATAATCAGTTTGACGAAATGGCTGCGAAAAGAAATACCATTACGATTGGACGCTTTTTAGTGAGTCTAATTCGAGGGGAGATGGTTGCCTTTATTCAGCCAGATGAAAGTAACTATCGGAAAGATTTTAATATAGAATAAATATAATAATTCAATTTTATGGTATAGAAAATAAAATCCGAAATACTGTAAGGGAGTATCATTTATCCTCACCATCATCAGAGAGGGTGCATATATCAGCTCCTAACAATCTACTCGAAATTTTAGGCATCGATTTGATAAACCAGTTCGGTCTATAGAATCAACTGATCACTGCACTCTACAATCAAGTTGTAACTTAGCAGACTCAAAATGTTGCTGCTCTCGGCGCCCATTTCCCTAATGTGTTTACCGCGGAAATGGGGCCTGTATAACAACTCAACTGAAGGATAATTTTAAGCCGGTGTTTCGACCAAAACGATCGGTAGCCTACAGCATTCAGAGCGAAGCCGGAAGCCGAATGGAACGGTTCGCTTGTGCGCGAATTACTCAACTGGTTTGAATGTTGTGCTAGTCCCGCGCTCCCTCTGCTCGAAGACTTCTTTAACTGCCAGCTACTTTAGTCACATTGACTTGTCGGACCTAGGTCGGACGCCTACCTCCAGTAGCCTAGCAGGTCGATGACGCAAATCAACCCCTTCTTACAATGAATATGCACAAAGGTCTCTATTTTTTAATCTAACTCTAACTCGAACTGGAGGATAGCGTTCACAGGTTCATCAATGAGTCGTTAAAAGTTTTTCCGGTTTTTCCACTCTCGTTCAAGGCTCTTCAGAGTAAAACCAAAGGTAACGTAAATCTGCAGCAAGTCATTCGTTTCGGCAACGAAGGCTAGTCATCGAAAAACAGCATAACCGATCCCGCAGTTGAACAATTCTACCAACGTCGAGAATGTCTTTTCGTCGTAACAGAATGCCTCTGTTACAGCAAAAAGGGTATTCGTCCCGCCATCGTTTAGTAAGCGTGTTCTCCAATAGCTGTGCAAGGGGCACCCCGGAGTTGACTGAATGCGTGCCGTTGTTCGTCAACATGTGTACTGGCCAAACACCGATGAGGACGTAGCGATGCTTGCCGGTTCGTGCAGTGAATATGCCAACGGGGCCAAAACACATTGGAATACTACCATGGAATGCTGCCCTATAGCGGCAAAACCGTGGCTGCGCTCACAGACTATGCCGGTCCGCTGGATGGGAACTATTTTCTCATTCTGGTGGATTCATACACAAAATGATCTGAAGTATTACTAACCAAAGAAATTACCACAGGAACCTGGCGAATCTTATCGATACATATCGAAACGTTCGCAAAAGAAAATCGTCGAAGGGGGGTCTCGATAAAGCCATGGACACCTTTCTTATACGCTTCTATGCTTTCTTCTATCCCACCGTAGTCACGCTATTGCCGCCTGCGTTCATCAGACGTTCCGGTCCTACGTGTGAATACGGGGAAAGGGGCTCCCAAAATTCTCTTCACGGCAAGTACACATTCGTTAACATACATTCGACGACTGATTCGTACCGTGTTTCCAGTACTACGCACCTGCATGATCCGACCGGTCCTTACTGAACGACATCTTGATGACGACTAACGGCACTCCAACTGCTGAACTTTGGATATTCCACCAGAACGACCGTGACCTCAGACATCCGCATGTCTCATCGCCCAACGTGATACTGGGACGCACTGTAGATGGAATTATGGACGCCCCCGTGACGTAAATATTGCCCCTCCGACCGTCTCCTACAACTTCGCCCATGCTGATTTTGGGGACATTCTAAATGTGTTAAGCAGCATCAACTGGAGCACAGTTTTGGATAATAACGATACAAACACTGCTGTCACGACCTTCTCAAATATCTTGAACTACGATCCCCACGTTCCCAAAAGAACTGTTCCCGCTCTGAACCAGACACCCTGGCTAAACACTATGTTGCGTCGTCTCAAATCCGAAAGGAAAGCTGCTCTAAAGAAATTTTCGAAGTACAGGACCTTACCCCTCCGCAACCACTTCCTGATACAAACGCCTGAGTCGTTCTTGCTTTCGAAGCTACCTGAGACATGTCGAGCGAAGATTGAAACGTAACCCTAAATCTTTTTGGAAATATGTCAACGAGTAACGGAAAGATGACGGTCTACCCTCGGTTATGTTCCTGGGTGATAAAACAGCGAGCAACTTTGAGCAAATCTGTGAACTGTTCTCGATGAAATTCTCCAGTGTATTTACTGATGAAAGTTTGACAATTGCACAGATATTCACTGGGACTGAGTATGTTCCTTCCCTGGGCCATTCATTGAATAGCCTCACCATCGATGAAGTGATGGTTACATCGGCCGCCGCGAAGTTGAAACTTTCTCGATTCTTTGTACCGGACGGTATACCATCTGTTTTCCTGAAAAAAAAAATGCATCCATGCTCTCGCCACTCCAATGAGCCTTCTTTTCAGCTAATCCGTCAACTCAGGTGTCTTTCCCTCAGCATGGAACTCGGCATACATGTTCCCTGTGCATAAAAAGGGAATTAGGGAAAACGTATATAACTATCGAAGAATCTCAATTTCGAAGCTGTTTGAGCTCGCCATGTTTGAACCACTATTTGCATTTTTCAAACAGTACATCTCTGAAGGAAAGGACCGCCTACCGGTAGAGCTTAATAAGCCTGGCGGAGAAACGCTAGCAAAGGCTCTATACTGGGTTATTTCGAGGGTTTGGGAGGAGGAACATCTACCGGAGGAATGGATGGAAGGAGTGGTTTGTCCCATCTACAAAAAGGGTGATCGACTAGACTGCTGCAACTATCGCGGTATTACGCTGGTAAACGCCGCCTACAAGGTGCTTTCCCAGATCCTGTTACGCCAGTTGTCATCGATAGCACAAGGTTTCGTAGGGAATTATCAGGCGGGTTTCATGGGGGCTCGCGCAACTGCGGACCAAATTTTTACTATCCGACAGATCTTACAAAAATGTGGGGAGTAGAACGTGCCCACGCATCACATCTTTATTGATTTTAAAGCAGCATACGATACAGTCGATCGAGACAAGCTATGCCAGATAATGCACGAACACGGTTTTCCGGACAAACTGACGCGACTAATCAGAGCTACATTGGATCGAGTGATGTGTTTCGTACGCATCTCTGCGACACTCTCGAGTCCCTTCGACCCGCGGCGAGGGTTGAGATAAGGTGACGGTTTATCCTGCATGCTGTTCAACATCGCTCACGCTCTTGAGGGCGTGATCCGACGAGCGGGCATCGAAACGAGAGGCACGATTTTTACCAAGGGTAGCCAACTTCTAGGCTTTGCAAATGGCCTAAATTGGCCCAAAAAATAAATGCGTCGAAGACCAAATGTGAAAAGAAAAGGCTCAAAGAAAACAAACGCGCGTCTCCCACGGACGGTAACCGTTGACGGCGGAACTAAAAGTGGTAGAGGAGTTCGTGTATTTGAGATCGCTGGTGACCGCGGACAACAACACTAGTAAGGAGATCCAGCGGGGCATCCAAGCGGGAAATCGGGCCTTCTTTGCCCTTCGTAAAACGCTACGATCAGGAAGCATACGCCGCCGCACGAAGCTAACAATGTACAAAACCATTATTAGACCGGTAGTTCTTTATGGACTTGAAGCCGTGACGCTGTTTACGGAGGACACACGCGCCCTTGCCGTGTTTAAGCGGAAAGTGCTGTGGACGATATTTGGCGGAATACAAACTGAAAGCGGAGAGCGGCGGAGGCGTATTAATCACAAGCTACAGGCACTGCTTGGGGAGACTCCCATCGTACATCTAGCGAAAGTTAGCAGGCAACGGTGGGCCGGATACGTCGTAAGGATGCCGGACGACAGTGCGACGAAAATAGTCCTCTTCAACGACCCCACCGGCACCAGGAACAGGGGAGCCCAACGTGCACGATGGCTTGACCAGGTCGAAAGCGATTTGCGACATCTGAGACGACTAGGAAATTGGCGACGAGTGGCCCAAGACCGAGTTGAATGGAGACGAGTGCTTGAAACAGCACGAGCCACCCCGGCTCTATGCTGCTGAAGAAGAAGACATCTCTGATAACCAACATGGGTTTATGCCCAGCGCTCCACGACTACCAATCTCTTGACTCGTACATGCTACGTGATAAATAGTTTCGATGGTCGGTCGCAAACAGATTTCATATACGTTGATCTTTCCGCAGCTTTCGACAAATTGAACCACCAAATCGCCATTGGCATTGCCAAACTGGATAAGCTTGGCATAGCTGATCCGTTGCTGCGTTGGTTCCGTTCATACCTATCCGATCGCCACTTAAAGATGAACCACCTGGAATACCACAAGCAAGCCATATCGGTCGTTTAATATTCCTTATCTACTTCAATGCCGTCAACTACCTGCTTAAAGTTCCGCGACTCTTGTTTGCTGACGACCTCAAGTTATACTCAAAAGTTGAAAATCTATCCGACGCCGCTGTCCTTCAGGAGGAACTATCGACCTTTGCCAAATGGTGTGTCGACAACCGCATGCTGCTAAACTCCAACACGTGTGAAGTCATCACATTTTCTGGAAAGCTGAACTCGTTCGCTTTTGACTATAGGCAGTCAAATACGCCATTACGTCGCGAAAACTGCGTCAAGGATCTGGGGATACTGCTCGACTCTAAACTTACATTCAAACAGCACATCGCGTTCATCGTGGATAAAGCCTGCAGGAACCTTGGGTTCATTATGCGTATCGGCAAGAACTTCAACGATGTTTACTGCTTGAAAGTTCTTTATTGTGCATTAGTCCGCTTCAATCTTGAATACTGTGCTCCAGTTTGGAGTTCCTACTATCAAAATGGAGTTAGCCGAATCGAGTCAGTGCAGGGGAGCTCTTCGGAGACATCCATGGAATAACCCTTTCCAGCTGCCAAGCTACGAACAACGCTGTAGGCTCAACGACATAGACCCCCTTCATGTTCGTCGTGATATGAATAGACCAGAAATTGTCTCCGATTTATTGACCTCGTGAGTGGATTGCCCGTATATATTGGAAAACCTTGATATTCTCGTCCGGAGTTGTACATTGCGCAATAGCCGCTTGCTACACGTGCCGAATCGACAGACTAACTACATCAGCTTCAGCACGATTACCGGTCTACTGCACCACTTTAACCGTTTTTACCCCACTTTCGAATATGACGTCAGCCGTAACGCGCTGAAAAACCGTTTTTTATCAATAGCACGTAGTTTTTAGGTTAGGGTATCACAAGGCCTGTTGATGTATAAATAATTAAGCAAATTGTCAGATACTGAACCATGCGTTGTCGCAGCGCACCTGGAGTAAAATCTCCCATTGATCTGACGATACCGGGAAACGTGCAAGTACCTCCTGAACAGTTGGGGTATACGTCCTACACTTCAGCCAGAGGCCAGTCTCCAAGCACACCTGTAGCAACCGATTCCTGCTACTTCAAACAAGTGCTCTGATGGTCCCACCATCTTCCCCATTCTAGTTTATTTATGAAATGTGGTATATATGGATAAAAATAGAACAATCTCACCAGCAGTCCTTCGAATGGAATAGAGTTGCGTCCTTTTAGTTTCCATACGTGCTTCTAATAATTAATTTAATTTTTTCTTCTGGTATCCAATATCCATGTGCAGTATTAACGCTCGCATTGGTCAAAATTTTATACAGCAGGAGGTGCTTCATAAGCTAAAATGAAAAAAATAATTAAAATAACTTATTTTATGTTTACCTATTAACAAGGTCCTGTGGCTCCGACGTCTGCCCAAAACCTCGATTTTGAGATCAGACAGCCAGGAACCATCCAGAACCTCCTAGCTTGACTACTCAACAGAGCATTACCGGGTATGGCCACGTGGAGGCGCTAGGTAGGGGCTTGGGATAGCTAGAGTTATATTGGACGCTCCTCATTTGCCTTCCCCATTTCATACCCTTTCACACTCCATAGTTTCACTGTACACAAACTGGGTTATTATTGTGCCTAAAAATAATTGTTTTTTCCGCTTTTCCATACATTTATTATACGTTGTACCAAATCATTTGCTTAAATAGCTGAACATATTTTATTTAGGTATTTTTAAAACTTTGTGAAACAATGTTCTCACAATTTAACTTACTTCCGTTTTGGCATTAGACGGTGCGTAATCAATCACGGTTTAGCACCCTGCGGTGGTGGCAGCAACCGCGACTAACATTGAATTAGTTCACTTTGCAATGCTAGACGTAACATTTTTTTCTATTTTTTGCGGGATTCCGTTCAGTGTTCAACTTCGTCATGAATTTGTCCCTAAGAAAACTAGAATAATCAATTCGTTACCGTGTTTGAATGCTTTATTCAATTTATGTTAAAATCCGTAGTTTACCTTGGCACTTAATAACTGAAGGTAGGTATATTTCATGCACTATTCTTGCGTTTTCTAATGTTGATGACAATTAAAACCTGTATACAGTGCATTATTCATCATCTAAAAGTAATCTGTAAATCACCAATCGTTCGGTATTTCTTCGCTGAATCTGCTGAGGCGCGCAAAATTTCACCATGGTGTCGCGTTTTCCTCTGTTAGATAATAGTGTTTGTAATTGTAATGCGAGTGATCGGAAAACACCCGATCGATATCTAGCCGGATATGCCGAAGATGTTTGCGACAGCTATTTCGTCGCATCGTACCATCCGATCATTAGTTCGATCTCGTATCGGGTGACATTGAGTAATCGGAATCGGCAATTTAAAGCAAACTACAATTGTTTAACAAAATTTAATCGATCAACTGCGATCAGGAGCAATACACGGTGAAGAGTATATAAAATAGGTTGCTCCTTGCAAGTGGGTTAGTAGGTCAGTCACAGAAGACAAAGGATAGAATGGATATTCCGGTAGACGCACAGGAGGTTGGTTTGCCGCCGATTGAGTCGTTCGCAAACTGCCAGTATCATGTGCGTGTCAGTGGAACAACGGAATTAGACAAACGTGTGATGTCGTTTGTGGATAACCTTTGGGGGTTCGAGGTGACCGGCGGAGTTGATCAGTTCGAGCCATTGACGGTTATTTCCGTCAAGCGGGAAGGTTTGGCTAGACGCGCAGGTATCCGGGTCAATGATGTGATCACCAAAATTAACGAAACAAATGCTGACAAGCTCACGTTGGCCCAAGCGCAGGAACTGATTGCGGAGTCTGGTCGAACAGTGAAAATCTTTGTTAGAGGGTATGTTATGGTAAAATTCTCATTTGGTAATCATTCTCATCGACCTTTTCCTTTTTCAGAGAAGTCGAGGAGGAAAGCGAAGATGAAATGACCGTTGATTTTTGGTTCAAACCTTGTAAGTACAGTAGGCTTATGTTTGGTTCATTCACAAACATGTCTCAGATCACGCTTCATTTGGACGACAAAGGGTTTTTGACGTGATTCGCGACAAAATGCACTTTATATGTTTCTTTCTCACATCCGACCCTCGAGACGAGCTCATCCTTTCAATGTCCTCTCCCATCCTCAAATTGTGTACGAAGACTGGAGCAGTGCTTCACCTTTGTTGATCGAAAGTTGGTTTCTTTTCCTCAGTAAGCGATGCGGAACGGGCTTTGCTGGATTGGGAAGCACGAATGCGAGCTAATCGAAACGTAAGTTTAGTTCTAGCTGTGACTTTAACGCCAATTGATAACTGAACTCTTTTTCGTTCTAGCCGGACAAATGGAATGGACTGTGGCCGTGGAATGATCGAAGGAAGGTGATCTACAAGTAAGTATGGTATGCAGCTCTGTTTACGGCTGGCGCCCAACTAAGGACGGCTATCAGCTGTCGGGCTTTGGCAACGATTCTCGAAACTAGATACTATGTAGTCAACTATGGTATTTTTGTCAATTGCAGGGAGTCCAATTGCTACATGGTGCCAAGTGTTGCCGAGGAAAAGCGAGAGCGGGAGCTCAAGCTACGAGTATCCGAAGCGGACTACAAAAAACATCTGGAAAACGAAAAGGCAGAATCCGAACGAAAGCTCGAGGAACAACGGCTAGAAGAGGCTAAGAAAGCCGAAGAGGAACGACGAATCGAAGAGGAAGCATTTTTCGCTAAATTTGAAGCGGAACAAAGACGTTTAGAAGAGCAAAACCCTCAGACGGCTCAGGAAACTGATCAATATATTGAAGAGTTGTTGCAACAGGAAGAGCTACGAACAGCTGACTTTGAGGTTGAAGTGAGCACTGACTTTCCGACGGAGGACCATTGAATTATTGAATCACATAGGATATAAAATTTTAATTTAAGCTATGAACATTCGAGAGGTGTTTAATATTTACATGTAAACAATAAACACACATTTATCTGTAAAAGGGTTGTCAACGATACGGCAGACAATATTGAGTTTGATTTATTTTATTCCATCCTAAAACCCTAGCTCTAAATACGTTTCTTCTGTATAGAAGCAAAGAGAATGGTGCAAGTCTATATTTATCAATCGATCGAAGACGACCCGCGACACGATGAAGCACGTTGTCCCCGTTCTAACCGAATATCAGACGACGTGCTGCGAACAGGACGACAGGAAAGTGCACTCGACTCGAATGCAAACGAGTCAGAATAGATTATCACACGGAACTGTTAACACGCGCTCGTATTGTCGCCGGAGTTTTTGTATCCCTTCGGCAGCTCGCTTCCAAAATCCGGTCGTCGACTGTCAGTGACTTCATCTACGAGTGGTGCTTTTAAGTTAGTTGCTGAAAAGTAGGAAAATTTACTTAAAAGACACAATTTTTCTATTCGCCATAACCTAGGACGAATACGTAATCAGTTTTGTGCAAATAGCTGAGACCTCTCTGCGACATGCCGGAGTTTGTGATAGAAAAGCGCAATATTCCAGTGCTAACAATTGCATCTAACAGCACTGACAGCGGTGGCAGTCATGCTAACAACGGCAATGGAACCGGCGAAAATCCGCTTGGTTTTCGCATTACCGGCGGGGCAGATTTCGAAATGCCTATTACAGTGTTTCAGGTGAGATACTTCGACGGTTTAGATGTGCGCCGGGAACGTAGTTCGGGAGCATCGCTAGTTGAATCAGGGAGCGGTCGGTAACCGGTCGTCAGCTGCTAGACGGCCTACTGGTGGAAATAGACGAAAGATTAGTGACGACATGTTCTAAAAATAAAAGTTGATATTTAAAACGTCACCTGAGTGAGTGCGTTTACGCAGTATGCTGTGGACACTTGGCTTATCATGCACGAACAGAAAACGCACGCATTGATGTTGATCGTGCATTTGCATAACCTAGTGTACAACGAATTGTGTTGAGATCTACATTGCATACAAGCTTTTATGTGATATTTAAGCTTTCGATAGGGTCATGTGCCAATGCTTACCGAAAAGTTGGTTTAAATTAAAAATCATGCTCATTAAACTGTTTCCAATTCCAAACGGTTTTTAAACAATTTTTTATTATACCCAGTCAATGTAAAATTTTAATTTTAGGAAATCTTAACTTCCCACAAGTTGTTACAGTTGTTAACAAGCTTTTAATTTTAAACAAACAATTAATTTCCGACGTCTGCAGTTTAAGCTTTGAATAAAATTATACCTAATATTCAAAATTTCGTTATCCGATCGAAGGTGGCAAGCCTCACGTCTGTGCAACAGTACTGTCGCTTTCTTCAAAATCAATTCAAGGCCTTTGCTACTTGATGCGACGTGAACCGTCTGTAAGTGAACTCGGAAAAATGCTAAGCGACGTTTTCTCGAGAGAAAGATCCGATCCTGTTTGATTATAAGCTCGAAGGCACAATAATTGAATGTGTTTCGCCTAGCAAAGACTTGGGTATTATCATAGATTCAGAGTTCAGAGTACGATAGTAATGCCCCTGCTTCTGGTAGGGAGCGCCCACCGGCCGAGCTTTATAAACATGACCGAGAAATGCTGACAACGGCTCTACACTGGGTTATTTTCAATACCGCCTACTAGGTACTCTCCCTGATCCTGTTACGCCGTTTGTCACCGATAGCACAAGTTTTCATAGAGAACTATAAGACGGGGTTTATGGGGGCTCGCGAAACTACGGACCGAATTTTTACCACCCGACAGATCTTGTTGAAATATCAGGAATACAACGTAATCGACTGATCAGAGCTACATTGGATCGAGTGATGTGTTTCGTACGCATCTCTGGGATACTCTCGAGTCCCTTCGAGACGTGGCGAGAGAAGGTGACGGTGTACCCTGCACGATGTACAACAACGCTTTTGAAGGGGTGATCCGACGAGCGGACACCGTAACGAGAGGCACGATTTTTGCCGATGGTAGCGACGGAGGAGGCCATCTACGCCACACTGAAAGCGGGGTCTAGGAGGATTGGGCCAAAAATAAATGTGTTGAAGACCAAATAAATGAAAGGAAGAGACTTAAAGAAACGTTAAATGCGTACCTGTCAGACAGTAGCCGTTGACTAGAAATGGTAGATTAGTTCGTGTATTTGGAATCACTGCTGACCGCGGACAACAACACTAGTAAGGAGATCAAGCGGCGCATTCAAGCGAGAAATCGGGCTTACTTTATCGTTTGCAAAACGCTACGATCAAGAAGCATACGTCGCCGTACGAAGCTGACAATGCACAAAACCCTTGGTAGACTGGAAGTTCTTTATGGACTTGAAGCGGTGACGCTGCTCATGGTGGACATAGCACCCTTACCATGTTCAAGTGTAAGCTGCTGCGGACGATATTTGGCAGGGTACAAACTGAAAGCGGAAAGTGGCAGAGGCGTATGAATCATGAGCAACAGGCATTGCTCGGAGAGATTCCTATCGTACATTTGGTAAAGCCCGGTAGACTACGGTGGTCCGGTAGCAACCCCACCGGCACCAGCAACAGGGGACTCAGCGTACAGGATGGCTCAATCAGGTCGAAAATGATTTGCGACTTCTGAGACGACTGGGAAATTGCCGACGAGTGACCCAAGATCGAGTTGCATGGAGACGACTGCCTGAAACAGCACGAGCCACTCCGGCTCTACGCTGCTGACGACTACGACCACGATAGCGCTTATATGAGTTTTGCGTTTGAGAATTTTCCGCTGGAACATTCTCCTTTATCTTTACATCGACGCGACGATTCGGCAATATAAAATAATCATGCTGAGAACATTGAATTATACGTATGCATTAAAAAAAATGGACTTTTTTCGGATGGTGATAGAAATAAAACTAAGACAGCTAATTGAGTTTGATAAACTTCCCTTGGAAGATAATGGACCCTTGGATAGATATTAGATTACTTGCAAAAAAATCTATGCCCATGTGGTTGCGAGCGACCTTCCGGTAGTTAACAGGAACATTCGCCATGGCGGACGAAAACATGCGTGTAGACTTGTTTTTGAGATCTTTCTTCGTTTTATATATCAATTCCTCCTCAGTTTGCGCGACAAAATTGTTGGACTAGATCTTACGCTCCAGGTTTGCCCAGAAATAGTCGATGGGCCGCACGTCGTTGGAGGGTTCGCCGACTTCGATATTCAGCCGCTCCATCTCCTCCAACGATCGCTTCGAGTAGTGGGCCGACGCCAGATCCGGTCAGCACACCGCGTCTTCGTTCTTACGGTATTTCTTGCAATTTACGGCAGGTATTTCGTTCTATAACTTTCCCCGTTCCCGACCAGTTCGGAGCGAATGAAAAGCGGCTTTGACATCCCCTTCTCACTGATTGTCAGCTGCTTGAGTGAGCTACTCGACTTAATTACTCGATTCGACACCTTGACAGTTTTGCTTGACTTACTACTCGACTCGACTGCTCGATCCAACTGCACGATTGAACTGCTCGACTGGACTGTTCGACTCGGCTGCTCGACTGGACTGCTTGACTGGACAGCATGATTCATCTGCTCGACTCAACTGTTCGATTCGACGCTCGACTCAACTGCTTGACTTTACTACTCGATTGGACTATTCGAATCGGCTGCACGACTCAACTGCTCAACCCGATTGCACGATTCAACTGCTCGACTAGGCTACTCGATTTGATTGCTCGACTCAACTGACAGCTTGATTCAACAGCTTGACTAGACTATTTAGCCACTCAACCCGACTGCTCGACTCAACTGCTTGACTTAATTGTTTGATTCGACAGCTCGACTTAACTGCTCGATTCAACTGCTCGACTTAACTGCTCGACTAAACTGCTCGACTCAACTGCTCGACCGCACCGCTTGACCCGACTACTCGACTCAACTGCTCGACTAAACTACTCGACTCGACTGTTGGAGTCAGCTGCTCAACTGGACTACTCTACTCAACTGCTCGAATAAACTGTTCGACTGGACCAATCGACTCTATTGCCCGACTCAACTGCTCGACTCGACTGCACGAATGAACTGCTCGACTTAACCGCTTGACCCGACTGTTTGACTAAACCTTTCGATTCGACTGCTCGACTAGACTACTCGATTCAACTGCTCGACTGGATTACTCGACATAACTGCTCGATTAAACTGCTCTACTGGACTGCTCGACTCGATCATTCGATTCAACTGCTCGACTCGATCGGACTGCTTAACTGAACGGCTTGACTGCTCGGCTGGACTGCTCGATTTAACTGCTCGACTTGACTGTTCGACTCGACTGCTCGACTCAACTGCTTAACTCAATTGCTTGATTCGACTGCTTGACTCGCCTGCTCAAATCGATTGCTTGTCGCGATATTATATGGTCGATGTTAAATCAGACCGGACCAAGTCGCAAAATTTTAAAAAATGAGTTAATGATAGCATATGATCAAAAATTTTCTTAGCAACATTTTTCTAATCAGACTACATAAATGTTGCAAACAGCCAGAAGTTTTTATTCAGTCAAATAAAATCCAATACGACCATAAAAACTATTTGTTTCAGTTTCCGGCTATGACTCTTTTATGTACAACATCTTAGAGCTATATCACAGACAAACAGACATAACTGTTGGAAGAAAAATCAACAAAAATTATCGTACCTAACATTTAGCCTGAACACTAGCACCATCTATGATCGACATTCCCAAATATCAAGCAGTAAGAGGAGTATCCCTCGAAGTAGCAAGTATTTTTTATGGGGAATTCGCCTTCTTTCGTCTAAGAGCGCCACTTTGACCAAAACGGAGGCATTCCCAACTAAGCCCAAATTTGAAATGACGGTTTAATCGGTACAAATGGAAAACGAGTGTTACATCTGTTTGTCTGTGGCTATATTATGCAATATAAGAAAAGAACTCAAAGAAATAATACAAAGATTTAACATCTTCGCAAACACTGGCCAATGGAATGTATCCGCAGTTTTCTGAGTTCTGAACAGACATTTATATTTTCCGGGTCGTAAGATTCGGGCTCAACTAGTTTTAAATAAAGTAAAGAACGCAAATGCTTGCTTAAGCTCAAAGAACGGCACAAAAACGTATGATCTTTCATCTGGCATTCATACGTATGATTTTGATTCTTACGGCGTCACCCGAATCTGCTTATTCGGTCAGAAAGCCATAGAGCATTTCGTTCAACTGAATCGTACAACGACTTGAAATCCACAAACGGTATCTAATTTTTGAAAGTGCTTATGTCTCCAGCTATTTTTATTTCTATAAAAATTTCCATGGTGGCCTAGAAAACTTATCTTTCGCTGCTGCAAGACGCACTCTATCAGATGGAAGCCAGGCATTTTGATTCCCGGTTTAAGGTACGATTGCTGTTGACACTGCGATTGTTTAGGTTATACAAAATCCAGTTGAATAATAATAATTTATAATAAGGAATAATAATTGTTGGAGTTAAAGTTCACATTGTTATTATTGTTATTTCTACGGTGATTGTTGATGTTACTGCTATTTCAACGGTTATTGCTACATCTACGGTAGTCGTTGATGTTATTATAGTTGTTATTAGTGGCGTTATGATTCCTGCTGTATTTATTATTATTACTTCGTTGGCTGATGTGGCGAGAATTTAGTTTTCCATGATTCCGCCTCCTTCGGAATCTTCCTTTTCAGAATAATTCTAAAACTGTCATAAATTAATGACTGCTGTAAAATTGATTGTAAAATATTTTAAAATACCATTGAACAGCCAAGGGTTAGCCAACAATTTTCAACGACACATCTCAGTATCGTCAGCTTGACCACATCAATACGGTTTATTATCGCAAACTCAAAACCTAATTGGAAGAGCCGGTATGTGGTTTAAATTTAGACATTGAAAGTGCCAGTGGCAGTTGTTTTGGTTAATATCCTTGTCCTGTCATGGCGCAAGTTATATTGATGCACGAGTCGATCGTGAAGAATGTTGACCCTCACTGTTGGAAATGGCATTCACTGTTAGGAACACTGTTAGGATAAAATCCAGAAAGTTCACAAAAATTTGCATGTTTACAAGTTCACACAAGTTGACTTGTAAGTAAAAGTGCTCTTTAATGCTTATTATTTTTTATCAAAGTTATACGAAATTGGCAGTGAAGAGTTTCGTGTTGAAATTCAAAAGAAGATTCACTTTTTACATCCTTCCTTATCCTGATATATGCAGATTTGTCGACCAACTATTGTGACGAAACATTATTTAATTACACGCTAGACGTCATACAATCAGTCGCAGAGGCAGCAACCGTTTCAAATTCAACAACAGAGTTCTCATTCTCTTAGTATCTAACCCGATCGTTCACGTGAGAACAATGTTAAAAATATTACCATACCAACACCACCGAATATTTGAAAATTAAATAAAACAGAAAAAAAAAATCGATTGCGGCGTGTTAAAGATGACCCAGGCGCAAAGATCTGGTGTTCGAGTGTATATCGCCATACGTTTGGGTTCAGTCGTCGGTTAATTGTTCAGTCTAACGCCAATATTTTCCCGCTGGCTCGTCTTGTGCGCGGATCGAGTACTATTTTACTCTTTTAGCCAGCCAGATTTAACCGGACGGTTACTGTTTTTCGAAATTTAATTGGTTCCGAACGAGCATGGCTCTGGACGAACTAAAACTTGCCGCGGAAGGCAGTGCCACCGATCAGCAGCCGGCGAAACGCGACGATGCTCCCGATTACTACAAACGGCCCAAGTTCAAGCGGAACATTATTCCGTTCGATACCGAAGACCTAAGCGTGCGGGTCATCCGCGAACGGTTTCTTATTCCGGACCAGGTCAAGGAGAGCAGCCCAGCCGAGAAAGCGGGTCTCAAGCTGGGCGACCAGATCGTGAAGATCAACGGAGCCGATGCATCGGCCATGCGGCTGGCAACGGCCGAATCTGTTATCAAGCAGGCCGGGGAGCAGCTGCACCTGGTGGTGGCCAAGTAAGCGAATCAATGTGTGTGAAGATATTTGTTGAAGTTTTGCATGGACCTTTTCTCATTTGTGCTTCAATTGTGCTGTTTTTTTTTCGTTTGGTGCATAGTTCGGTTGAGTTTTATCTGTGAAAATTAAAGCAATGAAATTACGTTTGTGTCTCGCAGTAATGTGTGGTTTATTTTTAAAAAAATTGTTTTACGCCTCTAGGCAATTTTTGATTGTGAGAATGTGTGTGGTTGAAATTGGGTTTGAAATTGTGCCCGTTGACGTCTAGGAATCCAAGTTTTTAGGAAACAAAATAGATCAAGGACGTTTTAGGGATTTCCCATTGAAAATTTGTTTGGACCTCTGCTGGAATTATCGGATTAGCTTGCTTTTTGTTATTTCGTTTGAAATATCTAACTCTTACTTTCATTTCAAAAATGATCATTTTCTTGTTTTGATTTTAAAAACCAAATCTTTAAACGAACTTATATGAAACTGATTATGGTTGTGATTTATCGATATTACATACGTTAACTTCGTACCAGAGCCGGCGTTTAGGCCGGAATCCCGAGCAAGGATTGACAACAAAAGTATATCAAAATTATTACATACTCTGCTGTTGATATCAACTAGAAAACATGTTTTGTTACCAACTCAAAATAGCAATAATGATATATCAGACTTTGCTATCATTTTGTTTTCATTTTTATTGAAAGAAAATGTGTTGACAGATACTATTTATGATGTAAATAAACCTTCAATATTTAAGTTAATCTATTTTCACATAAATTTTTTTCTAGTAAAATGGTTCAAATTATATGATGATAGCAAAATGATGATGACATGATAGCAAAATGACTTCTAATTCTGCTTTCCTATTAATATTGTGTAACAGCAAGATTAGTATTCCGTTTGATATTTTTGATAACAAAAATAGTATTCAATTTAATTTCACGGCGTAGAATTTTTGCAATCAATTTTGATATTTTAACCGCTAAGTCGACCAAAATGAAATCACACCGAGTATTTAAAATCCGTTACATCAAGATATCAAATTTTGTTTTCAATTTGGTCTAAAACTTTGCTCGAAAAACCCGTGCGGTCGCACAGAGCCTTGCGCTTGATGATGACTAGAGCAAAATGTTTAAAAAAAATCTAGAGGACCGGCTGCATACAACACAATTTGCTGTTCAGAAATATTTGTATGATTTCCATTGCTTCCTTTTGTCTTTTATTTAAGTGCAGAGCACGACAACAACTTTTTATCATTTTTGATATTGACTTATACTGGTCAAGTTAATTTGTACTTTTTACTTCTTACTAGGGAGTAAATGTGTTTTTTGTGAAGAACGAACATTGGAAGAACTGGGAAAAATAATTAACTGTCCAGGTAGGAGGGACATGAACCCACAACTCTCAATCTCGCATCGAGTGCGATACCACCGGTCAATTTACCTGGCAGTTAATTATTTTTCACATTTTGTATATCATTTTTCCCAGTTCTTCTAATGTTCGTTCTTCACAAAAATATATTTACTCCCTAGTAAGAAATGCAGAGTGTAAAGTGTTGAGGAAACATCGATGACATTAGGCCTCGCTGCTTTGGAATGAGTATAATGTGCCAAACGACTCGGCTCAGCTTGCACGCCGATTGTTTACAGAGGCTTCGATCAAATGGGCTCTTAGCTCTTTTGAACCAATGAAATCTTCATGTTCGGAGCGTCTTCTACCCATTTTTTTTACAGAAAATAGATGACGTTATAATACCCGAGCTCATCAACCTGCCAGTTCCGTTTTGGGTCATTTCCCGAAGAATTGGCCGAAAGTAGAGGTGGTGTTCATACCTCAGGGAGATAAAAAAGAGAATACTATGCGTACGGCTTTCAGACCAATAAGTCTGACACCAACGTTTCTTATGTTATCAATATACATACCAAAACGGCAAGTCTACAGAAACTGCACTGCACCGTGTAGTCACGTTAATTGACAAATTACTCACATAATAGGAGACGGCACTTTGTGCTTTCCTTAATATTGAAGGAGCTTTCGATTACACATGTATTGCTTCAATTATTACGGCTCTCTTTCAAAACGGAATCGACTACACTACAATGAGCTAGATTCAAGTAATACTTTTGAGTAGGGAAATCATAGCATCATTAGGAGATACGTCGGTCACGATTTCGGTGATCAAAGGATGTCCACAAGGAGTTCTCTGGCACTTGCTTTTGGACACTGGTGGCCGACACACTCCGTCACAAGATATCTCAGCTTGGTTATGAGACTATTGCTTAGGCCGTCGACGTATACTGATTGGTGTCAGGCTGAGCTTCAGCGATGAAGTCAAACTCCTCGAAATAATTATGGGTAAAAAACTTAATTGGGCTGCCCGCCTAGATTATGTTGTTGAGAAATCACTCCGTTGAAATCAAATACAGGGTTGTATTTGGAATTGGGGCATATGATTACAACTAAGCTCAACTCCTTCAATGGGTATGAGCAGTCCGTAAACTATGAGAACAGTCAGTTTCTGCCCCAAAAGAAGATCATTCTAGGTTCGAACAATATACCAAAATACAATTTCGCTGCTTATTGAGAAACTAAGAAAAAAGTAACTCAAATTTAAAAGCGTGTTATTAATTCCAAAACTCAAAGATTCCGTAAATGTTAGTAAACGAATTGGTATGAATAAATACAGTTTGAACAAAATTCATCTATATTGTTCTGGCAGCCGCCTAATATGCTGAAAATAGGTCTTCTATACTATTTACCTACTTCGAGTTTTTGGCAAATTCGTGGTTTTCGCTCTTTTATTTAATAACAAAAGTGAATAATAGGAGTTTTCTAAGATTATCTTTTATCGATAATGAAAAGATAGTTTATAGATATTGACGCTCAGTAATTGTTTGAATGCAGTTCTTATCAAAATTGGTCCTAATACTATTTTTTGTCTACATCTCGAGCGTAGACGAAGACAAGCCGTAACATTCTATGTGTTGGCCAAACTTGTACTTATCAACATGCTTCCCCAATGCAGTATGAATTCGTTAATTAGCTCACGACTGCAGTCCAGCTGATTCGCTAGTTAGGCCGACTTACTAAACTCAAAGAATTGTGACATTCAAGTTGGAGCATGGCCCAACTAACGACCTACCCTATTAACGAACCCTCAACGGAGTTAATTAGTTTACCGGCGCTTTCAGAATTGCCGCTAAAATTAAAACAAGAACTATACAACAGGTTTCACAGGTAGTTAGACAGCATGGCGCCAAACATTAGTCGCTCGTGTTGGTTGGAACACCTGATCCACGAAGTTTTGCCAAAGTATAATCACCTGTCCATTTAAATATGTGACAACGTGACGTACTTCCATCATTCCGAAAGCTAATGAAACAGCAGTATTTGACAACTGTCTCTTTCCCAATCTCCGCACGCTGTAAAAAAACGAAACTGAAAACCATTTGAGTCTATGTATCTATAAGTTCGTATAACCTACATCAACATGAATCTCAGGCGATTCGGAGAGGTTTGTAAATAGAATCGTGTCGCGGTCAGTCAAACAAACATCTATATGTATTCAGGCAAACTGGTGCCCGCCTGGCAGCGAACGCTCAAGAAAATTATACTTATTTGAAAACAGAGTAGTAAACCATCTGGGATATTCGGATGCTATTTTTGATCCCACGAACCACGACTATCCGACAGCAAAATACTTATGTCGTCACCCGCTTCGGCTCGTGGATACTATAATCATTCGATAGCGCTAGAGATACTGTATCATTGAATCTTTTCTGTGTAAATATTGATCAATTGCGTTGGGTTGGTGAACTATACAGTCTGATAGCCTTCACCAGTTTGTTTTTGATACTGTAAATTTTATTGAAAAGAAAAACTATGTCGTCTAGGCTTATTTTTTCTGTAAATATCGTGAAGTTATATTAAGCAATTTTTTATTTTACTTTATTATATCGTGGTAACAGAGGTATTCAATCACAATCACACTATGAGATATGCACTTTTACATCAATTCATATCGAGGAAACTAGGGTAAAATGCCCTACTATTGGCCAAAGCACAGAAACAGACAATTTTCCCGAAGAAAGCAATATTTTTGGTTACTCATATCATGATGTATGACGTATATGCATATACGGTAGCGCCGACCGAGGAGAAAATTCAGAACTATTTTCAGTGCCATCTCCGAGATGACAGTCATTTGTCATTAAAGGTGACTGTCAGTTGAATAAACTTCTCGAAGACCGCAACTTTCTAGGTAATCAGTAGCGTTCGTTACAGCCTGTACAGTAATATTGCATATACGGTAGCGCCACGCAGTGAGGCAATTCTGCAATATTTTCTATACCATTTGCAAGGCTTCTATTACTCAAACAGCTTTTGCTAAGAAAGTAATATTTGAGGTTACATGGATTATAAGCTATAGTAATCAAAACGAGGTCGCATGTATACTAGAGCCGCACGATGATAATATTCTGAACTATTTTCAGTGCCATCGCCGAGATGACAGTCATTTGAACAACCTTCCCGAAGACTTCAACTTTCTAAATAGTCAGTAGCGTAAGATACAGACTTTACAAGAATATAACATAAGCACTAGTGCCACGTAGCGAGACAATCCTGAGCTACTACTGCCTGGCCGCTATCCTACCTTTCTATGACGATGATTGTCTGATGATCTCATGATGCAAGAAACAAAATCCTTTTTTATGCCAAAAACATGTATTTGACAAACAACGTTTTTTTCTAATCTAATCTCACACTAACGCAGCCAATTCTGGAAGGCATCCTGGAAAATGACGATTACTTGAATCAATCATTTTTCTTGTCAACGGCCAGGCCAACTGCGCAGCATGTACCGCAGAGAGAATTCCAAGGAATCAAGTGGAACTAGAAAAAATACCTAATTCCATCAAACTCCTTGAAATCAAGGGAAGGAAGAAAGCGTGGACCTCCCGTACCAAACGCTTCCCATATACATAGATAATGATTTATTTACAGTCGTTGGGAGTATCTTTGCTAATAAGGGTTAAGTGATACTCCGGACCCTCAGGGATGAACTAATGGCATTTAGACCAGAAGCCAGGCTGCAATTGGCCAAGGATATAGCGCCTTATTTCGCTCTCTGAAAATAGATTAGTTTACCAAAAAATTAGTATAAATCATATAATACTTGAAATTAAAGTCGTGTGGTTTAATGGTTGCCTAAAACTACATTTGTAAGGTTAGGAACTAAAAACCGCACGACCCCGCACCTCCTAGCTTGGCTACTCAATTATACAAATTGAAGTATTTCCAGGTATGGCCACGTGGAGGCGCTAGGTAGGGGCTTGGGATGGCTAGAGCTATGTTGGGCGCTTCTTCCTAGTTGCCTTCCCCATTTCATACCCCATGTATTTGACAAACAACGTTTGGTGAAAAACAGTCCAGAAGTTCCGGAGCTATGGTGAAACATACATTCATACTCACGTTTCTCGTCCCGCTACATATCGGTTCATTCCTAGTGAGCCCCCTCTTCTGTCACGTAGCTAATGATGCATCGGTTTACTCAATGAAAATCCCTACAATGGTAACAAAACAAAGGTGTATTTACTATATATTCCTCCTCAGTGGAACCCCTCTCTTTTCTCAGTCAGTTGCACAACTGCAATCGGTTAAAATGCAAGAGAAACGCAACCCCTTTTACTTATTTAGATCTCCCCCCCCCATTGTTAGGGATTCCCCCCATTTGTCAACTTCCCAGTGTTGATTCCTTAATGTCAAGAAACATGTTTACCAAGTTTGATAAAGAACCGTCCAGGTGCTTCGGGATTATGCCACCCCCCCTGTTATGAACCCCCCAGTGCTGATTCCCTTATATCAAGGAATATGTGTGCCAAGTTTGGTGGCGATCGGTCAAGGCGTTCTAGAGTTATGGCAAAACATACATACAATCATACACACGCTCATTTTTATATATATATAGGGTGTTTAATAAGTTTGATTATACACACACACTTTAAAAATGTGTTTACAAGACATTCTTTTCTGAGTTAATTTTTATTGAAGCAGTGTTTATTCAGAACTTTTACGGCATATTTGAGGGAAGCACCCCCCCCCCCCCCCGCCTTCGGAAGAATCAGTCAAATTCTCCCGACACCACGCTTGGACGATATTCGCCGTGTGGGCTGGTGCACCGTCCTGATAAAAGACGTAATGATCTTTCCCGTAGAGGTCACGAAGCACCGGGGCCACAACCTTCTCCAGAACCTCGGTCTTATAGTACGTGGCGCTGATTTTCACGTTTTTCTCGATAAACACCAGTGGAAGCTTCCCACGCTTGGCTACGGCCCCCAAAACCATCACCGACACGGCGCTCTGGAACCGCGGGATGTTTATGCGGGACGGGGGGATGCTGGCCAACGTCGGCGCCCACAGCTGATCATTTTGGACACTGTGCGGCTGTTGCAAGATGAAGAGTTTCTCATCAGAAAAACACGAACTCCTGATCAGCTTGCCGCGAAAGTATCAGTTTTGCTCTGTCCAGCCTCTTCTTCGTTGTAGTCTCCGTTACCCCGTGAACCTTGCGTTTCTTGTACGGCTTGCATCCCAGGTCCTTCGCCATAATGGTGTGGGCAGTCCCGATCGACACATCCAGGTCAACAGCGGTCTTCCAGGTCGAGGGGTTCATTTTTCGACGAACCAACTGCTTCACCACCTTGATGGCTGCTGGCGTCTTCGCCGAACGCGGCCGCCCGGATCTAGCACGGTGCTTCCGGTACCGACGGATGGTGTTATAGACGAAATTCCGCTTCACCCTGTGGGATTTCAACCGCCGAAATATGTCGCCACTCACCTCTCGCAAACAACTTAACTACGACGTTGCGGTACTCTTTCATCGCGTGCGGTAAGCAAATAACAAATGACATCAAGTCGATACCTTGCGCGTCGGTTAGCCTATATAAGGCTAAAGCTGACACCAATACCAATACACAGAATGCACATGATGCGCACTTATACAATGATGAAAAGTTGTATTCAAACTTATTGAACTACTCCTCAGTTTTCGCGACAAAATTGTTAGACCTATCGCGTTAAGCTTGACCAGAAATTCTAGATGAGTCACAATTGGGGAACGTTGGGCGGATTCTCCCACTTCGATGTTCAGTCGCTCCATCTCCTCCAACGATTGCCGACGTGGGCCGACGCTAGATCTGGCCAGAACACCGCGTCTTCGCCCTTATGGTATTTCTTGATGAACGACGTAACATCCGGCAGGCACTTTGTACTATAAATTTCCCCGTTCCGGACGGTCCGGATTTCCGGACGGCCAGTCCGGAGCGAAAAAAGAGTGGTTTTGACATCCCCTTCTCGCTGATTGTCACCCACAGCAGCTTCTTGGGAAACTTGGTGTGAGAAATGAACTTCACCTCGGAGCTCACTTCCTTCGTGGGGGAAATAAAATACGAAGTGCCCTGCCAGTCATTGCCATCCAGGGTGAGATAGGTCTCATCGTCCATCACCACCGCCACGTCACGATTCGCAGGGAAAATCTTGACCATCTTATTCTGCCACTGCCGCTTTGCCTGCAGCTCCGAGACCAGTCGACGTAACTGCCGCTTCCTGACATGTATGTCCATGTTTGCCAGGTATTTTTTTACCTCCCGGCCAGGCGCACGCAGCGATGTAGTCACTTTTCCCTCGGTCTTCCTCTTCAGGATCCTTTGGAGCTTCTTGTCGCTCAGGGTCGTCGGCCGTCCGGAACCGGACTTTCATTCGATGCTCTGATTGTTGTCCAATAGTCCCAAGATGTTGTAGATGCCGGAATGGGCGCATCCGGCGTCCACAAAGTGCCGCACGATGTCCGTTTTCGACGTGGCAGGGTACCATTCTTTGAACGCGCACAGTTCAAATCGGAGTAGCTTCACCGTCTTCGCCATCACGGTTAGAGTTCGACTGACAGAGCTGTCAATTTTTTCCTGCTAACTCATGGGTTGCTATGATTGATACTGCATGGGTAGTTTTGATAGTGCGTGTGAAGTTAAACCCATGAAAAATTGGCATTTTTTGTCCATTTTTTTTTAATGCAAACGTTAATGTCAAAATATATCTTTTGAAACGGTTTAGGTTATTTACATTTTAGTTAATGAAAAAATATAATGCATTTCAGTTTATGTCGAATGTGAGATTCATCTTTTCGTTCTGTGTAGGCATGATTTGAAGGTTTTGTCTTACAAATTAATAATCCTTCAATTCTCAACCTCATTACACATGCACTGCATTTTTCATTACATTAACACCATCAGCGCGACCATGGTCAAATCATAATTTATTTTGATATTATCTGTAGTGTTTTCTGTATTCCGCACTTCACTTTTTTGCAATATTGTGTTTGAGTGATCGAATGGCTTATGTTTTATTATCCGTACTAGTGTGTATGACATTTTTTTCCTTTTTTATCTCAAATTTTTTGCGTTGCAATATAAATTTCACTCCTAGCATCAGGAATCGGGGAAGAAATAAAATTTGTCCTATGCGGAATGCCTTATATAATAGATTGCCTGAGCCACTACCACTTGCCCTGGTATCTTCGTTGATAATAGCTGACGGAACTAAAGGAGGTCTCAGGTAGACTAAACTGGATAATCTTCAAAGCTTAAATAAACTATGAGTTGTTAGTTGTTCGCTATATCTCATAAACATCTACCGTCAATTTTATAGAAATGGAAATTTAGATTCATAGTCTCGCCGTAGTTTTGACTTACATATGTTATGTTGCTTCAACCTATTTATAGCTCAATGAGTGACGTATAACAGTTTTTCACCCGACTATTTATTTCAGGGACGACGAGGAAGCTTCAAAGAAATCGGACATACCCAAGGAAACCCGCGAGATCAAGTTCGCAGGTAACGAGGCTGATCGTAACGCCGATGTCACTAACAACCCTTCCGCCCCCAAGCACAAGCCAGACGAAGGACGTGGTATGTTGCAGATGCTAAACATCATCTTAGACTAACCGAAAGTATCTTTCCGTTTTCTTTGTTTACCCGTGTTTGGCGTTAATTAACAGCTGACTGGATTCAGCCGCCAGAACGCAAGGTTTGGCATCCGATCGTGTGGCAGCAGCCGCCGCCACCGATTCCACCGGATGTTTACGGCAAGGATGCACCTCATCAACGGCTGATTGCAAATATTCGTCGATTGCTCACGGAGACGGCCGCGAAACCCGAGGAACGCAAGAAGCACATCGAAAATATGATGCTTTCGTTGCCAACCGGTTCGAAGAGATACGAAGACGAGGAAGATGAACCTCCGAAACCGGTTCCAAAACCAAAACGAAAAACCAGAAAGACCCGTAAGGTTGCTGTCCGAAAACATAACGAAAGCTCAGAATCAGAGGATTCAATGTCGCAGGATTTATCTGCTTCTTTGCAAGATTAAGACTTTTCCGAATACTTGCACATACAGTGTAATACATCGCAAGCTGGTGTGTATTTTCTCTTGTTATATTTAGATTCTACACCAACACTTACACAATAAACGACATAAGAATTATTTTATACACGAAAACACTTTATTTTTATTCAACAAACGGAAACAACGAGCAAACCCAGATTCGGATGGGCAAATGGAGAAGTTTAATGGAAATATTCAATAGCTGTTATTAAAAGTTTTCTGCAATATACTCAGACGTATTTCGATCACCGGTTGTACTTCCTCGTGAATTTTACTTGCTTGTTTGTAAAATACGGTGACTAACAGAAACTGTTTATACAATATTATGTTAATAACTTCTAGTATCCTTATCGAATAAAACTTGTTTGTTTTCAAAAATTATAGCTGTTTTTCCAGAATGAATATCCGAAACAATTCAACTCTCAAAAACTTTTCATTATTACGTTCTAGTGGAATATTCTGTTATTTCCAGACCGCGTCACCCGCTCGAAAACTCGTAGTCCAAAGCGTTCGCCAGAGTCCACACGATCGCCGTCCTGTGAGTCCTGCGAATACAGTAATGCAACTATCGTCGAGGAACAGCTGCGTCAAATGCAGAAGCAGCTGAATGAGATCAGCATCATTCCGATGCAGATTCAAGCGACGCTTAGCTACCTTACGAAAGCTCTAGCGAAATTTGCGCCACCGGAATTGCAACGGGAACTTTCGGTTTCATTGCGTAGCAGCTCGGTTAGGGAAACTATCCCCGAAGAAGTCGAAGAGCAGGAGCAAGAGTCGGAAGATGAAACGGAAGATCTGACTGAATGCTTGGAACTGATGTTTGACGAGTCGCAAGTGTTGGAAGTTGTTCCACCGAGGGATTTTGAGTTTGAGAATCATTCACAGGATGATTCTGGCGAGGAATTAGAAGAAGGGCAAAACGTGGATGAAGAAGAACGGCTAAAGCAGGAGAAGCTCGAGCGTGTTATTAAACTGGAGCGATCATGGCCTTGGAGTCAAACTGCCAAACCGATTCATAAGTAATAGTCCGGTTTAACGGAAAGTTCAATCATTTATTTGCACTTTTTCAGGAGATCAAACTGCCATCTTGTGCCAAGTGTGGCCTTGGAAAAATCGAAAATAAAGCAACTCACCGAAGGAGATCTGCCATTCTACAAACGTGGTTACCGTCAACGGTTTGGAAATTAATGAAAGTAAAAACTACCTGTTGTTTGAAATTAAAATACATATTTTTGAGTTATTTGGTCATGTCAAAAACATTTAGCGTCTTTAAGTTAGCGCAGTTTACGTTCTGATGACTGTCCTTATCGAAGCATGAACAGGCTTTAGAAGTAGATTCTTCGACTGTGCTCTAGTTTTTCGAAGTACTAGGTCAGGTGACAAAAGCCACATATACGAACTACTTTTTCTTGTCCTTAGCCTCCACTTTCGGCTGCTTGATGTAATTGTGACCAGAATTCCTTCCAACGCGCAGCTTAGAACCCAGATTCACTTGCTCTGACATTAAGCTATTGAACGTGGATGCCCACTGCAACTTCAACGGCGTGGATAGCTTATCAATCAATTCCTGAAGCAGCATCGGGTTAGAATGTAGAATGCACTTACTGGTCGGTCGGATAATGTGATCAAAGTGATTTTGAAGTACACAATATGCTACTAAAAGGTTTTTTCCGGCGCCGGCGGGGGAGCGTTCCTAACCTTCTTCAGCAGCGAAATGTTTAGTATTTCTGGTTTAAATTCTCGACTTCCATCGTGTTCTTTATTCTTCGAGATGGGAAAAACACGCGGAAGTAGATCGACTTTAACGGCTGCTTTTTCAGCAGGCAGAAAACCTCCATTTTTTGCATCAACAGATTACACACCAATCAGAGCCGGCGTTTAGGTGTCGATATGTTTCGATCGTCGGTTGCAGCGTTCCGCCTGAACAAACGCACCCTTGGTTATCTTCGTTCACAACCGTAGGACCCTTTTGCTCCTGATCAAAATCGTTAAACAGCTGCCTCAACCATACGGTCTCTTGACACGCCTCACTCAGCGCCAAATACTTCGCCTCCATAGATGACGATTGACGTTTGACGATGACTAGCCCACGAAACTAAAACACCTCCGAAGAAAAACACGAAGCCCGATGTCAATTTTCGGCTGCAAACATCTCCGGCCCAATCGGAAACCGAGTATGCGACAAGCAACTGCTCTGAATATCCTCCTAGTCGTAGGCTGCAATCTACCATTTTCTTCAGGTATTTAAGCACCCGCTTTGCTGCTGTCCAGTCAGCCTCCCTCGGATTACTGAACTTGCGACCGAGAATTGCCATACACTCCGCGATATCTGGCCTAGTATTCACTGCAAGATATAACAAACCTTCTACAAGACTTCGATATTTGGTCGCATCTTCTAGCACTGCACTCGAGTTATCATCTTTCATAAACCCAGGTTGCATTGATGATTTCGCTGTCTTGGCCTGTTCCATTCCATGGTTAGTAATCAGCTTCTCGATGTAGTTTTTCAAAAGTATTTTATAAATTCCTGCTTCCCGCCGTATGTCAATTCCTAGGAAATGCCGAACATCACCAAGACACGTGAGCTCGAATTTTTCTTTCAGCGAATCAATCAATCGTAACACTTCTCGTTCACTAGTTGATCCAAGCAGCATATCGTCGACATACACGAGTAGAAACACTTTGATTTAGCCAATGGTTCGTATGAACAGACACGGATCAGCGCTTGCAGGTTTGAATTCCAGCTCAGTTAAAACTTCGTCCAGTCTCTTGTGCCAGCAGCGTGCTGACTGTCGCAAACCATAAATGTTGTACTGTTGCCGACAAACATACTCCTCCTGGCCACGCACAGCCCATCCAGGTGACTGATGCATAAAAATTTCTTCGTCCAATATCCCGTAAAGATACGCTGTCTTTACGTCTAGAGGTCGCACAACCATATTTTCCTTTGAAGCTACTGCAAGAAACGCTCGTAAACTTGCTTGACGCGTTACCGGAGCAAATACTTGATTGTAGTCAACTCCATATTGTAGCGTATATCCCTGAGCGACAACCCCGGCTTTAAACTTTACTACTTGATCCTATTCATTGCGCTTGATGTTAAACACCCATTTTGAACCTACTATCTGACGTCCTTGAGGTGCAGGAAGCTCCCAGGTTCCACTACGCTGGCTGATGGGAAGCCCGCGCATCCTCCATTGCGCTTCGCCACTCCGATATTTTCATTGCTTCGCGGTAATCCGAAGGCTCTTCAATTGCGCATGCCGCAATACCTACGGCGTAATCCAAAACAAAATCATCGAATTCCTTAGGCGGTATCCCGCGGTTAGGGCGATCCGATTGTCGAACAACTTTCGCAGTATCAGCATGATCAGCAATCAGCAACTTCATGGTATTCGCCATCGTCGCGAATCAACTTCGCAATCCGTAGCAGGCTCCTCTTTAAACGGCAACAACTTGATATCGTCTTCATCATTTGAACCAGATGAGGACGCGGGAAATTCTACTGAACCACTTTCATTGCCATGTTCAATGAATCTGGCATCTCTGCTCACCGTTGTTCGATTCGTCAGACGATCCACAAAGCGATAGCCTTTGTGCTCTATTGAGTAACCTACGAAAGTAAGTTTCCGGGCTTTTCCTTCTAGTTTAGATCGCTTCACTGCTGGAACTAATACGTATGCTTCACTTCCAAAAATCTTCAGGTGACTCAAATCCGGCAACGCTTTTCAGAAACACTTTTTAAGACCAGCATCTATCAACATACTCGTAGCCATTTCGGTAAGTGACCTATTCTTACGCTCAGCCACGCCGTTCTGTTGTGGTGAGTAAGGGGTCGTAAACTGTGATCTTATACCTTACTTACTTACTTATGTGTCCATGTCCGCCGGTCCGGCAGAGCAAAGGGATGAAATCAGAGATCTCCACTGCTGACGGTTACCCGCCATGGCTTTTACCTGTTACCAGGACAAGTTCTCGTCTACAGCCCGGATGTCGTTGGCCAAGCTCCGTCACCATAAGCCTCTGGGTCTGCTTCTTCTACGCTGTCCTTGTGGATTCTAGTCGAGTGCTTCTCTGCAAACCTCGTTCGCTTTTTTCCGCAAGGTGTGTCCGATCCACTTCCACTTACGTTCACGAATTTCTGTGGCTATCGACCGTTGATAACACCAACGATGGAGTTCCTCATTGGATATCCAGTTATCAGGCCACCAGGCACGAATGATGTATCGCAGGCACCGGTTAATGAATACCTGCAGTTTTTGCGTTGTCTCCGCTGAGACGCATCACGTTTCGCAGGCATAGGTTTTATACCTTCTTCACGGTAAAAGCATCGGATTGGCATTGTTAAATTCTCCTTCACTGTTCGAACGAATAACTTTCGGTTTCTTATCGTGCAAATTATTCACCCACCGAAAGTATAGTACTTAATATTTTCTGCCGCTGCATCAGAGTGCAGCGTGCAGTATTTCATGAGGTACGCTACCTTGAATCGACTATGATCATCGATTATATTCATAACAAATCGATTACCGATTGGAGTAACATTCTTCATCGGGGAACACAGATCTGTGTGCACGATGCCGAGAATTGCAGTCGATTTCCGTTCGGTTACTTCAGGGAAGGATGGTCGGGATAATTTCCCAGCTAAACAACATTCACATTCAAGTCTCAAAACACAATCGCTTACCTTCATTCCAGATGCGAGGTTCTCTTTAACAATACGCTGGTAGTGATGTCCGTTAATCGTTCGATTAATTCAACTAATCGAATAATTATAAAAATATTCGAATAATTTCTAATCGAATACTGGCAGCACGAGTAGTTGAACTAATCGAATAGTTCAAAGGAAATAATATGAATGCGAATAATCCCCGAATAATGGTCGCTAATCGTGCATAATCGTTCGATTAATCGAATTAATGAAAAATATATTCGAATATTTCTAATCGAATACCACTAGCACGAATAGTTGAATTAATCGATTAGTGCAGACAACGCTCGCCGATTAATCAGTAATCGAATAATTGAAAATTTCGGACATCACTATACGCTGGGCAGCAGCACAATCGCGATGGCCTAAACGTCGATGCCATACATGCTGACAGTTATCAGTGTGCTGCTTGACGGTAGCCTTCAGACTCTACTACTCTCAGGTGATACAACCCGCCGCAACGGTCGCCCGTTCTCCACCACGATACCATTTTGATCAATAATCTGGCAACTTCTATCTTCAAAATGCACTTTTAATTTCTTCTGCGCTAATTTGGAGACTGAAATTTAACTTGTGGACAAACCAGGCACAAATTTCACTTCACTGATATCAATCTTCATATCTTCTTCTCCGTCGAGGCCGTAAAGAACACTACTTCCTTCACCATATATCTGCAACTTCTTCCTATCCGCTTTCACTTGTTCTTCTTTTCGCGAATAAGAAACACTTTGTTTCCTTTTTCGATGCCATCAACTTTCTACAGTTACGTCGTATGTGGCCAGGCTTCTTACAAAAATGGTACACACGCTTTTCTTTTCGATAATAATTTTCTGCAATCGCTTTTTCCGTTTTGGGAACACTGTTTTCACGTTCAAGTCGCCGAGCACAATCATCCACCACCTTCGATTTCACAACATCCACGGTAATTTCGTCATCCGGATCCGGCCGACTATCGAGACCCGTAACCAAAGTATCAAACGAGGGCGGTAGGCTACGTAAAAGCATACAGACTTTCATGTTTTTGTCTAACTCGGTACCCGCACACAGCTAACTGGCACCTTTATCTCATTTGCTTTGCGTTGACGCTAACATCAGACGGGCTCAGGAGTCGTGGGCCCCACTGACAGCTGAAGAGCTAACTTGCGTGAAGAGTGGTGAATATATGATTTCTCGTTTACGCTAACGCTAACATGTTGGCATCGAAAACATGACTGCCTACCAGCTACTTGCCCGCACAGTCTAACCTATCAAACAGTTCATCCATCTCCAACAAATGCCTATCTAAATCACCATTTTCCGGTAAATTTATCACGCACAGTTTCTTCAGCAGGGAAACACGAACTGATCCGGTGCCTGGTGGTATACTTTTAAAGCCAAAAAGGCATCACGAATCACGAAAATGAACGCTATTCTGACTGATTGACTGTAAGGCTGTGAACCATTTCGCGAAATTCTAGATAGAATTAACAAAAGGGCGAATGTCGCAAATGTAAACAAAACGAGTGAGAGTTACTTTTTGCTGGACCAGCATAGGAAAATCAACCCACACTCGGTTTGTTTACGCTTGCGACATTCGCCCTTTTGTTAATTCTATCTTCAGTTTTTAACTCTTTGGTTAAAATTTGACAGTTCGATGGTTTTCCGAAAATAACCCTGCTCGGGAGCATGGTTAGCTTTAACTAGAAATACTCACAGTAAGAAATACGCGGAAACTAAAGCCAAGATTTTAACTAGAGTGACTATATACAGAGTGGCGATAACTCATCCCAAATGTATGCAATGCGGTTTTTCTTTCTTTTTCCTGCATACGCGTTGGATTGAGATTGCTGACAGCTACCGTACGCACACTATGCCGCGTATACGTATACACGCGATTTGTTGCTGCTGCTGTTGGTTTTTCCATGACGTTTTTCAAACTGGGGGAAAACAAACCACCAACACAACCGCAATTTAGCAAGCTCTATAGATCGTCTGCTCGATTGGAATGACACTGACAGATAATTATCATTCCGATTTTGACATTGTCACCACTCTGTATATAGTCACCCTAGAGTGACTATATACAGAGTGGCGACAATGCCAAAATTGGAATGATAATTATCTGTCAGTGTCATTCCAATCGAGCAGACGGCGTATCCGACGCGTATGCAGGAAAGAGCAAGAAAAACCTTGGAAAAACCGCATTGCATACATTTGGGATGACTTGTCGCCACTCTGTATATAGTCACTCTATAGTCTTCACATGTCCTCAAGCGAAGACATTTCACTTTTTTGTAACAAAAATGTCTTCTAAATGAAGACATCACGGAGCGAAAAAGCTCCAGTTTGTGTCAAACAAAATGATTGTTGATTTAATCCTCAATAAAATATTTTTATGACAACCTGAAAATATTGTTGTTCAAAACGAGATTCTGTTTGAATCAAGAAAATAACAGTTTTGAATTAGAAGTAAAGTATTTTCAAATTTGAAGTTAACATTGATATAACAATAAATATTTCCATTTCAATCATACATTTCAGTTTGAAACAAAACGAAATTTTTGTTTGTGCGTAAAACAACCATAAATATGGTTGAAACTACATTTTTATTCTCCGTGATGTTTTCACTTCTGGCATCTCTGTATTTTAGTCCGACAAACTGACGTATCTATCTAAATAAAACTGACAGTGACAGCCGATTTTTCGCGTCCTTTCGTTGAACGAGCATTGCGTTTTGTTCTGAGATCTGCTGAGTTATAATTGCACGAGTTTCGTACCGATTATTAAAATATTAAACCGTTTAATTGCGTAAAATATGTAGGATACTTCTTCATAAGTGATAGTTATTTCTTTTAACATGCCACCAATTTTTCAGGGCACTCGCAAAGCCAAAATCGGAGCTGACGCCGGAAGAGCTGGCCCGCCAAGAGGAGGAAGAATTCAATACGGGTCCGCTGTCGGTGCTTACCCAATCGGTGAAAAACAATACTCAGGTTCTGATTAACTGTCGCAACAACAAAAAGCTGCTGGGAAGAGTGAAGGCTTTCGATCGCCACTGCAACATGGTCCTGGAGAACGTCAAAGAAATGTGGACAGAAGTGCCACGAACAGGGAAGGGCAAGAAAAAAGTAAAACCGGTTAACAAGGATCGGTTTATATCAAAAATGTTCCTTCGCGGCGATTCGGTCATACTGGTTCTGCGTAATCCACAAGCCACTGCCGCAGGAAAATAAGTCGATGCATACAAAATAATTTTTAAGATAAGTTTTTATATTTCCTTCGTGAATGATAAACGAATAAATTGTAATGGATCCAACTAATCTTTTTCTGCGATAGCAGTTAGATGAACTTCGATTTCCTCCTCAGTCAACGTGCGAAATTCTGGATTCTCCTTGGTTACCAGTCCCAGTTCAATTTCTGATGGTTTAAAATCCACGGCGAGCACGGTCGACAAGCAGGTTATAGCAAGTTGAATTGCTTCCTCCTCCGTGAAACTGGCTTTTTTCTTGAGTTTCTTTTCCAAGTAGCTATTTGCTTCGGTTTGTTTGACTCCAACGGAAATGGCTCTATAGCCACAGTAATAACCGGCGGGATCAGTTTTGTACACACACGGACCGTTCTCGTCGTCGTAAGCAATAAGCACCATACCTTAGTAGTTAAAAACAGATTTCAGAACAATATGCTTATACTTTTGCGAAGATACTTACTGCATCCTAATGGTCTCATTTCGGCATTCTGTGTGTAAACTTGTGAAATATCAGCCATTCGTCGGCAGAGAACATCTACCGGCATATCATAGCCGTACTTGTAACGCCAGTTGGCAGCTTCGTACCGCGCGCGTTGAACCTGCGACTTGGAATCGGCAATCCGACCGGTCATTACACATCCCACATTCCGGGTAATCCGATAGAGATGAGTAACGGTCTTCGGGTCAATCAACTTGTCAGGAATCTTTTTCTGAGTGGCAACTACTGCCACATCTTTTCCCTTCAAGGCAACCGAAGTCAATCCTTCTTGGTTAATTGCCTTGAATGCATACTCTGCGGAGGACCAAACAAATATGCACCGTCACTAAAAGAGGAATCAGTGCGAAGAAGTTTCCGACTTACCAACTTGATACAGGCGACCTTCCGGAGAGAAAATCGTGATATGACGATCGAACCCGGCGCTGCTTCCACGAGACATGTTGCTACAGCACTTTAGTCAAATGAAATTGCAAAATAAGAGTTTGTTTCTTGTGATTAACTAGCAAATCGCTGTTGTTTTTGGAACCTCGAATTTACACTCCAAAAACTTCTAGAGAGGTTAGGAACAATGAAGCAGTGACATGACAATACAATATCAAATTATTGGGTAAGCACTCGTTTCGATATCGATATCAATAAGGATCGATATCAAAACTTCGACGTTATTATTTAGACAACATTTATATATTACGTAACTCATATAGCGGTTATTTAAATATAAAGATTGCTGATGTACGACTGTGTTGGATTGGTGGTTTGTTGGCATCAGGAAATGATTTCGCAATGGGAAAACATTTCCTGATGAAAACAAATCGTGTATACGTATACGCGGCGAAGTGTGTGATGTGTGTGAGGTAAATGTCAGTAATCTATTTTGTTTATATTATATTAAATTATTGGCATATTTTTAATAAAAAACAATTGATTTGGTATTTTTTTTGATTCGTTGTGTCATATTGGAAATTGTGAAAAATAACTGTATGGTTAGAAAATATTGATAGTTCACTTTCGTCTTTCGTATCTTCATGCAACGTAAGAACTATTGAGCTAATAATATAACGTATGTACTGGACACTATCACTTATTGTTCTTATACTCAAAATAAAAATAAGCATTTACCTTATTCGCCAACCGGTTTCGGGTAGATGTTACCCATCATCGGGGCTAGGCCCTGCTTATTTTTATTTTGTAAGAACAATATGTAGTAAGTGATAGTGTCCAGTATATACATTACATTGTTAGTTCACTTTCGTTCGTTTCACTGTTGTATATCAATTCAAGCAAATTTCTACATTTAATTTTAGCTGCAAAAAGAGTTTTGCTAAGTTTGTATTTTTGTTGCTATCAAATTTTTCATGCAAAATGTTCAAGTTTTGCTTATTGAAAATGATGCCACTGTATATACAACCAAGTTTTCTGGAAAATGTTACTGCTCTAATGACTTTGCCCAAGCGAATCCCCTTCCTCTGTGCGTTACATAACTTGTGAATGGTCTTTCTGCGACTATTAAAGTAATTGCGGTAATTGCAAAATAGAAACATGTCTTCACATTTGGCAACTCTGCTACAAAAGGCTGCTCGGTTATCTGTCGGAGTCGTCCCTTCAGAAATCACTGTTTGCTGTCAGCTTTACCAATTGCCGCTGGCAATTTACCTCGAGTTTTCTTAAATTTAATATTTTTTCACACATTTGTCAGAAACATTGTGTTCTGGCGCTGATAGTTGCTTTTATTCCGTTTAAATCGTTTTCATAAGTATAGAAAACACTAGCAGTACTACAGCCATGACTGTGACAAATGTGACCAGCGTTGAACAATACAATAAATTCATCGGGTAAGTTACGATTGCACAACGTTTCATTAGCCGGCTCATGGAATTAAGTGGTTATCTCTTATCAAAGGTCTTCCTCGGTTACGGTAGCATTGTTTTCGGCGGAATGGGCCGAACAGTGTAAACAGATCCATGCAGTGATGTTGGAACTGGCGAAACAGGCACCATTCGCTGGAGTTCAATTCATAGACATTCCCGCAGAGGATTTATCCGAAGTGGCGCTGAAACACAAGATTGATGCGGTACCGACGGTGATCTTTTTCAAAGCTGGAAGCGCAGTCGATCGAATAGACGGTGTGGACATTGCGTCTTTGACATCCAAATGCCGGAAATATGCAGGAATTAATGCGGCTGCAGCGGAAGGCGCCGGAAGTTTGGAAGACCGATTGAAGGCACTGATTAACCGTTCTAATGTGATGATCTTCATGAAGGGAGATCGCGATACACCTCGTTGTGGTTTCTCCAAGCAGCTTATTGCCATTATCAACGAAACAGGGTTAGTTAGGCAGAAAGATTTTATCTGTTATTTCCTTTGAAATGCTAATGCGATTCCGTTTTCAACTGCAGTGTGGCATACGACACGTTCGATATTCTTAGCGATGAAGAGGTGCGACAAGGCCTAAAGACGTACTCTGACTGGCCAACCTATCCGCAAGTTTACGTGAAAGGAGAGCTTATCGGTGGTTTGGACATCATCAAAGAGTTGCTGGCGGGCGGGGAGTTAGATGCAACGTTGAAGGCTTGAAATCTAATACCAGGAACCGATACCTCTCCTTCTTTACGCTGGTTCACTTTTCGAATGCCGATGGCAAAAAAGATCTGCTTAAAGCAAGGATAAATAAATGATTGCTATAGGTAAAAAACGTTGAAAATTGTTGGTTTCAGGACATTCGTAATAAGTTAGTTCCTAAATCATTTTCGCTACTGGTTTGTTTGTTTTTTGCTATTACTTTGTGGGTTCTTAGATAATATTAAATTAAAACTAGCATTTTTTCTGTGCAGGTGTATGTTCAAAAATTTATTTGAAATAAGAAACCGAATTACTACGGTTTAAACTTTGGGTTTTTATTTCGCTTATTATATTTCAAGCCTGTTCTTTAATCAATTGAATTGATTCCTAATCACTACAATCCGACCATGGGAAGTGAATAAGAAAAAAAACTTCTAAGGATTATAGCAGTGCAAATTGGATGCATACAGAAATTAGTGCCATGCGCGATGGTCCTACGACGAGACAAAAAATTGTAGGTAACACTGGAAATTACAGATCGCAACCATAGACTGGCCATAGACTAGCAATTGCGTGAAGACTAACAAACCAGAAGCATGGAATAGTAAGTCGCTTTGTTTCGTGGGCTATTTTCGGGACAGAAGGTCGACGAACTTCTACCCTACAACCTCAAAATCGCAGGGCGGTACTGCCACTGGGAACGTATCAGTTCCATGTTACTAAATTAAAAAGAAGTTTAAATTATAATCAAAGTTGAAAAACTGATTTTGATAAAATTATTTAGTTTCGAAGTCATTAGACACCAAAATATCAAAAATGTTATGCTTCCACCGGTAGTGCAAGAACTTCGCTGAACAGAACAGAAAGTATGCAAAAGCGGGCATCGTCTACCACCGTGTTTCCTAAATAGGGGTGGCTCCACGTGTTCGCCAACAATTCGATTCGCAGCAGAATAATATAGGGAATTCTACCAGGGGGTTTGCGAGTCAAAAAAGGTTAAGAACCGCTGGTCTACCAGAATTGTGGCACAACTATCCAGCTTGGAATTCTCTTGGTAGTGTTGAGCAGTATTATACGCCAACAGGCACAGAAAAGGCAAAACTCGATTTTACGCCGCGAAGAAGCCCAGACAGAAAGAATGGGATTGCGAAGCGGTGGAAAAACTGTATCACGCAAACAAAAACGGCGGTACAGTAGTAGAAGTGATAAATCGAAGAGCACGTGCAAACCACGAAGTTAAGAAGGTGATCGGAAAGCTTAAAGCTGCTAAGATAAGAAAAATGAAGCACGTTTACCGGAGGAGTGAATGGAAGAGGTTGCGATCACACTGTTTAGCACCACTTAGAAGGTACTCTCTCAACCGCTCTGTCACCGCCCATCATCAATAGCGAAGAAATTCACTATCACGGTCACTATCAAGCGGGATTTATAAATGTCCGCTCAACCACGGACGAGACTTTCGCGATGGGACAAGTTCACGACTACAACGTAGTCACTCATCGCATTTTCATTGCTTTCAAATCAACTTATCAGGAAAGTGGAGACAGACGGAAGTGGTACCATTTTCCAGAAGTTAGTCCAACTTTACGGCTTCACCGAAAATATTGATTTCTTGAAATGCAACTTTAAGACGATAAAAGAATGCCCAACTGAAGGGTGAGCTTAGGGGTATGAAATGGGGAAGCCAAATGGATGGTTCTATGGTGCCTGATCTCAAAACCGCGGTTTTGGGCAGACGGCGGATCCACACGGCCTTGCTAAAAGGTAAGCCTAATATAAGTTATTTTAATTATTTTTTTCGTTTTAGCTTATGAAGTACCTCTTGCTATACAGTGACAACTTTGGCCAAAACGAGTTTTAATGCTGCACATGGATACCAGAAGAAAAAATTAAATTACCTAATTATTGGAAGCACTTATGGAAACTCAAAGGACACAACACTATTCAGGGACGTAGCCAAAAAAATTTCTTAGGAAAGCTTTTACAAAAAAATATCTAACATAGCCTAAGCTTGTTTATTCAGGAAATGGGGAATTTTGCAATCAAAGCTATTTTGTTTTATACTCAGGGTTCTTCATTTAACAAAAAAAAATCGCATTGAAATAAAAGAAGGTAAATGTTGAAATTGGGCCTCCCAGTTGGCGTCGTGGTGTGTTGTATATTCCATTCTTGGCTGGGACAGACTATTACAGTTAATAGGATCGAGTCCCTTCGAGGCGCGGCAAGAGTCGAGACAAGTTGACATGCTTTTCATCATCGCCCTTGAGAAGTTCCGGCGAGCAAGATCGAAACGAGCGACTCAATTTTCAGTGAAGGTAGCAAACTTCTTGGTTGCGCAGATGACTTTGATATTGTAGACCGAAGCTTCGCAATGGCGGAGGCCATCTGCGGTGGACTAAAAGCGGTGGCTAATAGGATTGGACTAAAAGTAAATGCGTTGCAGACCAAATACATGATTGGCAGAGGCTCTAAGAGACGAACGTACACTTTTCGTGGACGGGAATCATTGACGGAGACGAACTAGAAGTCGAAGATGATTTTGTGTATTTGGGATCGCTTTAAGCAGAGTCTATTTTGCCCTTCGCAAAACGCTACCATCCGCTAGCAAATGATGGCCACCGTACGATGCGGACAAGGTCACAGCTCTTATTAGGCCGGTAGTTTTTATAGATTTTACGATACTCACGGAGGATAGCAAAAGCTGGAAGCGAAGAGCGGCGGAGGTATACTAGAATCTCTTTTTACGTCAATTCTTGGACGCGATTTCCTTTTGCGTCTGTTACATTGATATACATTTCAATTAAACTGACAGTACGGGAATAATAAAAAGGAGAATAGTAAAGCTATAAGTTAAGAGGTAAACAATCTCGTATTTATTGAGTTCGGAATTTCTCAAGCTTTATATGTAACAGCGTCAACAGTTTTACATCTAAAATATGAATTAAAGTTCTCCCTTTTTACGACCGATTTTTTACGTCCCCCAATAGTGGACGGAAAACGAGATTTGAGTGTATCTGAATCACAAGTAGCAGACACTACTTGGGGAGATTACCATATCGGGTGAATCAGGTGAAAGTCGGTAAGCTACCAGACCAGACAGTCACAAGGAAAACGGTTCTATCTAACAACCCCACTGGCACCCAGCACAGAGAGGCCCAATGTGCGAAATGGCTCAACTTGGTCTTGCGACCTTGCGCCTTTTGAGACACCTGGGAAATAGGCGACGAGTAACCCAAGACTGAGTTGAATGCAGCTGACAAGTTAAAACAGCGGAAGCCACCCCAGTTCTATGCTACAGACGACGCCAACGAGGATCGTACAACTTGTCCCGTAAATTTTCCTGTGCTCTAAGCAGCTGGTAATTTAAGCTTCGCTACTGCAGAATCGATACGCCCATGACTCTATTCCATTCGAAGGACTGCTGGTAAGATTGTTCTATTTTTGCCTCCAAATGGGATACCAAATACCAAACCGAAGGATGTGGCAACTAGGATGACGACAGCCCAGTGAGACCAAATAGCAACGCCAAGCACCCACGGCGGAATACACCAACGATGTTTGCTTCTACACGCCGAAAGGATTTTTACTTTTCAAGCCCTTAAAAGAACTATTTATTTCAGCTTCAGCAGGAAAAGAGAAAATATCCGATTTTACTTGCACTTTATTCTTCTTGATGTGTTCAACACAAAGGTTATGTTTTCATGTGTAAACTCATCACCTTCATCACTGCGACCAGTTCAACGCTTGATCTACTTTACCCAGTTATTCCTCACTGCCAGTACTATCCCATATTATAGCCGTCCCTGGCGAGGACGCATTCGTTCCTCTGACCAGTACACTTAACTATAGGAGGGACTTTTGCACTGTCAAGAGGCTTCAATGGGTAAATATAGAATTCAGCATGAAGGAAAGGTAAATGGAGGGGTCTGAGAATAAACCCATGCTAAAGTCATTTGACATCGAATGGCTTTTAGATTATTTACTTGTATATGACACTATACGCGATCATGAACGTAAACTCTAGTTTTAGGAAGGGAGGAATGATCAGTCAAATTCAGATCAGATCAGTCATATTCAACCGTCTTCGAGGTTTGAAGCACCTAACTCCTCGGAAGAAGGCAGTGCCTCATTCAGTATTCGCGCGTAGTTCTCGGCAGTTTGCGGGTTATTCAGCCGAGGAGAGCGGCTTTGATGTGTCCGGTATACGGTGGACAGCTTTGAGCGCACATGTACTGCTACTAGGTAATGGTCAGAATCAATATCCGCACCCCGTCACGTCGGGAACGTACGTTCCTGATGTTAGAGAAAAACCGGCCCTCTATGAGAACGTGGTCAAGTTGGTTCATTGTACGTTGGTCAGGTGCTTCGGATCACCAGGCCTCGGGAAGCTGCGAAGTTTATACATCGTCGGCCGTTATCGTTCGTGTCGGTGTGGCTATGGGGCCCTACCACCGGTCTATAGATTTCTTCCCTACCGACCTGGGCGTTCATATCCCCGATGACGATCTTGATGTCCCGTGACGAGCAGCTGTCGTACGTTGCCTCCAGCCTCGCGTAGAACGCTTCTTTCTCATCGTCGGGTCTGCCTTCGTGCGGGCAGTGCTTTATCCTCAATACACACATTCTCTCGTTGATCGCCTTCCAATCTATCACGCGATCCTGCATTCAGCCCAGCACTACAAAGCCCGTTCCCAGTTCGTTGGTAGTGCCACCAGAGCGGTAAAACTGGGCCTTTCCGCCACGGATCTTCCATAACTTCTCTTCTTTGCGACAGATTTCCTGCAGAGCTACGATGTCGAGTTTGCGCTCGCAACCTGCGAAATTTAGCGATCTGCAGTTCGAAGTACCGACTCTCCATTCGTCGTCCTTGTTCCGTTTGAATTTTGTTAGTTATTTTATTTAGGTGTGTAGCCGTACTGGGGCAATACTACCGAGTCTCGCGATGGGGCTGCCATCTTATAGTGCCGAGACTCACTATACCTCCTTCCCGGTTAGTATACGACCTTAGTTTCCACCGGGGTTGGTTACCCGATCTCCGCAAAGGTTGCTCGTATTCCGGCTGGTACCACGAGGAGGTCGGGATCGGAGTTGCTGGATAAGAGGCTAACGACCACTATGGGGTCTATATTCCGCATTATCCAGCCGTTTACCAACCAGACTTTTCATAATATCAATCACTAAATAAGGCTAGGGTGAACACGCAATTTAGCAGCAGCATTCACGTTGAAATCTGTTATTTGGGTTTTATGCACTAGTCGGACAACCGTGCCGTGTAAATCGGCAAGGTAGGCCTGTAACTTACAATAAGACTCACTATCACCACCTGAAGAAAGCTAACTTGCGGACCATGTCCATGCGTAGGCCTCAAAGCTGGCAACGAACAGCCATGAGCCGGGTTAAATGGAGAATCGACTTCTGTGTACAGTACAGGTCACTGGGCTCTTTTCTGAATTACCATCATCATCAAACAACACACGGTCTATATATAGTTTCTAATTATGTTGACTGAAATTACTATCTCGCAGAACGTAAGATACAACCTGGCTATCAAACGTACTAGAATAAAGAGAAAAGAGGAAGACATTACTGATTACTGAACACGGTTATCAGTAGAAGTTCAACGGTCAATTGGAGAAGACCTTACTGAGAGGGTCAAGTAGTAGGCATTGAATTTCCAGAGGAGGATTGTGTTACAAATCAATGCGTCGAAAAGCAAATATGGAGGGAAGAGGTTCCAGAAAAAATAACGTGCACCTCCCACGGTCAATGTTTATTGGCGGCGATAAACTGAAATTGGTTACAATAATACGAGTAAGGAGACTCAACGACGTATTCAAACTGGAAGTCCAACCCACGTTTCCTCCCGCAAGACGCTTCGATCAAGAAGCATACGCCGCCGCACAAAGCAGGTTATGCACCAGACGCTAATCAGACCAGTTGTAGTCCTCTACGAACTTGAGACAGTAACTTTGCTTACAGAAGCCATAGGTGCACCTGCTGTATTTGAGCGAACGGTGTTTCGGATTATTTTAAGCGGAGTACAAACGGAAAGCGAAGAGTCCCGTAGTCGTATGGCCCACGAGTTGCAGGCACTACTTGGAGAGAACCCCACCGGCACTAGGAACAGTGGAGCCCAACGAGCTGGATGGCTCGACTAGGCTAAAGCCGACTTGCGTGTGTCGAGACGCTCAACGAATTGGCGACGAGTAGTCCAGGACCAAGTACAATGTAGAGTAACGGTAAACGGTAAGAGCCACCTCGGCTCTACCCTGCTAGAAGTAAGTAAAAGTGATTGAGCGAATAAGTAGGATACATCGAATAATCTTGTTGGTCTTTCTCAAACAACAAAGTTGCGACTCATCATCATGTACGCGAAATGCAGGTTGTCTTTAATGTATAATTGCTTTGTTTTTTTGTATTCATTCAGTTAACTCATCTATATTGCAATAAAAAATGGCAGCACAGCGTAATATAACAAAATAAGCTAATTAAATTTACGAACGGGAAACACAATATGAAAGTCCATCCAACTGTCAGCCATCTAGACAACAAAATAGAAAAGCTACGGCTGGCATTGGAGTTCACACTATAGTTGCAAGCTAAGGTTGGGTTTAGTGAGGTTTAGTTGAATACTAGTTTTGTTCGATGATCAAGCGGAACATTCCAGCTGATGCTCGGGGTGAGCCTTGCGGAAATTGTCACACTTTGGCGTGACGAATGTTCGGACGTTATCGTATTCCGCGGCCCCGGAGTGCATTTTGGTTTGCCGTTGGTTCCGGTCCTTCGGGCTACCGATGGGTGCGACGGGCCGCCTCCGACTGTGCCTAAGGCCAACCGTGTATTTGGTGTCATACTCAAGTCGAGGAAATTCATAGTATGTTTTCTGCTGGAAAACGGGAAAATTGTTAATGAAATGGACATAAGTATATATCCTATGATTGATGTAGTACCTTAACGATAACGTCGTGTGAGTGGATACTCATCGGTTTGGCGAGACAATCACGTGCACCTTTGCACAGATGCAGCCGAAAGCGACCGGTAGAGCTCTTTTCGGGCCACGTCAACCGGACCGCCAGGCCGGTTTTGCGCGGTACGAATTTATAGTGGAGTTCCTGTGCAGCCATGCCGGATTTTGTTCGACGATGGTAACTGCTAAAGAAAATACGTTTTAGCTACGACTTAGTGAGAGCACAATGAGGGCTTATGAGTTATGAGGATAATTATCAGGTTAATATAGAAATTAATAGAGCGACGGAAACATGTTCCCTGTTGGAAAGAACCCTATGTAACTCTTGGAATATCTCACAAGCAATCACCTCGCATCATTCATCAGCATGTTGTCCATGTTGGGCAGCTTAATACTTTCGTTCACTTCGCCTGAGGTTAGCATCAGTTCGTTACAAGCTTGCGACTTCAGGCGTCTCTTGCCGTACACGCTAATAGCATGTATTTGCAGATAGTAAATACTGTTCGGTTGTAGTCCTTTGATCTCGAAATGTCTTGCAGGCTGTGTCGAAAATATACCAAGAGATAAATTCAAAACGATTTCAAAATTATTAATTACAGTTGGTCATTTACCGCTGATATGGTGACCGTTTCCTTGAAAAGTGACGAATTGCCCATTCGAGCGGCGCTGCTTGTGTTCAGATACAAACTCCAACTAATTTTGTACTTTTCCACTGGAAGATCGGACCGCGGAAGCATCCACGAGATTTTCCTGTTGTATGTGCCGTTGGCGTTCATCATCAACGGTCCTAATGTGAGATTCTTGGGAGGTTGCGGCGGATTGGGCTCTGTTAAAAAAATTGTATTAGTTATAAACAGCCATAAGAAACTCAGTTACCGACTTTTACTAAGCTGAAATTCCTTAGAGATGGTCGAGTACCCTTTGGTGCCCAGTTCGTTAACAGCAGCAACCCGAACTTGATACCAGCGGCCGGGTTTCAACTTCATCTCTCCGATATAACGTTTCTGGCTGGCCGGTCTGCCCACTTCGTAGATGACAAGTGGCATATGATATTGCCAGTCGTCTTCCAGTTTCCGCTCCGCAAAACTAACACCGATGTGATGTCGAGATTCTACCACAAAGTAGACTGCACTGGCGTTCTCCTCCAGTGAGATATCCCACTGTATCTCGGCCATTCGAAAGCTTCGACCAGCCTCTCGTAAACTTACATGAAAGGGAACTGGCGGCAAACCAGGTACCTTATCCAGGCCAACCGGAGCTTGGCAACTCATGCCACATGAATGAGAACAGCACTTTTCCACTCCAGGACAATGATAATCAGTACTCTGGCAGGTATTGAGGCATATCGCTTCCAACCGATTCAATGGGTCTTTAGGGCAATCTCCGAATTTTTTGTACGTAGGATTCTCCAGGTAGTCGCGAATGCAGTTGCTCTCGCACTGTAGAAAGCATAAACAGATAGAGGACATAAATGTAATGCCAAATTAAGACGATAGGGGCATAAAAATATCGCGGACAGAAATTGAGCCAATCTACTACTAAAGCCAACAGTTAAACATTCATCAAGCAAATTCAGAAAAAGTACCATAGTCTTTTTGTCGAATGTGTTCGTACATTTGGAACGACATCGAGCTATCAGTAGGTTGTCCGTGTGTCTTCGGCTGAGCAGTGTACTTCCGTTGGCGGTTGCCATGACCGATGTGGCACCGATCAGATGATGGATCAGGATCAACTTCACGGCACCAGCGATGGTCAACATCTGGAACGGAAGAAAAATGATAAGGACTTTCTGTTGAAAAATTGCTTTCATTTGAGTGAACTTGTGTATTACGTTGTAAAAGATATTTTATATTGGCAAACACTAGTTTGCCGAGACATAAACAAAAAGTGGGGAACCCGACCCTGTTTTTCTTTTCTTCTTTTTCAGTCCCATTTTACCATCCCATTTTCCATACCCATTTTGTCCTATTTGTCTCCTTTTATAACCCGTGTGGCCACTATTTCTCGTTTTTCACGTTTCCTCTATCAGTTTTTTGTCTCGCGCTGATCTTTTTTTTCTTTGGGTTTCATACTTTCCAGGTCATGCTCCACTTGGTCCAACCATCGAGCACGCTGCGGCACCTCTGCGTCTGGTACTAACTGGATTCGAGGCGAAAACCATTTTTGCGGGGTTGTTGTCCGACATTCTCACAACATGTCCCGCCCATTGCACTATGGGCCAGAAATTAAAATTTCGGAACAAATATATTTGCGGTTAAACGGGATGTCTCAGCTCAAAGTGGTCTTCGACAACTTTTTGAATGAAAAAATGATGCAACTTTTGAAGGGGTCGTCCAATATTTAGGTGTTACTTTAACAACAATTTAAGTAATAACTTTTTGAGTAATTTTTTTTTCATCTTTTTAATTTCAAAATATTAAAGATAAACCAATTTCAAGTATTTTTTCTGAAGATATCAAACTTCTACCTTTTACCTATTTTCAGCAATAGACCTTTGTTTATAAACGACCCCTCAAATCACATTTCTTCTTGTAACATGTTTATTTCAACAGTCAGCTCAATGTGATGTTCTAGACAACATTTTGCACATAAAAGAGGAATATTTTTGTGAAGACTGTTGTGCTTTTTCTGCATTAATTAATAAGATATAACTGTTTTAGCTGTAATCTAAGATTACAACCGGATTCGAACCCACAACACCCGCCAGGGCATGTGGTTCGCTGGTACTTGTACCTTTGAACCATAGAGGCGCCGGACAAAAGGAGACCGCAAAATCCACTTCTCAAGAATAGCGACGCGTTTGGTTGGGTTATCGACACATATTGTGCCGCTTCCTGCATCAATTGCAGATTACCACCGAGCGAGAAGTTTTAATCTAACTACTATTTACTTTCAGGACGACTACTGTCCAGCGCCTCTATGGTTCAAAGGTACAAGTACCAGCGAACCACATGCCCTGGCGGGTGTTGTGGGTTCGAATCCGGTTGTAATCTTAGATTACAGCTTGGTTCGACTCATGCACCTTCCAGTATTGGACAAAAGGTAGGAGTCAAAATGACTACTTGTCTAGCATATAGCTACCAATACCCCCCCCCCCCCTTCCTTTCCGCTCTTCCCCTCCTTCACCAAAAATTTTCATTTCTTTCTCCTACCGTCCCTTCATCAATTGTAGAACCATCGTTTCAAAAAATATTAATTTATATGTATGACCTCATTTCAAGGTCAAGACTAAAAACTTGAGATTAGTCTACTTAAATTGTTGTTTAAGTAACGCTTAAATATTGAACGAACCCTTCAAAAGTTGCATCATTTTTTCATTCAAAAGGTTGCCGAAGACTACATTGAGCTGAGACATGCCGTTTAACCGCAAATATTTTTGTCCCGAAATTTTAATTTCTGGCCCATAGTGCATTGTACCCTTCCAGCTTTAGCAACTTTCTGGATACTGGGTTTGCCGAAGAGCTGCGGCAGCTCGTGGTTCATCCTTCTTCTCCATACACCGTTCTCACATACACCGCCAAAGATGGTCCTAAGCACACGACGCTCAAAAACGGCCAGTGTTTTCAAGTCACCGTCGAGCATTGTCCACGTTTCGTGCCCGTAGAGGACTACCGGTCTTATTAGCCTGTTGTGTATGATACATTTCGTGCGAGGGTGAAGCTTACCAGACCTTAGGGTCTTGTGGAGTCCGTAGTAAGCACGACTTCCCGCAAGAATACGTCTGCGTATTTCTCTGCTACAGTTGTTATCCGACGTCATCAACGACCCGAGATATACAAATTCGTTAACCACTTCGAATTCGTCCCCATCGACTACCACAATATTTCCTATGCAAGCTCGATCGCGCTCGGTTCCTCATGCTAACAGATACTTGATTTTGAACGTATTTACCACCAATCCAACCTTCACTGCTTTACGTTTCAGTTTGGTATACTGCTCGGCAACTGCCTAGAACGTCCTTCCGACAATCGTCCACGTCGTCAGTTGAACATATAAATTGGCTAGATTTGTTAAAGATCGTGCTCCGCACGTTTCATAACACCATCTAGCGCGATGTTGAACAGCAGACAGCAAATACTATCGCCTTGTTGAAGTCCCCTGCATGTTTCAAACGGGTTTGATAACGCGCCCGTAATCCTCACACAGCACCGAACAGCATTCATCGTGGCCTTAATAAATCTGGTTAGCTTCCCGGGAAAGCCGTGTTCGTTCATAATTTTCCATAGCTCTTCACGGTCGTTGGTAGCGCAGGCGGCCTTGAAATCTATAAATAGGTAATGCGTAGGGACTTGGTATTCGCGATACTTTTTGAGGATCTGTCGCAGCACAAAGATTGGGTCCGTTGTCGATCGCCCGTCTACAAAACCGGCTTGATAACTTCCCACGAATCTACTTGCTAGTGACGATATTACTCCCTCCTTCTATTCCTCCGGTAGCTGTTCTGCATCCCAGATCCTGACTATCAGCAGGTGCAGGCAGGTAGCTAACCTATCCGGGCCCATCTTGATAAGGTCCTCTGCGATGCCTCCTTGCCAGCTGCCTTGTTGTTCTTGACCTGTTTGATTGCTTCAAACACTTCACCTATTGTAGGGGTTGGCACATCACCATCGTCCGCCGTACTGATATAGTCATTCTCCGTGCTGTCTTGCTATTCCGTCTCCGCGCCTTTCAGATGCTCATTGTAGCGCTGCTTCCAGCTTCCATGTCCTCGCACTCGATTTCTTTCGGGCGGTGCTTCTTATCCCGGAAAAACTGGGTTTGCTATCTGCGTTTCTGTCTATATCGTTCCACACGTTACGACGGGTCCCCTGCTGCATCGACGCCTGCACTGTATTCTTCTTATCTAATATCTTTTGGCATTCCTCGTCGAACCAGTCGTTACATCGACCTCTCAGCGATTCATTCGATCCAATTGAACCCACAAAGCGCAGTCCGACTAATCTGCCTCAGTGTATCTGAAAAATCAGATCTTCACATATCTTTTTGTCTTTTTTTGACTGCTTGAGAAATAAATTCCAAAAGTTTAGTTGCCACCTGTTACATCGACAGTAGCTCAAGTCAAGCTCAAGTTCAAACTTCTATCAGAGCATTGCGAGAAATACACATTTTGTGTTTTAGTTGCCTAAATAATTCTCATGTTTGGTTGAAATTTGTGTTTCATTTGTATGGGGAGGGGTCTCGCACCAGCATTGAAACCTTTCTTGCGGCCAAATTTGGTTCCATTTGCTTCATTAATTCTTGAGTTACGCAGTAATTTGTATTTCAGGGGCTTCGAACTATACCCTGTATGAAATGTACATTAAGTTAAGATAATATCTTCAGTTTGGATAACATCTTAACGGGTAGCAACTAAAATGTTGGAATTATCTTCTCAAGCTGTCAAAAAAACACAAAGGTACATGAAGAAAATCTGATTTACCGAAATTAAAGATACATTATCCATTGTTGAAAAAAAATTAGTGTTCATTTGAAAACGGTCCGTAATCGGCTGTTCGGCGAAGCTTTCGTTTGACATCGAAACAGGAGCGTTGTACGGCCATCATGTCAACTTTGCGAATGCATCTCTTGATTCTGCCAATCAACTGTTTGAAACTCGTGGCTCTCCAGTTATTTTTGTACATCAAGGAACTCAAAATCCCGAAGAAATCTTTGATTGGACGCACTGAGACAGATATGTCGGGTCGTGGTTTTTGGGTTCAAATCGAATGGGTATGCGGAAACGATTGTGTTTTTTTTGGCGTAATACGATGATGTATCCGGCCAAAACCCGTATTGTCCATCTGCAAAAAGTTTTTGTAGAAACGGGATCAAAATTTTCTTCAAACGTTCCTCTTGTGCACAACTTATTTGATAGCCAAACCGGAGGGCTTGTTGCTGAAGGCACGACAAAGAGAGCGATGTCCTGCTTCAATAATTTTGGCTGGTTTTCCACTACCTTGCTTGCGAATAGTTCTTGGGCATCTTAGGAATTTAGGATATGGTAAACAGTCGAAGTCGCAACATATTGCTGTTGCAGTTGAAAACCGTAATAATCGACTCGCGACATTCGCTTTTATTCTTGTTCTGTGTGTCGCAACTACGTCGCACGTGGTGCGCTGTGATCGCACGTTGATGCGCTATACAGCGCACCACGTGCGACGTAGTTGCGACACACAGAACAAGAATGAAACCGAACGTCGCGAGTCGATTATTACAGTTTTCAACTGCAACAGCAATATTCGCTTTTTAAATGTTGTACCGAATACGTTTTGCCGAGAGTTCTGTGTCAGTTCATAGAAGTGTACAACGCGCTCCCGACATGCTTCTTGTGCTAACACATACATACTCTCATTTCTCTTTGAGCTCATTTGTTGTTGAGTTTTGGGGCCGTCAAAAAATTCCCAGCTTTTAGTTGCCACCCGTTAGGTGCTCTAGGTTAAGCTTTTGTGGAGGTTTGTTGTAAGAACATTTGAATAATGACTATTTACGAAGTTATCTCCAACCAAAAAGCACATTTGAAGGGAATTATTTGTTATTTGCATCAAATGGAGCACTTTTGATATGCGAATTTTTCACGATACAGAGGCCGCGCAAAAAAAAAACTTTTTTGACACTGTAAAACAGCAAACGTATGTTTCTGAATAATCTGTTTTTACCGAATTTACTGAGTCGGAAAGCATTGCTACCTACTGTCAAACATAGAAAAAGTTCTCCTCAATATTTTTCGAATATTATTTTTTGTATTTCCCGGCATGCGGTCAGCATAACTAATAAGTTGATACAGAACCTATGATATTGCTAGGTTAGGCAGACCGCAAACGCACAAAAGTAATGCACCGCGGAGCTGTGCGCTAACCAACCAGTACCAACCTACATACTTTGTTACAGTTTCATCAAAAATGAATGCACATGCATTCGACCTTCATCATACCGATCAACAATGTTGTAAAAATAACCTCGAGCACCGCGACCGTTTAACGTAATGAAAAACACATCGGTTAACTTTGGAGGACTTGACATCCCAGGCTAGTTAACTGCCTGGCAGTAGCTATTTTACCGTGAAAAAAATGAACAGCCCGCAAATTGAATGAGAATCCGAGGCACAGTATAAATTAAAAATTAAAATCTGTTTTCGATATATTTATTTTTGAAATTGGTTTTCCGTTCCATAGTTCTAAGAAAAGCAGGTTGATGGTAAAGCCGAATGAGTGATTTCCGATACATAAATAAACATATTAGGTTAATTTTTGATAGTCCAACCACCACCAACCTCGTTGTTTCTGTACTTTGTATTACTTTGATAAAACATGTGATGCTAAATAATGTTTTCTATAGATTTTCGTTTATTTCCTGAAGAATACGAGTGAATTTAGGCAACTTTTCCAATATATTTGAAACATTACTTAATACAAACACCATTCAGGTTATAGTTTACAGTGTCGCAGAGTGAGCTTGGTTAATCCCGCCAAGAGTACTACCTTTTGGGATCTTTTGAGGGAGTTAGAAAGGAAGCACCTAAACGTCGAAATAATCCACACGTCCTTTCCACGTGAAAAATGTAAATTTCTCTACAGGGAGTTACGTGACTTTCAGTGGAACATTGTTGGAAAATCAAAATGCAATAATATCTATCTGATTTCCACGTAAATACAGGCATACTAATGCAAACTACGTTGAATTCACCTAAATAGTAAGAGATTGTCCCCGGTTATAAAACTGATTTTGTTTTTTGATCATAGCTTTTGATCAGATATTGAATTTTGCCTGTTTTCAAAGCATTTGAAAGATTGAAGACTTTGCTTGAAACAAAACAGCTATAGTGAAATTGGGAAACATAGATTTTTTTGACAAAACAAAGTGTCCCTGGTTGTGAAATACTTCGAAAAATCGATGAAAGAAAATAAAAATAAAGAAGAAAATTAAGAAATATGAAATGAAAATAAAATATTACATTCATTTATTAATACGAAACACCTTAAATGCAAAGTATTTTATCAGTTTCTTAATTTAATCGTCCAAATCTGAATTGTAATCAATGCATGTAAAAACAGAAAGTTTTTATTGAATGCTCATTTAGTTATTAATGACATACTAGCATTGTAGCATCGTAATTACAACAGATACAGCAAAACTTCATTCAGCAAAATTGAAGATGACAACTAGTTCTACAAATGTTCCATATGCAACTTTGTCAAATTTTGCTCGGCTGAGACGGTACTGTCAAATGAATCAAAATTGAGTCAAAGTGAACGAACAAGCCCTGGTCACTAATAAGATACTAGCATTGTAGCACCGTAAATACAAAAGATACAATCAAACTTTATTCAGCAAAATTGTAGATAATAACTGGTTCTACAAATATCCCATATATAACTTTATCAAATTTTGCTCGACTGAGACGGTACTGTCAAATGAATCAACATGGAGTCAAAGTGAACGAACAAGCCCTCAATATCTTCTTCGTTGCACGAAAAAACGTAGGGAATTTGGCTACTAGGAATTCTGTAATGAATAAAAGCATTTAACGGGAAATTAGCAGTCACTGATTTTTCGTTGGAGAGCCCAGTTTCGGAAGCAGTTTTTGTGCCCAAAAACGGAGTTCTGTTTGTAAAAATGTAAATTCTGCATTCTTCTTGTCTATCTGAACTATATTTTCATGAGCAAAATTTTTATTTCAAACAAAAAAACTGCTTTTGAAATTGGCAGAATTGATGACGACTAATTTCACCTTAAATAGGCCCACTTTGATTGATCGCGTATGATAGTCAACAAACTAAAATATTAGGGAATTACTAATTTTGCATTGTGTGTCATAAAAAATGCTGATATTTTTAATAATACAGTGGACCCCGTTCGTTTGAACGATTTCTCGTGCAAACTAACGGGGTTAGTTTTTAATTTGAACATCTGGTAATCCTAAATATGCTGAAACTTGTGTGAACTGGCTACCCTGCTCTTTGTTATTGTTTTGCTGGTTTGATTCAGTTGGTACTTGCAAGCAGCGAATATTCATTCTTCGATAGGATTTCTACCATAATCGTTGGGAAAACGCAATGTGAAACAGATTAAATACGCGGGATCAGCACAAACAAATCGTGTTTATGTGCATTGTCTGCGTAAGCAAATGATGTCATATTGAGTATGACGTTTGGACCATTTTTAATTTGCACGTCGTGCAAACCAACGGGGTTCAAATTAAAAAGTGTCCACGGTATGTGTCGGGTAGGACGGGAACAGATAATTACGACGAAGCAGGAACATACCCTACAATGAAACGAGACGTTGGTAGTGTTAGTTTAATAAACAGTATAATCAATATACTGCAGCGACACTGGCATTCTATATATATTGATTCAACTTAATAAACACGTCAAAAACGATGGGAGTTTCACAACCGGAACCGTTTCACAACAGGGCACAATCCCCTATGGAAAAAAATTGGATGGAAAATACTCACATAACTTTTCCCATCATTTTTACGATGATTCGTAAAAACGTATTTTGAGTGGGCGAACCATACATGATTGTGTAACTTGAAATAATAATAAACATGGAAGGAACACTGAATGAAAAAACGAGGGGCACCAAATCGGATCTCCGCCAAAGGCACTGCAATTTCATGCTATCGCTCTGATATCTTATAATTAAATAGGTGAAATCATGACCACCGTTGGGAGACACAGCCCCAACAATTGCTGTATAAAATTATGGATATTATAATACGCCAGAAAATGCTAAAACTAAGACATGGCATGACATTTAGCAGTTTCTCTATAGCTTGCGTGACAAAATCAAGAGATTTATTTTTATTGGAGTCAATAATCTAATGTGAAAATCAGGACGTCAAACAGTTAGTAGTAGTTCATTAGTTCTTCATCAAAAGACTCACTGAATAGAGAAAAATCAATGTAAACAACCCAGCAGCGTTGTGTCAGAAAAAGCCAAGCTGTAATATTCTGCTTCATAGTAAGTGATGCGAGGCTCCCTAGCAGCGAGCAGTACGGGAGAAAACTTGATAAAAACTGGACAAATGGGAAAAAAAGAAGAAAAACTGGTTTGGAAAAAAGAAAAATGAGAGATAAAATCGTGACAGAATGCGAGAAAAAACGGGATGGGAAACGGGAAAAATGTGAAAAAGAAGAAAATGGGAGAACAAAAGGAAAACGAGTCAAAAAAGCGGATACAGGACAGAAAAAGCGGGAGAACGGAAGGAAAATGGGAGAAAAGAACGAAAAACGATGAAGAAAACGAGGTAAGCATAAAAGAAAATGACGGCACTGGACAGAAAAGCAGAAAAAATGGAACGAAATGCTGAAAAATGTGATTAAAAAGAAGGAAAGGAAACTCAGCAAATACGGGAGCAGGAAAATTAAGGAAGAAGAACGATAAAAGAGGAAAATGGAAAGAAGAAACGGAAGATAAACGGTATAAAACAAAAAAATAGAATGTGAAAAGAGAAAATTAACAGGAAAATCAGAAATAAAATATGCGAAAAACAGAGCAAGAAAAGAAGAGAATGGTGAATGACCCTTTGGGTTAAAACCACTCAAAAAAAAAAAAAAAAAAAAAAAAAAAAAGAAGAGAAAGAGGAAACACCGGGTAGAAAAAAGAAAGAAAACCCAAGAGAGCAAAGGAGGTAAAACGGGACAAATAGAGGGAAGACGGAACAGAAAAGGAACAAAATTAACAAAAAAAGGTGAAGAAACGGGAAAAAAAGAAGGAAATCGGAACAGAAAACAAAAGGAACTCATAGGGAAACGAACACTAGCGAGAGAGAAAAAATAAACTTGGTAGCGGAAATGAGGAATACGACAAAAAAGGTCGAACAGGATTTAAAAGCAGAAAGATGCAACAAAAAGGGATGGCAAAATGGGACAGAAAAGTTGAAAAAACAGACCAAAGACCAAACCAAACAGATAAAACAGGAAAGAAAAAAGTCGGAAAAACAGGAGCTAAAAAAAGAAAACTGGAGAACAAAGAGAAAAACGGGACAGAAAAGACAAAAATCGAGGAAAGCAGATAAAAAGAGTTGCAAAAAGACAAAACAGAGGAAAAACGGAAGATAAAATCACAAAAAAAAATTAGTGAGAAATAAAAGGAAACACAAGAGGCCTGAAAGGAAGAAAAAATGGGACAATAAACAAAAAAAGAACAATGAAAAAGAAAACATTGGACAAATAAGAAAAGCGAGCGAAAAATAGGAAAAACCAAAGCAAAAAGAAGAAAAGTGTGAACAAACTATAAAGAAAACGGTACTTAAAAAAGAAAAAACGGAAAAAGTGGAAAACGAAAAAAAAACGTGCCAGAAACGGGAAAGAAAAATAAAGGAAAACGGAACAGAAGAGAGGTGAAAGATGAGACAAAACTACATGGCAAAATAATGATGATGATGGCCCACCACTTACCCCGTACATGGGAATTGGGCGAATTTATCTATTTAGATATTTAAATTGTTTTGTCTTTCCACTTGTTTTCACACATACTCTTTCTTCAATTGCCAGTTTATCAGTTTTCCTGACTAGTTAGTTTGTATATTCCCATGTACGTCCATCAACCTATTTAAATTTTTTTACTGTTTGCAATTTTAATTAAACCGTATTTAACTTCATCAACCTGGGGAATGGGACTATTTCAGGAACAGATCCTATCCCCGCACGTATGAGTCCGTTGAAGGGTTTTACCGCGCCCTAACTCGCGTTGCTTTGGTTGAATGTCATAGGACAGAAAAAGGAAGAAAAGTTGGCAAAACGGACCAAAGTAAATAGTAAAACTAGAGAGAAAAAGACGGAAAAACGGGAGATAAAAACAGAATAAACGGGACAGAAAGAAAAGAAGGAGCATCCAAAAGAAAACGAAACAAGCGAAGACGAAAATCGAGAAGGAAAGGAGATAAAAAGAGCTGGAAATAGACGAAGACTGGAAACGAAAAAAGGAAGAGGAAAACGGGAGAGAAAACTACAAAAAAATGCGTGAAAAATACAAGAAGAAACCCAAAATAAATAAGAGCTGAAAATAAGAAAAAAATGGAACGGTAAACGAAGAAAACCGGAACAATGAACTGAAAATATGGGACAGAAAAAAGCAAAATGAGAAAAAGAGGAAAAACGAAAAAAAGTGGAAACAAAAACAGAGAAAATGATACGGAAAAGAAGAAAAAGCGGAACAAAAAGTGAAAAACCGGGACTGGACAAGAGAAAAACGAAATAGTCAAAAGGTAAAACGTGTGAGAGGTAAGGTGAAAAATTATTCCAAGGACATGTCCGGTTTTAATCCAATTTATTTTAAAATTTTAGGTTCAATTGTAAGTCAAATTTAAGCTCTGTGTTCAAGTAAAATTTGAATTCCAATTTCAAATCTAATTTCCAATGCAATTCCAAGTCTAATTCTATTCCAATTTACAGTAAAATTACAAGCCTAGTGTAAAAATAAAAAATTTCGTCTTTTAAGTATTCAAGTCGTTTTCACTTCCAGTCCAAATTACTCCCAAATTTAATTTCAATTTTAAATTAAATTTTAAGTCCAGTTTTTCAGCGTTATTTGAAATAAATTTTTATCCCCAAATTAGTTCAAACTCAAGCCTAATTTAAGGTCCTATGTCAAGTTCAATTTCTAGTCCAGTTCAAAATCTAATTTCTAGTCCAGTTCCAACTTTGATTTTTAGTCCAGTTGTACCTCGAACTTCGGAGGTTTCAACCTAATCCTAGATTCGCCATCCTACGCTTACTTCATTCTGCTGAAGGTTTATGTCTGGACACGTTAGTATATCTGATTCGCCAGATTGGAGAGTGTTTATTTTAAATCTGCATGCATATAAGCTTTGGCGTCATATTTCCTGAAAACGAAAGTTACATTGTAACTTCCAACCTGTTTATATACAGTGAAATGCGTTGCTTTTTCATTATTCATCCACTGACCAGTACGATGCGTGACGTAAAGCATGCGTCATCACAGCACAGAATCGGCTAGAATCAATAGTTTTCGATACAATATTGTACCTCTATCCACAGACAGAGAGTCCTCCGAGTTGTCCCGCAGCCCCCAGTGCTAATAGTACGGACAAACATAGGCATCACCATTCTTCCCGATATCATTCATTATAAAAGCGACAGTCTGTCCACGTTCCGTCGACCGACGCCGTATGTTTTTGCTGCCTTTTTGCGGTGAAATAAATAAATCATAAAAGGAAAGAAAAATAAACGTCGCTGCGTGCGGAACAGTCAACCATTGACGACAATTCGTCGTTAAAAACCCTGACCCAGGGCAAAACGCTTTACGTTATTTGTTGATTGTATACAACTTTTGTTTACCCTTTCTGCAGCGTAATGCGAAAGGAAAGGTTACGCGTATGTCCTCGATCATTGTATTTGATCGGGTTTTGGGTACGTTGGCGAAATTCAATCAATAAATATAACAGCTCTGCATACCTTCTAGCAAAAAGTTGCGTTCTCTTGTCTGTGTTAATAAAATATGTCAATCGGCGTTATTGAATACTTTTGTCTAACTGAAAATGCTTTTTGCCAACGAAAAATATACATATCATTTGAAGAGAATAACTGCATCAAGCATTATCGCAGCATTGTCTCACGACAAACAGCATTTTGCCACTTAATTCGAAATTTGACATACTCGTCTTCGCGATTGTTACCGGTTCTTTTTTACTTGTCGGTCGCTACCGGGTAGGCCCGAAAAGGAGTCCGTTCCGTCTCATGCATGAACCTGACTCAATTGCACAAGTCAGCACATATTTCTACACAAAAGGTAAAAGATTGATGGGAACCGGTACCTTGATACGCGATATAATGTTGTAGACGGTTTTTCGTTGCTACAATATGTGCAATAAGGTTTTAAATTACGATACGATACATGATGGATTCCTCGGTTGTTGGCGTGATCCGCTCATTCGAAGTGTAGCTACATCGAATGGGTTGATTTATCGCTTCCTTAATGGAGGCCAGAAATGTACCTGACAATCGTAATGACTAAGCGGATTAATCCTTTTCGCCAATAACTAATCACCTTCACTCCTTGACCCCATTATCGAGGGAAGGGATCATTATCCGCTTAAAAGTATCGCCTTGCTCGTTGGTTCAGTCAGCTGCTGGTGCCAGGTTTCGTTACATCTGCGGACTTAGGGGACTAAAGCGTGTTTAATTCACCAAACACGCTACAGTAATCGGTTCCTAGGAAATACCATTTCATGAAAATTCATGAAAAAGTATTTCTTTTCTAGAGTTTCGATGAATAGCAAAACTTAAAATCAGATTCGAATCCACATTTTAATATGGCTTAAGCTCAAAAATCTCTTCGTTATTGTAACATAAATAAACCCACTTCAAGCTTATGTCGAGTAATAGATGACAAATATTCCCGTATTAACTTTTATCATAAAATTTTCGCATCGCAGAAATCGCAGAAGGAGGCGGAACGGAAATTAATCTCTAGGAGCGCCCATGGAAGATAGTACTGTCCTAGCACCTAACCTCCAAGAAGTCAAACGAGAAATCGGGCTGCTGAAGACCAATAAAGCCGCTGGGAAGGACCGCCTACCGGCAGAGCTTTATAAACATGGCGGAGAAACGCTAGCAAAGGCTCTACACTGGGTTATTTCGAGGATTTGGGAGGAGGAAAAGCTACCGGAGGAATGGATGGAAGGAGGGTGATCGGCTAGACTGCTGCAACTATCGCGGTATTACGCTGGTAAACGCCGCCTTCAAGGTACTCTCCCCGATCCTGTTACGCCGGTTATCACCGATAGCATAAGGTTTCGTAGGCAATTATCAGGCGGGTTTCATGGGAGCTCGCACAACTGCGGACCAAATTTTTATTATCCGACAGATCTTGCAGAAATGTCGGGAGTACAACGTGCCCACGCATCACATCTTTATTGATTTCAGAGCAGCATACGATACAGTCGATCGAGACAAGCTATGACAGATAATGCACGAACACGATTTTCCGGACAAACTGACACTACTGATCAGAGCTACATTGGATCGAGTGATGTGTTTCGTACGCATCTCGGGGACACTCTCGAGCCCCTTCGATACGCGGCGAGGGTTGAGACAAGGTGACGGTTTATCCTGCATGCTGTTTAACATCGCTCTTGAGGGGGTGATCCGATGAGCGGGCATCGAAACGAGAGGCACGATTTTCACCAAGGGTAGCCAACTTCTAGGCTTTGCAGATGACTTCGATATCATAGCCAGGAACTTTGCGACGGCGGAAGCAATCTACGCCGGACTGCAAGCGGAGTCTAGGCGAATTGGGCTAAAAATAAATGCGTCGAAGACCAAATACATGAAAGGAAGAGGCTCAAAGGAAACAAACGCGCGTCTCCCAAGCACGGTAACCGTTGACGGCGACGAACTAGAAGTGGTAGTAGAGGAGTTCGTGTATTTGGGATCGCTGGTGACCGCGGATAACAACACTGGTAAGGAGATCCAGCGGCGCATCCAAGCGGAAGATCGGGCCTACTTTGCCCTTCGTAAAACGCTACGATCAGGAAGCATACGCCGCCGCACGAAGTTAACAATGTACAAAGCCCTATTAGACCGGTAGTTCTTTATGGACTTGAAGCCGTCACGCTGCTCACGGAGGACATACGCGCCCTTGCCGTGTTCGAGCGGAAAGTGCTGCGGACGATATTTGGCGGAGTACAAACTGAAAGCGGAGAGTGGCGGAGGCGTATGAATCACGAGCTACAGGCACTGCTTGGCGAGACTCCCATCGTACATCTAGCGAAAGTTAGCAGGCTACGGTGGGCCGGACACGTCGTAAGGATGCCGGACGACAGTGCGACGAAAATAGTCCTCTTCAACAATCCCACCGGCATCCCGAACAGGGGAGCCCAACATGCACGATGGCTCGACCAGGTCGAAAGCGATTTGCGACTTCTGAGACGACTAGGAAATTGGCGACGAGTGGCCCAAGACCGAGTTGAATGGAGACAAGTGCTTGAAACAGCACGAGCCACCCCGGCTCTATGCTGAAGAAGAAGAAGAAAAAGAAGAAGCACTTCGTAAACGCTGAATAGTGGCAATCTGGCGATTACAACATTCTCCCCCACGAGAAAGGCGTAAGTGACATATTCAACTACATTTCATTACAATAATGCTTTACAGCGTAATTGCTCACGATCTGTGTTTTATATAAATTATAAAGTCGCCCGTTGTGATCTGATTTTGTTACGCTATTTTTGAATGAACCCTTCGTACAAATATTGTTTTTGATTGCTTCTTGCAATGCTTTAACGTTGCTGTATATTAACTTACGCAATTTACTATTATTATATGCTTTTTAATCAAATTTGAATATATCCTATCGCCCTATCGCCATAATTTTGAAAATTCTCCTCCAGATTCATTTCATGTAAATTGATAGGCCTTTTTCGTAATTAACCCTTTGAAGTGAAACCACTGAAGAGTTTCTGTGCTAAAAGAATTTTGAAACAATCATAGGTATAGAAAACACAGTGGAATAAACACAAACTATGCATTTTTTAGGTCCCACTTGCCCCGGTGTACCTTACCATTTTGCCTATTACGGGCACTATTAATTTACTTTGGTGGTTTGAATTTTCCCCTAAAAATTTTTTCCGATAACTCTTAATTATGCAATGGACCAGAACAAATACAGTGGAAATGATATTTCTTCATTGATACTGGCAAACGTATTTATTCTGCTTTTGTGAAAAAAATTTCTTCACTGTCCAAGAACACTCTTAAATGAAATTAGGTGTAAATAGGTTGGATTGAGCTAAAACTTGGTTAGAACTATTCAAAATGCCCTTAAAGTGTACAAACTCAGATTCTGAGTAGTTTTTTAACTTGAAAATTGCTAGTAGAAACGCAAAACTACGTTATTTGTCAAAGCCCCCTAGAAAAGTGAACCTGGCCGACCAAATAAAATGGTCGAAAAAATACCAGGGGCTATAGCCCCCTCTAAAAATAGGTGCTAGTTCCGCCAATGTTAATAATTGGCAGCAAATAGCTAAAAATTAAATTTTCTACTCAAAATCTAAGTTTGTACACTTTAGGGACATTTTGAATAGTTTTGGCCAAGTTTGAACTAGATCCAACTTATTTACAGGTAAATTCATTTAAGAATGTACGCGAAAATCCGGTTTGGACAGTCCTACGTCGACCATGCGTTTGTATTTGGACCACAGCACAACTGATTTTTTTGATTTCAGGCATAGTGAGCCAAAATGAGGGTATGAAATGGGGAAGACAAATGAGGAGCGTCCAATATAGCTCTAGCCATCCCAAGCCCCTACCTAGCGCCTCCACGTGGCCATACCTGGTAATGCTATTGAGTAGCCAAGCTAGGAGGTGCGATGCTGGGTGGTTTCCGGCTGCCTGATCTCAAAACCGCGGTTTTGGGCAGACGGCGGAGCCACACGACCTAGCTAATAGGTGAACCTAATAAGTTATTTTAATTATTTTTTCTCTTTTTAGCTTATGAAGCATCTCCTGCTAAATAGTAAAAAGTTTGGCCAAAACGAGTTTTAATACTGCACATGGATACCAGAATGAAAAATTAAATTAACTATTAGAAGCACTTATGGAACCTCAAAGGACGCTACTCTATTCCATACGAAGGACTGCTGGTGAGATTGTTCTATTTTTACCCGTATATACCACATTTCATTATTATTATTGATATCATAAATGTGGAAGGCTGGATGATGGAGTGGATTGCCAACCTGAATACTTAAGGTCTGATGCAAATATGGCACTTCTCAATTCAAAACAAACAAATCATCACGTGGGTTAAAGTTGGTACAGCGAAATTGGTTATTACATGGAAGGATCCTAATACTGGAAGGCGACTCTTATAACCCCGGAATGCGCACAAGTGCCTCTGCTTGTGGGTCCGCCCAATCCCTTTTGGCCCTTCTATAATAGCATTAGTGTGAAATTCATTTGATAATCAAATTTGGAACTACTGTAATTCTACCCACGTACATTGGCAAGTCCTTGAAATGATGGTGGCTTTCCCCTACTACTACTACTACTAGCATAATGAGCCAAACAGCTAGAGTTTATCTCACGATGGCTACTTTCCTAAAAACTTTTTGCATGCCTTACGGTTGTATTTTATCCAAATCAAATTTGGATTCGTAAACACATTCTTAGCAGATTTATAAAATTCATAAAGGCGTGCATTATTTTTGAGCGTTCACACGTACCCGTTCCGCACTAACACCAATCGCACCATGTGACATCCTTGGAGATGCAGTGGTACCCGGCCGCGTTCTCTGGCAGCGGCGGGGTCTAACATTCCGCTCCAAGAACCAATCGATTGATTTGTTTTGCAATTGCATTTGTAATAGATTTTGTAATTGCATATGTGCTAATTATGAAATAGACCAGCAGATACTCCTCAAACTCCTGGGGAAATTAAAAAGAAAAAACCTTACAAATTTTACGTGGGAAATGAAGTTCGCTTTCTCAAAAAGTAACTTTAGTCTACGTTATTGCTCTGCAATAATTTTCTATTGGTTCTTCACTTCACGTAAAGTTATGCTGTAAATCTAAAACCGAAAGTAGTCTCTTTCTTTACTAGCACTGTAGCACGTTTAAAAGTATACTCACGGATACTTAAGGCCGAAATGTTTAAAACTGTCTCTGACCAACCGCAACAAATACCCTAGCAATGGGTAATTCATAGCACGATAAACAATGATGATGTCGTGTATAAACCATTAACTCACCAGTTTATATGCGGAAGCTGGTCGTTTACAGTTTGAGGAATCACGACCAACGTGGCCTTGCACGACCGATGCAAATAACATTACGTTAGGCAAAGTGGATCGACTTTGACATCGGCGGCGATGCGTTTAACCCCATTTTGATAAGCTATCGCTTTTGCAACACTTTGCCAGCATTAGAGCCGTTTTCATGATTGTTCTTCTGATATATAATAAATTATTACAAAACTACGTTGTATCTATCGAAAGTTCGAAATTTTTGGAAATACTTGTTCACCGACCCATCAGGAAACTCTCACTTTCCTCCCGCCCTAGTTCTACCATACAAAAGGACCGAAAACGTTACCTTGAATATCTATCTAGTCACGATCGACGAGTCAGCAGTATCGCACAATCAAAAACCCGAATTAAATTAATCTTACCATGCTCGTCGCACAAAAAAATCGTCAATCTTTTTCGTGCAAGCTAAACCGCAACTCGACTCGATCAACAAGTATGTATTCCACTTTTCCTCGAGTATTCTCCGAAATCAGCACACGCTCGTTGTTTAGTCAGCTTGATTGGCCACTTCTTTTTATCGCTTTAAATTTGTATTCAGGCGTAATAAAGCCGAAATCTTCCCAGGCCGGCGGCAGCCCTCGCACAAAATGCAAATCCCATAAATCAACTGAACGACACACGTTTTCACTTTATTTGCACCAAATTCTTCGTTAATTGCATTTCCGTGCTGCCGCCGATGCCGTGCCGAGCGTGTCCTTCTGGTAGATGCTGAGATGTCGTTGTCCTCCCGCCCAATGCAGCATCAGCAGAAGCTGGTTGAATCATCTCATCGGTCCCGTTTCATCACAACAGTACTGGTTCAGGACTTCCTAATAGTGGCAGGTCACTTTCGAAAATCACTTCCCCGCACGCACGCACAAGACTTGAAATCCCTGGTTCGAGATTAAGCCACACGCTACCTACTTGTTCGCCTCCGAAACCGACGAGAATCACGTCCACACTGATCGAGATCTGCACTGCAACTGCTACGCGCTATTTGCTGCGGCTCCTGGACAGAGGGTCCACTTTGTACGAACATATACCGCACTAATTAACCGGCATATAAAGTTTGCGTTGAAACAAACTGCAGCAGCAACGTGTTGTCCGTCCACACTGCTTGTGCTTGCTGTGCGCCTGCCACACACACGATGCACTTACGCGAAACGCAAACGAAGGAAAGGAATGCAATCGACCCTCGAGCGCCGCACATCCGTACGCAGCATGGACCAGCGGTAGATTGAGCGAACGCGCGCCGTGCAAACCGCGAGCAACAGCCGAGCCGCCCGCCGATAGAACGGGAAAAGGATAATAACATATGCAGCGAATGCACTTTTCCTCGGGAGAGGAGAGCACAATGTGCGAATTATGCTGTCTCTATTTACTCAACATATGAGAGTTTCTCCTCTTTTAGGTTCGTTTCTCGGAGAGTTATTAATGCTACTACTACTAAATCCAAATCCACCTATAGTATTTTAGTATGTACTCTGACGCGGCGCCGGATTATACTGCGATGCGAGGCGATTGACAGTGTGTGATAGGAGCCAAAGAGCTGCGAGAAAGGATGTAGGATGGAAGCCTTATGATTGGCTACTTACTCGCAGGCTCTCTCTTGTTATGCTTCTCGACACATGAAAATAAATATGTTTTGTTTTCTCGTTACTCAATGAAAGCAAGCATTCAGTCAGTCCAAGGGCATATCAACTGCATCGCGCACCGGTGCGTTGTGGCACGATGTGTTGGGCTGAGAAGACACAACAATATCTATCTGAAAGCGAAACGTGCGGCTTACGATTTATTCCAAATGTTAATTTTATAAGCGATACTCAGAAGGGCATTTTGTTTATTCTTGTGATTAATTACAAAAGCTAGAGGGTCTGAAAAATCGAGTAACCGTAGGATGGCGAATCTTTTATGTATTACTTAGCACAAAAATATCGGCCGGTTAGGTTAAACATTTTGGACTTTCAGAATTAGAATCAAAGTCGAAACTGGACTAAAAAATTAGACTTTTAACTGCGCTAGAAAGTAGAGTTTAATTTGGTCTTGAAATCGAACTTGACATTTAGGGCATTAAATTAAACTTGAATTTGGGCTAATTCGGGCTTGAAGCTGTATTTCAAATTGAACTGGAAGTTGGACTTAAAATTAGATTTCAATTTAGAGTAGTTTTGACTGGAAGTTTTACTTGGAATTACACATGAAATCGAGCTTAAACGAGAATTTGAAGTTTTTATAAGAAATTGGACTTGAAATTTGCTTGAAATTAGAATTGAACTGGACTTGGAATCGGACTTGTAATTGGATTTGAATTGGAATTGAAGTTCGAATTGGACATGAAATTGGATATAAACTAGAAAATTGGAATTGAAATTGAGCGAAAATTGAATTTATATGGGATATAAATACTTTTGAACTTAGGCTTGCAAATTAAATTTAAATTTGACGAGATTCTACTAGACGAAATTAGATATGAAGTTTAATTCAAAATTAAAATTGAAATTTGAATTGACATATTTCGCCTTACTCTCCCACACGCTTGACCTCTTTTCTGTTCCTTTTTTCCTTATTTTCTTTTTTACAGGCCTGCTTTTCCACTTTTTATTTCGTTTTTTCTTCTTTTCTGTTCTTCTGTTTTCATGGTTTTTGCTCTGATTTTTTTTCTTTTCCCTTACGTTTTTTTCTGTTCCGTATTTGCTGCTTCATTGTTCCGTTTTTATTCGTTTCCTAGCCGATTTCTTCTTATTTTCAGTCCTGTTTTCCCTCTTTTTTTAATCATCTTATTTGTAAATATCTTTCGCGTTTTCCGAACTTTTTCTTCCCATTTTCTTTTTTTTTTGTTTCAGATTTTCTTCTTTTCTAAATCGTCTTTCTCTCATTGTTCATCTTCATCTGTTCCATTTTTCTTGTTTTAAATGCACCATTTTTTCTGCTTTCCGGTCACGTTTATTCTGTTTTCGGATTCATTTTTTCCATTTGCTCTCTGGCTTGCTATATTCATCTCTCGTTTTTCGTCTTTTTATCTATGATCTATGATCTGTTATCTATTCCTTTGGGTCGTTTTTCTTGTTCGTCGTTTTCTGTTCAATTTTCCCATCCCACTCCCGTTCCCATTTTGTCTCATCTTTCTCCTTTTATATCTCGTTAGGCACTTTTTTCGGTTTTCGTTTTTCTCGCTAATCTTCTTTCCCTTTTTGTTTCAGTTGTTTTATAGTTCGTTTTGTCTTTCTTGTCTCGTATACTTTCTATTTACCTCTGGTTTTATCATGGTGTTACGCAATACTAAAATGTCACAGGTCACAAGCTAATAATAGCTAGCTATAAAACCATAACCAAACTGATTCTAAAGCAAATTTATGGTGGTTGCTTATATTGCCACGATACAACGGGTTGCCTGCGCTACATCTCATATAAACTTACTATAAGTGGAGCAATGCAATATGGCGCACCAATCAAAGTTGATCTTATTGCAATTGCTAGTCAAACCGCGTTAAAACTCTTAGTTTTCTGGTGCTATTAATACGGTAACACCCTGACCAAACTGATTTATTCCTGCTATTATGAAGAATATTAGAGTTTAACACCGTAATAATTTTCGGTGAATGATTTTGCCAGAAATTGAGATTGACTAATCAAATATATTTATTTTGTTTAAACAATTGGTTTTCAAACATCACAAAATTTTGATGGCGCGTGAACAGCGTTACCAACCGGTTTTTACGAAAATCTGGAAAACGAGAATAAAAGTGACTGGAAAAGTCTGGCTGCCATTTACTCCAATGGAAGACAATGTTTCGAAAACGTCTTTTTTTTTGTCTGACTAGGCATCAAAAAGTCTGGAAAATCCAGACAAATCTGGAAGGTTGGCAACGCTGCGCGTGAATTGTAGCCACTTATTATTCGAATATACACGATAAAATTCAATGCGCATTTGCTGCACGACTACGGAAACTGCTGAAAATTTATAAATTATTATTTTGGATATTTGGATCAGGATGATCCGACAGAAAAACTTTACCTTTTCTGCTCACAGCTATATATTTTCAAGTTAATAAAGCTGTCTGAATGATTTAGCTTTTGGAAAAATTCATACCAGCAGGAAACTCAATGAGTTTTCAAGCAAATGAAATTTCAACCTTGATCACAAGCGCGAAACTCACATATGAATTTCTCTCGCTTTTATACGCGATGTCTCTGTTGCTATGCGATGTGAACTCAATTCAGCTGTGAGCATTTTGCTTCATTCTTCCACAGCTGGCATTCCATGCAACGAACCAGAGAGCAAAATAGAATCTACCGTCAGAAAAAACATCAGCAGCGAAAAACGTACCTCACAATCGTGAGTTAAGATGACAAATATATTGGCGGAATTTGCATTTTCCTTCGCGGGAATCGACATTTTCTCAACTAGAAAGAAACAAGCCTAACAAAAATTATATAAACATGAATGTGTGTGAATTTTGTGCTTCTTGCTATGAAAACAGAAAAACTCACGCGTGATTTTTTTCTGCATAGGATCAAGCTGACATGATTCACGATTGATTTTGATTTTTGAGATTTTGAGTTTTTACCATCACTGGTCATAGCGAAGGGAATTACCAGGCGGGTTTCATGTGGGCTCGCGCAACTGCGGATCAGGTTTTTACCATCCGACAGATCTTGCATAAATATCCCGAGTACAACGTGCCCACGTATCACATCTTTGTTGATTTCAAAGCGGCATACGATACAGTTGATCGAGACTAGCTATAGGAGATAATGCACGCACACGGTTTTCCGGATGAACTGACGCGACTGATCAGAGCTACATTGAATCGAGTGATATGTTTCGTGCGCATCTTGGGGACACTCTAGAGTCCCTTCGAGAGGTGGCGAGGGTTGAGACAAGGTAACGGATTATCCTGCATGCTGTTCGACATCGCTCTTGAGGGGGTGATCCGACGAGCGGGCATCGAAACGAGAGGCGCGATTTTCACTAAGAGTAGCCAACTCCTAGGTTTTATAATTGTTGGTTCTGACACTCTACCCAGCTAGCTCAATTCATTTTATCTCAGGGTCGGCAATCGACCTTCGGAGGACTCATGGAACCCGAAACGAAGCGGAACCACCAGAAGGCGTCAAAGAACGGAAAAGAATAGACCACTGGCTCTATTTAAATATAAAAGATAGGATTTTACATGCATGCAAACGTTTATTACCGATTCTTCGATGCAGCGCTGGCCGTCACGTTGGGGCCCATTGATGAACGACGAACGGAGGGAGAGGAGAAGTCCCTGGATGAACGTGTCTCTATTACTGGATCGAAAGGTGTCTGGGATCGGGAGGCGTACTGGATCTGAATTATCACGGCGTAAAACGGGACCAACCGTGGTTGCTGAGATTGATCACGGTACCCACGTGCTTGATTCTACGCCCGTCAGATGCTAACTTGGAGGGTTGTCCTAGCATTGGGCCAACATGGCCGTGGCGAGAAAGGTGACGCCAAATCGGGTCCTTGTCGTGAAGACTGCGACTCCCGTGGTGGCCTCGACGTGTTTTTTGCCGATCTATACGCTCTGGCCTCTGTCAACGCAGCCACTTCGCAGACACTCGGGGATTCACCGCTTGACGCTTCGATTGGTCATTTGGCCTTAAACACCTCTTGGCAGACTTACTTTTTCAGCCGACTTGGCGACGCGTGGGTTCTGAGACGACTGGGCCGACGTGTGGCCCAAGATCGAGTTGAATGGAGACGTCTGCTTGAAATAGCACCAGCCATCCCAGCTCTATGATGCTGACGAAGACAAGGATGTGGTATCCTGGTATTTATACTACATTGAAAGGTTTACTTGATAACTAATCATCATTCTGATTGTATTTTCCAGATAAACTCTAGTTGGCTAATTTTGGTGTGGAAAAGAGATCAATTGCTAGCATAAATAAGGGTGATAACGAGAGTGATAACGAGACGAGTTTCCTGTTCAGCCTGTTTAACGAGTTTTATTATTGAACGATTTTATAAAAACGCTTACACATCCGGTTTTAGGCAGTAAATTAAATTAATCTCTTAAAATATTCGCTCTTCTCCAATGGATGGAAACTAATTTCTACGCAACGAAGAATAATTATCTTTCCGGCGACTAATTATCAGTAGTACTGCTGGGATTTTACGTTTACCTCATCTCCACAAAGTTCAGTTCTAAATTTAATATCAATCGGTGGAGCAACAAGTGAGCAAAAAAGACTGACCCGAAATCATCTTATCCTATCAGCTCGGAACGAAATTTGTATGCTATGCCGCTGACGAATCCGAATCTAATCAACCGATTGGAAACTAATCTGCAAATATTCCGAAATTTCAAAACAAGCTTTATATGATGTAATTCGAAGTATACACGATAACGTTCTGCAGTCTGTTTTTAGGTCGTATGAATATCTTGATAACCGCGGATTTACGCAAGCAGCCGACCGTAATTGGACTTTGCTGATGCAGGCGACGCATTGCAGTGATTAGATTTTTATTTACCTCACGCGTCAGAAGCACGATTTCGGCGGTACAGTAAAGATTCGCCAAATTTTTTCAACCCAATCGGTTCGAATCGAAAATACTCTAAGATTTGTTCTATAAACTAAACACGTGTAAATATTCCGTACGACTATAGAGTAGGGCGGGGCATAAGTGCGACATTTGAAGTAGTCAATAATTTTTATGAGTTATTTCATTCATGAGTAAAGAAGCACAACAGTAAAATATATTTTATATTCATGCAATAATTCAATATCTTCACATTCAACTATAAACCATCTGGGGTAATAGTATTATGCAAAATAAATTCTTCATTTTTCTGATCAAGTTCCGAATCGCACTTTTACCTCACTAACGGGGCAAAAGTGCGAATACCGCGGGGCAAAAGTGCGAAGCTTAAATCTATGAAATTGGCACAGCAGTAGCTAACAAAACCATAATATCTTCAATCTCCGATAAGTTTCAAAAAGGAATATTCTCAATTTGCATCTTTTTTATTTTCCGCTGGTGTACTGCACCAGATTGAAATTTTACCAAACGATTATTTCATCACCAGCGGATGACACTGTTTTGCCAGCATCTGTAGAGCACACAGTATCCTACAGAACTTCCATTTCTAGTATCTGAATACAGTGCCTAAACCGTAATAAAATTATCTATGCATTTTGGCTTCGTTCATGAATCGCACTTTTGCCCCGCTAGGCACTTGACGGGGTTTGAGCCAATTATGGAAAAACGAAAAATATTCTGTAAATTGTTCTCACCATATTTTTAAAAGAAATATATGAGTGATTTTAAACGCTGCCACAATTTTTCGACAAGTAATATCCTCCTGTTGATATCGTATTTGCCGTATAAAGAAATATTACATAAAAACCGCTCTAAAATAACATTTACCCATAACTCAGCAACTATGCTTCGTAAACAACAAATGTTTACGATAGATTCAAGTTGTCAAAGTAGTCACCCATCCATGCTAATGTAGTCAATTTACTCGGAATCGGCACTGATAAATTATTGAATCGCACTTTTACCCCTCCTTACTCTATAACATAGAAACGAACCCTGAAAACATTACGCAAATAAAAAAATCTCATAATTTTCATGAAAAAGTAACAATCAAAAACTTCTGCAATAAGTTGATTTCTGAAACATGATTTACAAAAGATTATGCGTGGTTGGCGCAATTTTTACTTCCTGGAGACTCTAAATCGTTTTGAATACTTAACACTTTTTTGTCTAAATGCTTCGTCTATTCTCAAGTATTGTTTAGTCGATAAGCTTATTTAGAATTTTAAAGTATCGAATGCTTTTTCTCACATTGCCAGTGACTCAGGTTCGCCATTCGTGCATTTACTAACAACGAAACAGCTGTTTCGCGACGTAAAGTCTTGCTCTAACAGATGACAGTTCGTATAAATCTTTGCTGTTTATAGACAACCGCTTTCCAAGAATAGGCAGAACATTTGCAGCCGGTGGACACCGGCAGCATGTGACATTATTGTAAATAAATAAATATTGTCTGTACAAGAATAATTCAAACCCTTCGCCAGAAGGTGCACAGGGTGTACCTAATTTTTCTTTACAACCGCTGACCAGCTTGCTGTGTTCCATCACTAATACACATCCACCCTTACAAATCGTAGCCAGTTGCTTTGAAAGGACGAAGCAATATAACGCCATTTCGAATAAATCAATCGCGTGCAACTATAAGCCTAGACTTAAACTTTTGCTCGTTCTACGAATTCATTGCCTCATTTCGTATTATGCACTCAACTAAACGACACCCTCGTGGGTGGCATGGTGAGTCAAATGACCACCATTGCTGACTACTAACCTGCACTAACAGGTCTTCTGTGCACTTATTAAGGATTTAAATAAAGAAGCAAGTAAGAGTATAAACCATGATTTCAACGAGTTTTAAGTGGCAGTACGAACTTTGCCTCGAGTCAGCGCGCTCAAGTTTTTACTTCATTACACCTGAGTCATTGTGACTGAGTAAATGATGCACGACAATTTATTATGAATTTATAATAATTTCTCAATCGCCCCCTCTCATATAAGTGGAATCAGATGCGTATGCAAATATTGTCAAATAATGATCATATCCCTTCCTCCCAGGCGATAATCGATAACCTATATTTCATTAATTGCCTCATCGTCATTTTCATCCTCTCTGATGGCCAGAGTTCAAATATCGCACAAAATAAACATTCCGTTCCGACATTTGCCTATCTCGCCGGACGAAGTAAGGCCTCGCCAGCAAGCAGACCAACAACGAGTTTGGCCTTATCCGATGATGACGATCAACGTCCGACGACAACGACCGCACACCAAGCAAAGGTCTGCCTCCCGATTATATTGCTTTCCAGTTTGCCCAAATCACAGTTTAACCCCTGTGCAGTTGAACAACTCAATTGAAAAGCAAAACATAAAATACTCAGATTGCGTGACACCTGTTTCAGAGGACGAAGTCGGTGGCGGTGCAAACAAGAAATGGTGCGTCTACCCTAGACGGGTCTGTCTACGGCAAAATCTCTGCTGAAAGCGCCACAAGCGATAATTCCAGATATGAAGAGATTGCAGTTCAGTTCAATCATAAATATAATCATTCTACTCATCATCATTATCAGCCCCATCGCCATCATCATTGTCACCAACGCCATTTATCTTCGGTGCAATTGGTTCGGTCGTGCCCATTCGCCCATATGCAATGCCGACGCCAATTTTATGTGGTTTAGAATTTTTACGATGTTTATAATATATGGTCGTGATCATGCTCGCCTGGGTATGCAGAAATCCAGAAATATTCACATCTCTCTGTTGCACCATACATCAAAAAAGGACAAAACAAAAAATAAACGTAAATGAACAGCTTGGTCATGGAAAGAGAATGTGTTTGTACAGGAAAATACTTATTAGGATTTGTCTTTTTTTTTCAATTTATTAAGCCTTAGTAACTTTTCATGAGGATTTACAACATCGTAGTGCCTAACGGGTGGCAACTAAAATTTCGGATTTTTTTTCTCAAGCTGTCAAAAAAAGACAAAGATACATGAAGAAGATCTGAGTACATTTGAAAACGGTCCTTAATTGGCTGTTCATCGAAGATTTCGTTTGACGTCGAAACAGGAGCGTATTACGGCCGTCATGACAACTTTGCGAATGCATCTCTCGACTCTACCAATCAATTGTTTGCAATTCGTGGCTCTCCAGTTATTTTTGTTCGTCAAGGAACTCAAAATCCCGAAGAAATCTTCGATTGGGCGCACTGAGACAGATTTTTCGGGCCGTGGCTTTTGGGAAGAATGAGATCGAAAGGGTTTTCAGGAACGATTGTATTTTTGGCGTAACACGATGGTGCTCTATCCGGCCAAAACACGAACTGTCCATCTGCAAACTGCAAGATGTTTTTGAAGAAAAGGGGTCCAAATTTTCTTCAAATATTCGTCTGGTGCATCTTAATTGATAGCCAAACCAGAGGGCTTGTTGTTGAAGAAACGAGAACGAGAACCTACCTTGCTTGTGAATAGTTGTTGGGCATCTTAGGATATGGTAAACAGTCGAAGCCGCAGCTTATTCGTTTTTTAAATGTTGTACCGTATACTTTTTGCCGAGATTTCTGTGGCAGTTCGTAGAAGTGTACAACGCGCTCCCGAAATGCTTCTTGTTTCGACGCCATTTTTAGCAAAACAAGGCAAGCATAAACAAAACAAAAAATATTATCAAAAAGAAGAGAGAGAGAGAGAGAGAGATAGAGAGAGAGAGAGAGAGCTTACACATACATACTCTCATTTTTCTCTGAACACGTTTGTTGTTGTGCATAAGGGCCGCGAAAAAATTCCAAAATTTTAGTTGCCACCCGTTACTTTAATTCCATTGAAAACTTGTTATCATAGTTTTGCAATATATTTTTTTTGTGGGTTCTAATCCGGTTATAATCTCAGATTATAACTTGGTTCGACCCATGCACCTTTCAACATTGAACAAAGGTAGGAGCCGCAACGACAACTTGTTAAGCGTAGCTACCATAGCCCCCCTCCTCACCTTTCCACTCTTTCGCCTCCATTGAAAAAATTCTTCATTACTTTCCCCTACCGTCCCTTCATCAACTGTAGAAACCACCGTTACAAAAAATATTAATATAGGGCACGAGAGGGTATTTTCAGCCCATTAAGCGATGGCATCTATTTTTTCGGCCTATGGTGTAGTTCTAGTGGAAGAACAGATGGTTTTGATATTCTTTGAATAAAAAATAGTAGATTATTTACAGTCTGGAGAAAATAGTTATAACATATTAAAATTCTATGTCGTCAAAGTATTTTTATAGGCGAAAAAAGAGGCAAATAGCCTGTAAGAAACCTGCTGAAAATACCCTCCCGTACTCTATATGCTTGACCGCATTTCAAGGTCAAGACTAAAAACACGAGGTTTGGTCTATCTGTATAGTGTTGCAAGTTGATGAATGATGGCTTGTTCCGTTTTTTCTGCCAACATTAACTGCTTCATATGATTTAAGAATTATTAACACATAGCTTAGACCCAGCTTTTTAAGAATTGTTTCTTAGGAATAGGACAAAACACAAAAAAGGCTGGAAAGGAGGAAAAACGGTCCTGAATTCAGAAGAAAAAAGACGACGACGAAAAGAGATACACAAGAGCAAAATCAGGACTGAAAAGGGCGAATATGTGACGGGAAAAGAGGAGAAAAAAGAAACAGCCGGTAGGAAAAAGTAAAAACTAGAAGGAAAACAAAATGGAGGGAAACAAATGGGGGGAAGACAGAACAAAAAAAGAAAAAAACGTGACGGCAAAGCTTCCCACTGCGGGAATGAATACGAGACAAGAAAGACAAAACGAACCATAAAACAACAGAAACAAAAAGGGAAAGAAGATTAGCAAGAAAAACGAAAACCGAAAAAGGTGGCTAAACGAGATATAAAAGAAGAAAGATGAGACAAAATGGGAACGGGGGTGGGATGGGAAAATTGAACAGAAAAAGACGAACAAGAGAAACGCACCAACGGAATAGGTAAAATCATAGATAAAAAGACGAAAAACGAGAGATGAAAATACCAAGCCAGAGAGCAAATGGAAAAAAGGAACCCGAAAACAGAGTAAACGTGACCGGAAAGCAGAAAAAATGGGGCATCTAAAACAAGAAAAATGGAACAGATGAAGATGAACAATGAGAAAAAGACGGTTTAGAAAAAAAGAAAATCTGGAACAAAGAAAATGGGAAGAAAAAGTACGGAAAACGCGAAAGAAAATTACAAATAAAAGATGATTAAAAAAAGAGGATGCTCACAGCTGAATTTGGTTCACATCGCATAGCAACAAGACATCGCGTGTAATAACGAGAGAAATTCATACGTGAGTTTCGCGCTTGTGATCAAGGTTGAAATATCATGTGCTTGAAATCTCATTGAGTTTTTTGCTGCTATGAATTTTTCAACACTGGTTGTTATACCTTAATCGTATAGGTTCGCCCTAGTTCCAATCAACCGGCTGTCAAAACGTTTGTTTTTTTTTTCTGTAAGTTTGAACTTAGTTTTGCTCTGGCTTTACTGGCACTGTCCTGACCTATGCCTAGCCTTCTCGAGCGAGTATATACCGCGTGTTTTGATAGTTGACATCGTACCTTCTATGCCAGGCTTGGACCTGACCCACTTCAAAATCTTCCTACTCAGCATTTCAATGCCTAGTTCCGGTTTTCTTGAAAATTCTTTACCGCATTTCCACAGCTTGGTTCTCCCTATAATTCTTGATAACATTCACACTGCTGATTTTGGCATTTTTGTACTTTAGCCCTAGGACGGGACATGACACGTTGTATCGAAAGAGAGTCAATTTACTGTCAATAAAGGCCAGCACCTGATTGGCTGATTTCATGTGTGCTACTGCAGAAACAAAAATTTTGCAGGGAGACGCACATATTTCATAAATTTGCCATGAAACTATTAACAAATGGCCCGGTTCTGTAAAGAAGAATAACAGGGCTTTCAAATGGAGTAAAAAAATTTTGGCGGCCATCTTGGATTTGGTCACTATATTAGATTTTATCACTGGTAAACGGCTGAATAATGCGTACCGTCGGTGCCTTGTGCACGTGTAGGCATAAAATAGACCCTACAGTGGTTCATAGCCTCTTATTCAGCAACTCCTATTCCTACCGCCTCGTGGTACCAGCCGGGATACGAGCAACTTTGGTGGAGATCGGGTAACCAACCCCGGTGGAAGCCAAGGTCGTATGCTGACAGGAAAGGAGGGCTCTTTCGAGCTTCGTTGGCCCTCCGGCGAAACAGGGGGTTGGTGTAGCAGGCTTTGCAAGCCGTCACCACGAAAAATATTAAAGCATGGAACGAAGAACAAATATATTCTTACTGGAACAATCGGAATAGACCCACGCGACGAAAAAGGACTATGGATTGGAAACTCGGGACGTGGAACTGCCGATCTCTCAACTTCCAAGGGAGCACTCGAGTGCTCTCCGACGTATTGAAGAGCCGCAAGTTCGACGTCGTAGCGCTGCAGGAGGTGTGTTGGAAGAGCTCAACGGTACGTACGTTCAGAGATGGACATACCATCTACCAGAGCTGCGGCAACACACAAGAGCTGGGTACAGCTTTCATAGTGATGGGCGAGATGCGGAAACGGGTGATTGGGTGGTGGCCAATCAATCCTCGAATGTGCAGGTTGAGAATCAAGGGCCGATTCTTCAACATAAGCATTATCAACGTGCACAGCCCTCACCTCAGAAGTACCGATGACGACAAGGATGAATTCTACGCGCAGTTGGAGAGTGAATACGACCGCTGCCCAAAACATGATATCAAGATCGTCATCGGGGATTTCAATGCTCAGGTCGGCCAGGAGGAGGAATACAAACCGGTGATTGGAAGGTTCAGTGCACACCAGCGAACCAATGAAATGGGCCTAAGACTTATCGACTTTGCCGCCTCCAAGAATATGGCCGTACGTAGTACCTTTTTCCAGCACAGAATCCACCATAAGTACACCTGGAGGTCACCAAATCAGACAGAATCACAGATCGACCACGTTTTGATCGACAGTCGGCACTTCTCAGACATTATCGACGTCAGATCCTATCGAAGCGCTAACGTTGACTCGGACCACTACCTAGTGATGGTTAAGATGCGCCCAAGACTCTCCGTTGTGAATAACATTCGGTACCGACGCCAGCCTCGGTTAGATCTCGCGCGGCTGAAGCAGCCAGACGTCGCCGCAAACTACGCGCATTCACTCGAAGCTGCACTGCCGGAAGAGGACGAGCTGGACGAAGCCCCTCTCGAGGACTGTTGGAACACTATCAAAACAGCCATCAGCAGTGTAGCGGAGAGCTCCATCGGGCATGTGGCCCGGAATCAGCGGAACGATTGGTTTGACGATGAATGTAGGAGGGTGATGGATGAGGAGAACGCTGCGCGGGCGGCCAAGATGCGCAGTGCCACACGTCAGAACGTGGAAAGACACAAACAGAAGAAGATGCAGCGAAACCAAATCTTTCGGGAGAAAAAGCGCAACCTGGAAGAGCAGGAATATGCAGAGTTGGAGCGGCTGCATCGTTCTCAGGAAACGCGGAAGTTCTACCAGAAACTGAACGGATCACGCAAAGGCTTTGTGCCGCGAGCCGAAATGTGTCGGGATAAGACTGGCAGTATTCTGACGGACGATCGTGAGGTGACCGATAGGTGGAAGCAGCACTTCGACGAACACCTGAATGGCGCCCAGGCGGAAAACCATGGCGGCGGGGAAAGCGATTTCGACGGTGCAGCAAACGGGGAAGAGGTGCCAGCCCCAAGAATAGGCGAAGTTAAGGAGGCCATCATGCAGCTAAAGAACAACAAGTCAGCTGGAAAAGATGGCATCGGAGCGGAGCTTATTAAAATGGGACCAGAAAAGCTGGCCGTTTGTCTGCACCGACTAATTGTTAGAATTTGGGATACGGAACAGCTACCGGAGGAGTGGAAAGATGGGGTTATCTGCCCGATCTACAAAAAGGGCGACAAGTTGGACTGTGAGAACTATCGAGCGATCACCGTTCTCAATGCCGCTTATAAAGTGCTGTCCCAAATCATTTTCCGCCGTCTATCACCAATTGCGAATAGATTTGTGGGAACTTATCAAGCCGGCTTCGTCGAAGGTCGGTCTACAACGGATCAGATATTTACACTGCGGCAAATCCTCCAAAAGGGCCGTGAATACAGAGTTCCCACGCATCATTTATTCGTTGACTTCAAAGCCGCATATGATACCATCGACCGGAAAGAGCTATGGAAAATCATGGACGAGAACAGCTTCCCCAGGAAGCTCATCAAACTGATTAAATCTACGATGGATGGTACGCAGTGCTGTGTTCGGATTTCGGGTGGATTGTCAAGTTCATTCGAATCACACAGAGGGCTTCGTCAAGGTGATGGTCTTTCATGCCTGCTGTTCAACATAGCGCTACAAGGTGTTATGAACCGAGCGGATATCAACACGCGGGGCACGATATTCAACAAATCTAGTCAATTCGTCTGCTTTGCCGATGACATGGATATTATCGGCAGAACATCTGTGGCGGTGGCTGAACAGTACACCAGACTAAAGCGCGAAGCAGAAAAGATTGGGTTAAAGGTAAATACGTCTAAAACAAAGTACATGCTGGCCAGCGGAACCGAGGCCGAACGACACCGCTTGGGCAGTAGTATATTGATCGACGGCGATGAGTTTGAGGTAGTCGATGAATTTGTCTACCTTGGCTCACTGGTAACGGCGGACAATGATACCAGCCGTGAGATTCGGAGGCGTATTATCAGCGGAAGTCGTGCTTACTATGGGCTCCACAAGCAATTGCGGTCGAGCAGACTAAGTCCCCGTACAAAGTGCACCCTGTACAAGACGCTTATTAGACCGGTTGTTCTCTACGGGCATGAAACATGGACAATGCTCGAGCAGGACCTGCGAGTGCTCGGAGTTTTCGAACGACGAGTGCTAAGAACGATCTTCGGCGGCGTACAGGAGAACGGAGTATGGAGGCGGAGGATGAACCATGAACTCGCACAGCTCTATGGCGAACCCAGTATCCAGAAGGTGGCTAAAGCTGGACGGATGCGATGGGCAGGGCATGTTGCAAGAATGCCGGACAACTACCCTGCAAAGATGGTGTTCGCCTCAAATCCGGTAGGAACAAGACGACCAGGAGCGCAGCGAGCAAGATGGTTAGACCAGGTGGAGCGAGATCTGGCGGAGAGTACTCGGTGTCCGAGGAATTGGAGAGCGGTAGCCCTCAACCGAGTTACATGGAGAAATTTTGTTCAACAGGCTTTGTCTTAGGACGGCAAGCCACCTAAGTAAGTAAGTAAGTAAGTAAGTAATTAGATTTTATCACAAAATCGCCATTTGCACCATGGGCCCCCAACCGATTTTCATTTTAAGACCATCGTCGGAAAGCTGAGAAAAGGGGGGCCCTGTAGCTGCAAGGTTACCGAGTCTGCCTTGACAAGCGAGTGGTCGTGGGTTCGAATCTTAGTAGAATCAGGCCATTCGCTGTCAAGTGACTTTAGCATGGGTTTATTCTCAGGCCCCTCCACATCCTTCCTACTGCATTCTGCATTAACTAACAATGAAAGCCTCTTGCCAGGGCAAATTATAAGAGTGGTACTTGCTTGAGGTGCGAATGAAGCCTCTTGTCCAAGGACAAATTATAACTAGTCTCCGCACTTCCCGGCTCTAGAGCTAGATTGGTTGAAAAGTAGTAAGAAGCGTAGAGGGAAAAAGGGGTGAAAAACACACCAAAAGCACGGATAATAAGCAGTTCGCTCACTCTATAGCGATACTGCAATAACAACGAAGTGCGGAACAACACCTGGATAAAATCACAATAGATCAAAATGCTGGTCGTAGTGATAATATCCACACACAAAAAAAAAGCTGAGAAAAAATGCTGTAAGGAACATTCATCAAATTGTAGGTGTGATGGCATTAAATGAACATTACTGGCCACTAACTTAACTGTCTGTCCGCGGACATCCACTGCACACTCGACCACACTCTGTCAACCGACCAGTTACACGCCACTGCTTATTTCCCAAGTAACAGTGTCAAAACAGCCCTTTACACACTTCAGGTAAAGCCTTACAAATAGTATAAATAAAAGGATGCCACATCCTCCCCCTGCGCAAAATAAACAATTAATGTTCAAATTATAGTTTCAAGTCAATGATGAAGATTATTATTTTATTTATGTATTGATACAGTAGTTTCGTTGTTATTCTTATTCGTCTTATTGAAGTTGGTTTACTTTCATATGTCGCGCCGTTTTGTTATGTCTATGTGATGCATAGTCAATTCCAGTAAACTGTTTTTGAACTGACGTGTTGGAGCTCGCGTTATGCGGACTCAACCTTTTTAATCAAACGATATATACATTGTCTCAATAGTATATTGCCTCAAAGCTTTATTTTTTTACGATTTACCAATGGCACTGTTATGCCTATAGTCATTGGTAAGTGCATAATGCCGTTTCGGAGTGTATGATTCGCAGTTGTCAGCCTTCCGATATTATCTTTTTACACATATCGGCTCGCATGTTAACCTTAGGTACCTCTACCTAATAAAACAAAAAGCGATAATAACTGCATTCTTTTCCATCACCGGTCAATCGTTACCATTTTCATGCCACGGCCAAGGTAATGAAAAGCGAGTGTGCTTTTCGCAGGAATTTTGATGGCAAATGAAAAGGCGGCAATTTGCTGCTCCTTCCTTTCCAGCCTATCAACTGCGTACCTATACCTAACCGTGATTAATGTGCGCTGGGTTTGGTCGAATGGCATCGCGGTAGGGTAGTTCACTGTTACTATCACAATCGATAGCTGGGTGAGAAAAATTGTGTCACCTGGGATCAGGAAAAGTGAAAAACTTTTGACTTCCATGGCTTTCACATTTTTGGTTTTATGCGGTTTCTACTAAAATGTTCGGCTTTCGTTTCGATGCGGTACAATAGGCTGCTGCTGTTCGAATGTTGAACCGGTCTATTGGATACTTTTAACAACGGTATTTGGCATGATTGCAAACACGCGGTACATGACAAGAAAATATATGTCTTCGAGCCACGGAGTATAACTGTGACAAATTTCGACGAAGAAATGTCACAAACATTTCATCGCGTTCGACTTTCCCAGATTGTCCGACGAAATGGCAGAGTTAAAATTTTCTTAAACTAGTTGCAGTTTCTAGGCAAATGGTTTAACCATTGCGTTTACTAAAATGAACATCTACGACTCTCCGATAGTCAGTATTTTTAATTATTTTTTATAATATTTTATTTTTATTAATTGTTATATTCAAACGTCGTTCCAGTTTAGGGCTTACCAACAAAGTACGTAAGGAAAAAAACGTGTTAATTGTGAAAAAACATGGGGAGATTTCCGTTAATTCTACTATACTTTATGCGACCTTCTCAGATACGCGTATTTCGGCTACGACTTTAAGTCTTCATCAGTGTGGCAAGTTTTGAACTGCCACATGAAGCAATTTCTAATTATTCTTATCGTAATTGTTGTATTGACCCTTTCTTTACTCGTCGTGACGCTGTCTGTGCCCGCAAGTGTAGGCCTATATGTACCTACCTACCTAATAACGATCTCCGTTCGGCAAGAGGTTCTTTATGCCACGCAGATTTGTTATGTTTCACACGTTGCAGCGCCAGCCCTTCGGCCGAACGCATGGCGGCGGCAGCGGCCGCGGTTTCGACAGCGTGGCGTCGCCTGTGCCCTCTGGAGCCATTATTTAATTTTAATGAAGTGATAAATTTGAACAGATAACCAGATAATTGGCATGCGTGCGCGATTGCTTGCACAATGTTGTCGAGGGAGAAACTCTCTTGACTTAGATGCGGAGCCATCAAATATTAATTGTCTGATTCAGAAGAACACAGGAAGCGCTACTTAATTGTTGTTGAATCATTTTACGCTACACGTATCAGCGGAGCTATGTCAATCAGAGCTTCGACCGAAAAAAAACTGGCACCGGTAATTTTTGTGTTACAAAACGTTAAGAAACAGATTTTAAGAGTCTAAAATTTAATGTCTAATTCTAACAGAGGTAAAGGGTCTAGGAGTCAAAGAGTCACACAATTACCGATACCTACAGTCAGCTGGATTAATGCCACGTGATGTAGTCAAATTTGAAAACCTATTCAGCAGGCCTTGAACTTTCCTGGTTTATGCTTAGGTGGTCGTTCACACCGAACAGTGAAAAAAGATTCCACCGTGTAATTATCTGAAGGAAACGGTAGAGGATGATGCATCGGTGCATTGATTTGAGGTTGGACAAAATATTTTTAGCTGGATATAAAAAGATCAGTTTTACTATGGTCTCTAATAATGATCACTGAACTAATTTATAAGTAGTAATCTTGTAATCGAAGAATTTCTTTTTTGAAATGACTCAATTATTTTAGTCATTAATGAAAATTCTGAACCCATTTTGATATCGTATATAAAACCATTTGAGGAAAGCATACATTCACTCACAGATAAATTGAGGACGGTTTCACCTATATAGATGATGCTCATTCTAAACGTTTTCCCGACCAAGACGAAGAAATATTAGTAAAGTAAAATTTTCTTCGTAAACGTCAACTGACATTTTCCCAGCCTACTCAGATCGTTTCTCTTATCATCTAATCCATCGGGCTGCAGGGCTGCACGGAGCCTCTTCAAATTGGAGAGCACAAAGGTATCAAAATAAATACCATATAATAACATGGAATTAGATTTTTTGGACGCACATGCAGCGAAACGGATAAATATGCAACCGAGTAGTGTTTTTGTGCGCCAGATCGGTTTTCGTGTCATAGATTACCAGACGTAAACATAAAACTTTTAATTTTAATTTTTTTTTTGCTTTTTTTTAGCAAAGTGATACGCCGGACCCTCAGGGATGAACTTATGGCATTTAGACCAGAAGCCAAGCTATAATAGGCTAAAGATGTAGCACCTTACCTTACTTTACTCTCTGAAATGAGACGAAACACACCAACCAGCAAAAATATATAGTTTAAATAATATGCGAATAATACTTCAAAATAAAGTCATGTGGTTCAACGGTTTGCCTAAAGAACCAAAACCAGACGATCCCCCGCGTCGTAGCTAGGCTACTTAATTACAAATTTGAGTATTTTCAGATATAGCCACGTGGAGACGCTAGGTAGGAAATGGCCAGTGCAGAGCTATAGTGGGCGCTTCTTCCAAGTTGCCTTCCCCATTTCATAGCCCTGTTATAAAAAAATATATAAAAAAAAGCTACGAAAAACGGAAAAAAGCGCTGTAGAAAATTACCAATTGGATATTTTCTCTTGGAAATTTGGGTAGAAGTAGTTTAGAGTGTATTACTGTATTTTTATCGCTGACAGTTTTTCGAAAATTGGAAAAAATGGTGTTACCCGAAGAGCAACGTCGCGAATTGATTTTACGCAAGCACCTGGACTCTCATCGGGACATCGGAAAACAACTCGGAATCGTGCAGGCAATGGTGAGTCGTGTCATTTAACGTTACTACGAAACTTTGAGCATCGAACGGAAGGAGAAATGGGGTCAGAATGAATGTTCTATGTGAATGTGATCAGGATCAAAACGTTGAATCTGTCCAAGTCTTTCGTTCAGAGAGCCAAGGACTGGGATGTACAAAGTGCAGAAGGCTCCAAATCGTGACAAACGGCAAAATACGGTGGAAAAATTACGGGTCCGCAGATCCAGATGCTAACGAAGCCTCAAGTTTGATGTTCCTGAGGAAGTAAGCAAGCAGAAACTTTCAAAGTTTGCCAAGAAATACATGATTTGGCAAGCGATCTGCTCATGTGACAAACTGCGCACTGTTCGTGACTATCGGGACTGTAAAGGGGCAGATCTACCTCAAGGAGTGTCTACAGAAGCCTCTACTTCCTCTGATGAAGCAACATGAGGGCCCTTAAAGTCATGAAGCCGTGTTGATATTCTCAAATCATGGGTTTAGCCGCGAGTACTTTCTATCGTGAATCTGAAGTTTGAGCGTTTTTGCTAGACAACAGAGAATCGAAATCGGTCGGTAATTTTTAACATCTTGGGCGTTACTTGCTTTGAGAATAGGTGTAACAGCAGATAACTTCCATGCTTCTGGAAAGACACTCTCCGAGAGCGACAGGTTATATTTGCGACAGAGCGGTGTTCCAAACACATCTGTACAACGACTAATGAATCTAGGAGGTAGTCTATCCGGTCCAGGACCTTTTGGACGAGTCAATAGACTTCAACGCGCTCGTAACCTGTGCTACGGTGAAAGTTGGACAGGGCATGTGTACAACGTACAATGGCAAAGAGTTTAGAATCTCCGGAGATAGAATCAGAGAGTGAAAGCTGTAAACCGATTTAAAAAAAAAGTGGCGAAGAATTTGGCAGAACTTTCAGCTTCGTTGCTCGTTATGTCTAGCGAAATCGACTGATTACATTTTCTGCTGTTGAAAAATCGCTAGAAAGAGCCATTTGTTGCATAGCTAAGCACTCGTCTACAGCAATTTGATGATTTTGAACAAATGAAAGCTAATTTTATTGGCAAACCCGCTTACTATGCCGATAAACTAATATAAACTAATACTTCCTTACAGAATTTAGCGCAGGTGACAGTCGAATTCACAGCTCTCAATCTTTATTCGAGTGTGTTGTTTAACCAATTACACCACTAAGCTGTCTTGCAATATTGCCAAGTTGTTTTATTTGTGGACAATGTCACCTATCAGATACATACTTTAGGATTACTTTAGCATTCATTAAGACCTGCAAACCTCGCAACAAACGGTGAAAACGCGACAAATCGAAAACTACGGCTCCCACCGCTTGCGTTGATAAACAAAAAGCAACATCGCAGAGAAGTGAACTGTCAAATGGTCGTTGCAGAAAAACAGGGATTAGGGCAAGAAAAACAGGTGTGCAATAAAATTGGAAGGAGTGTCGTACGTTGTTCCAATTATTGAACTTACGAATTTATCGACAATTTGTGTTAGAAACACCCTATTTAACTCATTTATTGAGTATAGTAAGCATTTTTTTGTATGCCAGAAGGGCACTGGGTTCAAAAGTGCCACTGCGACAGTCACGAAGATTGTCTTTTGTAGCTGGCCCCGATTGTTGGACACAGTTTACGGATTGCTCATACCCATTGATGGAGTTGAGCTGGGTTGTAAGACTGTGCCCCAATTAGGTATTACATGGTTAATAAAACCAACTACTTTCTTGGGATGAAGTTTCCATTCTGAGTATGCAGTTAATAGGTAGCTTCCGAAGAAGCTGAACCTGGAAGACGCAAGAGCTCCACAGGAGCAGAGCAAGTGCGCTGAACTTTCTAGTTCTAAATTGCAAAAGCGGCAAATGTCGGTAAGACGTTGCCAATTCTAGTAGAGAGTGGGACAATGTCCGGTGAGGAGTTCCGTGATTGTGCACAGTTCCCTACGCGTTAAGGTACGTAGTTTGTTAACTACTGCAGGGTCTGGGTAGAAAAACTGTTTAGCTTGTCTACATCCCTGCGCTTTATACCAACTGGATGCTATTTCTAGCTTTCCCCAGGTCAGTAATTCACTTTTGACAGCGGATATGCAGGTGCCCCGAAAACGGTTCGGGGTCAATGAACTGACGAGCAGATCCTTGTCTCGCTAGGCTGTCGGCAAGCTCATTGCCCTCGATTCCGCAGTATCAAGACACCCAGAATAAGGAAACTTTGTTCTGGTGGGAGAGCTACCTCAAGGTTGTGCTGCACTTCCAAACTAATTTGGATGCACATTTCGTAAACTTGAGAGCCAGTAGTGCAGCCTGGATGTCCGTAAAGATTCCGATTTTAGCATGCCTATACTTTCGTTTTAGACCTATCTTGGCGCAGATGTATATTGCATATATTTCCGCTTGGAACACGGTGGACCATTTGCCCAGTGGAAGAGCTTCCTTTATTCCGGGTCCGGGTTATCTGCAAAGAAGCAGATGGCACCGGATGGAAGAACAGGCCCTCCATTGCTCCCTACAGCGCGATCAGTAACAATTACACTATACGGAACATCCATGTTAGACCGTGCCTCCATCTAGTCAGAGATTGTCGTTACTAGGGGTGATAGTTTGAACTCCCTTAGTACGCGAAGGTGACCAATTTGATCCTCCTCAAGTATGTTACGACACCTCTGCAACCTTAGTGCACCGAGTGCGGCTTTCTTCTTCACATGAAGATGTAAAGGTAGCAAGCATAACATTGCCTCCATGGCTGCAGTTGGTGTAGTGCGCATGGCGCTGGTCACTGACAAACATGCCAGGCGTTGAACTTTGTTTAGCTTGGCCTGCGCTGTCACCTCATTCACCATTGGCCACCATACAAGAGCGGTACAAGTTAGCCTAGGCCGTGCAATAGTAGTATATGCTAGAGCAAAGGGCTGGTTGGGGTTTTAGTCCCCAGGTTTTGCCAAACAGTGAACTGCATGCCCAGATGGCTGTAGCTGCTTTCTTGACAACATAGTCTGGGTGAGCGGTCCAATTCAGTTTATGATCCAAAATAATACCCAGATGTTTAACTGCATTGCTGAAGCTTAGTCTGATTCCATTCAGTGTAGGGGGAGTAAGAGTATGTTTCCTCCGCCTAGTAAATGGTATCATGACTGTTTTGGAGGGGTTTATATTAAGCCCCTTTCGTAGACACCATGAAGTAGTGGAGTTTAGAGCTCCTTGCATACGACTAGACAGCACTGCGTCAAATTTACCTCTGACAATAAGTACCACGTCGTCGGCGTACGCAATGACCTCATAGCCATGCTGTGACAGCTTGTGCAAGAGTGCGTCGACCACCAGTGACCAAATCAAAGGTGGAGAGAACTCCTCCTTGAGGACATTCTTTGATCGCTGAGATTGTGATTGACGTATCTCCCAATGAGGCTGTGATTTCCCTACTTGACAGCATTGCTTGAATCCAGCTCATTGTCGGCTGATCAGTTCCTTTATTAAGGAGAGCCGTGTTAATTGAGGCGAATGACGTGTTATCAAAAGCACCTTCAATGTCAAGAAAAGCACAAAGTGCCGTCTCTTGGTATTGAAGCGACTACTCAATCAGCATCACTAGGCAATAAAGTGCGGTTTCAGTAGATTTACCGCATTGGTAAGCATGTTGATTGCCATGTAAAGGAGATTTCTTTAGAAACTCGTTACGGATGTGATTATCCGTGATTTTTTCCATCAACTTGAGGAAGCGTTGATGTCAGACTAATTGGTCTGAAAGCTTTTGGCATAGTTTTACCTTTTTTGCCTGCCTTAGGTATCAGCACCACCCTGACCTTCCGCCAGCTTGCCGGGACATGTCCCAACGTAAAGCTGACACGAAAGAGGTTGATGAGCTCGGATATTATAATCTCGTCCGCTTTTTGTAAGAAGATGGGAAGTATGCCATCCGGACCCGGAGACTTCATTGGTTCAAAGGAGCTGAGTGCCCAATTGATTGAAGCCCCCGTAAACAGTCGGCGCGCAAGTAGAACCGAGTCGGTTGACACATTGCGCGACGACTCAACTTGCTGTTGCGCGCTGATGTCGCTTCCAGTGGACACTTTCGAACCAGGGAAATGCGTGTTCATAAGAATCTCCAACGTTTCCCTAGTAGTAACAATGAGCCTGCCATTTTCTTTTTTCAATTGCCCTAGGCCATTATTATGGTCCTAGGCTAACGCTTTTTGGAGTCGCGCCACCACAGGTAGAGTCTGGATGCTTTCGCAGTATGTTCCTAAAACAGCATCTATTTTCTGGAGTACTTTGAGGGATTTACAGCTATTCTGTTTAAGGTACACCAATTAGCGACATTCAGCTGGTGTTGAAGTGCGAGCAGGAATATGAGAGGTCCGAGATGACTGCCCTGCGGAATAGCTGAGATGGCACAGAATATACTGGATCTACAATCACCGATGGCAACCATCAACTGACGAACAGTTAAATAAGAACTGAACCGGCACGGAGTCTCCAAAATTGATGTTAAATGGTATTCATGCAACGCCATTCGGATAAGATCCGTGTGTATATATCGGTGATGACAACAAGAATACATAGTTCTGCAAATAATAAATTTAATCTCAAGAATTCGTCGAAAGTCTGACCAAACTTTTATGAACTTTTGTACTTGAACTACAGTTTCAATTACTGATTAGTGTATGTTCAAATGTTTTCCAAGTACCTACAAGAGAACGAGAATGTCGTTTTGTCTGTGCACCGACATCGTGTGTGATGGACCGATAATGACGTACGCAACCGACAAAGAATCAAAAAGAACGAACACTTGCGGACAACAAAAGCGAGAATATAAACTCGAAACTATAAACGATCGACATTAAATTTGAGAAGAACCTAAATGCAAACGAAATTCTGCTAAATGAAAAAAAATAAAAATAAAAAATAAAAAGCAAAACAGATTTCTCGAACGATACCAATCAGTAGCCCCCGCGAGAGAGAGAGAGTGTGTGCAAGAGCACAATCGGCAAGGTGAATAGCCCGATTTCTGGGCAGGTACAATGGATTGCATTTGGTTCACTGGTCGTATATATAGTTAGGCTGTGCGAACTTCGCAAATAAGTCATTATAAATTCTAAAATGCAGTTTCGATGTCCGGTGGAATTCGTGTCTCGTTTTGGTTGCGGTTTTACTTTTCCAGCGGAGAAGCAATTGGGCAATCTCTGGAAGAAATGAAGTTTGAAGAAGTGATAGATTTGTTGACGTTACGAAGTTGTGCAAATCTAAATTCATCATTCAGCATCCTAAAGTTTTCAGTGCTTAGTAATAACAATATGGGAAATAAAAACGGCTTATGACTGACGATAAGAAAACCCGATCCATGATAAATAGGTGACTTTTTTCTTTTATCAACAACCGACATTCGGCATTCGTTCATCTAATTTAAATAAAGATATCCGTTGGGACTTATATTTAATCCACAATCACAGAGAAAATTCGCGAATGAACTGCCAACGCTATCGTTCGGATGTCAATTTTCAGACAGTCGCCGATAGGTTATTATCACACTTTCGCCAAAGTCAGTGCAGTGGCTGCTAATGCCATGTGATAACCAACAGGATCATCAGTGATTAAGTGGCTTTCCGTCGGATTTGCGGGGGCACGCGTAAACTCGTAGCGGCCAACGGATTGTCGGTGCTCGTCTCCGTTGACGTTGACATGTTGCTAAACACGCGAAATAAGATGCCATCCGAGAAGAGATAGCAGAGCGTAGCCACTACATCGCAATCGGAATGCATGTGCGGCGTCGTCAGGTACCTACATCTCATGTAAAAGGAGATAATTCTGTACTTAACCCTCAAACGGGTAAGATTCGTCTTCATCCCGTGCCGGTGCATCATTTCCAAGTTTGCTACAGTAGATGACTGATCACTGGTTGTAGATCAAAATCGTTTTGTTGTTCTAAGCCTGACGCGGCGCGGGATTCTCTCACGATAGCCTTGATGACACACTGCACATTGGATTTTTGCAATTTCAGCTGCTTTCTAGCCGCCCGGAGTCAGAGTGCGAGTGGTCGAGTTCAAGGTTAGCTGGCTGGTTCATGCCAAAATTTTGGAGCAGCAGACGATACCGGTATAGAAATAAAATTCCTGCTAATCGGGGTTTATCCATTTTCCTACTTTGTGCTCGGACAACACCAGTTGGTAACAGGCCAAAACTTAGTATTTGATAGAAAATCTTAGTATTCAAGATATGAAACGAGAGTTCTGTACGACAGTAGAGTAGTACTGTCATGACATATTGGCTGACTTATTGCTTTTGCTTTTATGAAATTTTGTAATAAAATATCCGAAGGGTAAAACCGTCATCAAAGGAATGATCTTTCAAGGGTTTGCAATGCAACCCAACCGTTGCTTCGTTGTCACAATCAACTGCACCGCATCTCCAGCAACAGCACTGATTTAAATCATCGACGGGTGAACGAGACCCGTGTTAACGAGCATGATATTGACTCATTTATCAAATTATACCTAATAAATTTAAACCTTTTTCCGCACATTTTTTGCGGTCCCGATACCTCGCACGCTGTTGGCCGCGGCCAGGTTTATTAGGTTTCACCTACCTGGCTGCAGAAGCAGAGTGTGCAGCGAAGAAGCTAAAAGAAATAAAATGCATATGCTTGGGACGTCTTCGGCGGTTATTGTGCATTCGAGTAGGAACCAGTGCGACCGGTAACGGGAACTCTTTTGACACCTAAACCGCACTTGAAGAAGTGACCATATCAAAGTGACGTCCGACAAATATATATTTTTTTTGCGATGCCACAAAAAACCTCAAAGAACACTCGCGACAGCCGCCGAAAGGCTCACACCCGTTTTTCGGAGGTGTAGCTGCTGGTGACAGTAGGCGCCGCCACCGCAGGCTGGCAGCCGGTCAATGGACTCTAGTTGGATGCGAACGTGCGCCCTTCTAAACCGCAGATCTTCGGGGCACTCGAGTTACATCGGTTGCTCTGCAGAGAGAAAACCATTGTCAATCAAGTCAAATATGCAGTCCTAAATCGATGCAATTGGAGCTGGATCACACGACAATCCTTTCGAAATTAAATAAAAATTTGTGTCGATGCGTTATGTTAAAACTGCCCAAATTATAGGTATAGAAGTGGTTTAAGTTTTCTCATTTTTAGTTTTTGACTGTTTTCTTAGTAAGAGCATAAAAATGATACTTAACTAATTAATCTCTCTAGCAGTGATAGGTTAACGACACCAGAAATCGCCACTTTTCCAGACAGCAAACAAGAAGCCCGAGATTCAATGCCATATAGTTCCATATCAATGAGAATTGTTTAGCCTACATTTAGCACTAACATTTTTGCTACGTTTTCAACATAAAACTTAAGCCCAAATATTTGAAAAAGTCGTTGTAAATGCAAAGTTTGTGATGCATGTTGAGGCACCAGTTTTCGACCCAAGACCCAGTTTTCGCCATTTCTATGCTCCAGTTTTCGCCACCACCAGAAGCATCGTTTGTATTTCATTCTAGTCTGAAAACTTATTTATATTTATATTTTTTCCGAAAAATTAAATTAATTTTCAGTTGAATAGTGAATGGGTTTCCGTTGAGAAACAACCGCATCACTGCAACTGGTTCCCTTAAAGTGAAGGTCGTCAGAATCCAGTTGCATTTTGTTGTGATTTCAGTACTTTCACGACGAAAACAGAGTTGCAAGTAGTAGGTAGTAATCTATTATGAACAATTATGAAACGTAGAATCGCTTATCTATTTTTGCTGTTGAACGAGACCCGACAGTAATTCTATCAAATAAAATGCTGTTTACGGTGAATTTTATTATCAGTTAATTGTATAAGTGTATATTCGACACTCTACAACCGTTTATTTAATAGCAAAAATTATCGGTCAATTTCATGCTCAACGTAAATATGGCAGCACTCCACATATATATCCGTTTCCTTGGTAACGTACGACAACGACGGTCGCGGATTCGGAACTGCAATCGAAACGAAATAAAGTTTTTCATATCAATTCAAGTGAACAGTTTAGGCAAAATCATTACAATATCTTACCCAATAACTGTTCGGGTGGTAAATTAAAGTTTTCTGTATCTCAAGTTAAGTTTCGCGAGTAATGTGACGACTGGAACGGCCGAAAAAAATTATTGAAAAATTTGCATAGTGATGAATTTTAATTGGGCAGAAATTTCAGTATTTAGTGTAAGTTATGCCCCAAAAAGTAATAGAACCTATAGAATGCAATGTTTAGTGCTTCGAGTTGCAAGATCTTATTACGGCTAGCAGGTTAGTTGAACTGATTTTATTTTTTTGTGATGGCTTCCCGAGTCTATGGGAGCATGTTGGTACACTGAAGAAGGGAACGGAAGGGTGATATTCTGTGCCAGACTGACTGCCATAAATGTACTCTGACGACCTTGTCGTTAAGGTTACTCCAAAGTTGCTGAGTCTCAATAAGAGAGATCTCAGCACGCTTACCGGTCTTGTGACAGGACATTGTCCGAGTAAATACCATCTTCGGAATCTGGGATTTGGTGCAAGATAATATTTTTCGCCTGTGTAATTAATGTTTTTTGAAGTGGTGGTTCTACAACTGAGGGAGGGACGCTAGGAGAAAATAATGAAAATTTTTTTGAAATGGAAGGGAAAGAGCGGGAATGTGAAGGGGGGGAGGTAATTGGTAGCTACGCTTATCAGGTATCAGCATTTGTGGCTCGAGCGGCGCGTTTCTCACAATTGTCTGGAGAATTGTGTCGCTTAACAAGTAGTCGTGGCTGGTAAACGGCTGAATAATGCGTACCGTCGGTGCCTTGTGCACGTGTAGGCATAAAATAGACCCTACAGTGGTTCATAGCCTCTTATTCAGCAACTCCTATTCCTACCTCCTCGTGGTACTAGCCGGGGTACGAGCAACTTTGGTGGAGATCGGGTAACCAACCCCGGTGAAAGCCAAGGTCGTATGCTGACAGGAAAGGAGGGCTCTTTCGAGCTTCGTTGGGCCTCCTGCGAAACAGGGGGTTGGTGTAGCAGGTTTTGCAAGCCGTCACCACGAAAAATACTAAAGCACGGAACGAACAACAAATAAATTCTTACTGGAACAATCGGAATAGACCCACGCGACGAAAAAGGACTATGGATTGGAAACTCGGGACGTGGAACTGCCGATCTCTCAACTTCCAAGGGAGCACTCGAGTGCTCTACGACGTATTGAAGAGCTGCAAGTTCGACGTCGTAGCGCTGCAGGAGGTGTGCTAGAAGAGCTCGATGGTACGTACGTTCAGAGATGGACATACCATCTACCAGAGCTGCGGCAACACACACGAGCAGGGTACAGCTTTCATAGTGATGGGCGAGATGAGGAAACGGGTAATTGGGTGGTGGCCAATCAATCCTCGAATGTGCAGGTTGAGAATCAAGGGCCGATTCTTCAATATAAGCATAATCAACGTGCACAGTCCTCACCTCAGAAGTACCGATGACGACAAGGATGAATCCTACGCGCAGTTGGAGAGTGAATACGACCGCTGCCCAAAACATGATATCGAGATCATCATCGGGGATTTCAATGCTCAGGTCGGCCAGAAGGAGGAATACAAACCGGTGATTGAAAGGTTCAGTGCACACCAGCGGACCAATGAAATGGGCCTAAGACTTATCGACTTTGCCGCCTCCAAGAATATGGCCGTACGTAGTATCTTTTTCCAGCACAGAATTCATTACAAGTACACCTGGAGGTCACCAAATCAGACAGAATCACAGATCGACCACGTTCTGATCGACAGTCGGCACTTCTCAGACATTATCGACGTCAGATCCTATCGAAGCGCTAACGTTGCCCAAGATCCTCCGTTGTGAACAACATTCGGTACCGATGCCAGCCTCGGCTAGATCTCGCGCGGCTGAAGCAGCCAGACGTCGCCGCAAACCACGCGAATTCACTCGAAGCTGCGCTGCCGGAAGAGGACGAGCTGGACGAAACCCCTCTCGAGGACTGTTGGAACACTATCAAAACAGCCATCAGCAGTGTAGCGGAGAGCTCCATCGGGCATGTGGCCCGGAATCAGCGGAACGATGGGTTTGACGATGAATGTAGGAGCGTGATGGATGAGGAGAACGCTGCGTGGGCGGCCAAGATGCGCAGTGCCACACGTTAGAACGTGGAAAGACACAAACAGAAGAAGATGCAGCAATACCAAATTTTTCGAGAGAAAAAGCGCTACCTTGAAGAGCAGGAATAAACAGAATTGAAGTGGCTGCATCATTCTCAGGAAAAGCGAAAGTTCTAACAAAAACTGAACGGATCCCGCAAAGGGAATGACAGTATTCTGACGATCATCCGTCAGAATTTAAGATACGGATCAGCTACCGGAGAAGTAGAAGGAGGAACAAAACAACCAAGAGCGCTACGAGCAAGATGGTTAGACCAGGTGGAGCGACTAGCGGAGAGTACTCGCTGTCTGAGGGATTGGAGAGCGGTAGCGCACAACCGAGTTATATGGAGAAACCTTATACAGCAGGCTATGTCTTACGACGACAAGTCACTTAAGTGAGAAGTAAGTGAATAAGTAGGATATATGGCTGCAGATTTCTTCGCTTTCTTTTCTTCTTCATTTTACGTCTTGTTTCACACGCGGGTAAGAATGCGGGCCCTTGTGAGCGTTCAGTATCAACTGCGCAGGTTGCAGTGTTGAGCGAGAACGACGATCGTGGCTACTGGCTAAATACACACTCGCAAAAACTCGTCCCAGGGTATGAAAAAAGAAGGAAGGGATTCCGAGTGAGAGATACTCATGTCAGTGTGCGCGCTAGAACGAGAACGCATGTGTGAGAAAATTAGACCACACGAGTGCCGGCTTCGCAACACTGTTTGTTAGTTGTTTAACTGTAAATTTACGATCTATATAGGCCCTCCCAGTTGGCTTCGAGGTATGACGCTGGTCTAATAAGCCAGTCGACGTATGTTCGAATCTCGGCTGGGAGAGGCTGGTAGAGTCAATAGGATCGTAGCAACTGGCCCTGCAATTGTCCTGTATTTTAATAGCTGGCTGCGAAGTCTGTCGTATAAAAAGAGAAGGTCAAGTTTCGATAACGGAATGTAGCACCTAGGCTTTGCTTTGCTTTGCTATAGGTTAGGATGATGAAGTAGATCTGAAGATTAGGTTTCATTTTTAACTGTTGGGCCTCTTGGAGGGCGTCTACTGTTTCGAGGTATTGAAAATTGTGGGTTTATTTCTAATTCCCGTCGTAGTAAGGAAAGCCACTCTAATTTTCATCATTTCTTAAGTAGATTTAATGAATACTCCATAAGTTTTCGTGCTGATTTGACTCAAACATACTTACCTTCCGATTCGTGTACTTTGAATTCACTAAAAGCGATTATTAAAGCATTTTATTGAAATTACGCAACTGACTTTATTTCTTAAATTGGTCGTACCGTTTTAAAATCCGTCCATCAAAATTTTTCATCGTCCGAACTAAAAAGCACAACAATGTTTACGAAGTTAACGCGCATGCATAGGACGGCATGAAAAATGTTATTCTGCAACATTTCTGCAGGTCAGTCAAGTTTTCCTGGCAGTAGAATAACGACAATGCCTTGCGTGAGTTATTTTCATTTATGAATGACGGAAATTAAAACGATTAGTCGACATTGTCTTCTTCGTCGCACAAAAAACGTAGGAAATTTGGCTGGTAGGATTTCTTTAATGATAAAAAGCATTTAAATAGATCTCAACTCACTTTGATTGATCGCGTATGATAGACAACAAACTAAATTATTAGGGAATTAGTAGTTGTGCATTGTGTGTCATAAAAATGCTGATATTTTTAATAATTTGTGTTTGATAGGACGGGAATAGGCAATTACGACGATGTAGCAACATACCCTACCACTCCAAGTGGCCAGCTGCAAGCAGGGTTGCCACATGCACAGATTATTCTGTGTTTAACCCTCTAACGGGCAACACCGTAAAAACGATGCGATCAAGCTAATGACTATTTTATCATGAAAGTACACACAAAAAAACCTTATGTTCTGATTTTCAAGCAAAAATTATTATCTGGAGGAGCACCAGGTAAGAAAAAGTCCAATTTCTCCTTTTCTTTTTACATGTCTAACACTCTGCCCAGTTATTTTTTTAATTCAGATATATTACAAAATTAAAATAATGCATGAGATTCACTCATAGAAAAATTGTTTAGGTCAATCATTTTGTTCTAGATGTTCTTTGCCTTCAAAAGTAAAAAAGGGAATATTCGCGCATTAATTATTTTCGGAATTTTTCGGAATTTTTGTGTTTGAAAAATGATAACTTTTGAATGCATGGTCAGAATGTTATGATATTAGTATCAAAATGTCAAGAAATCTGTTCTGAACACATTTTGCATATTGCCAATTAAAAACAAATTTCGTATGCGGCTCTGGAGCACCAAAAGCGAAGGCCGTCTCTAGACGGTCTTACCCGTTAGAGGGACAGATATTTGAAAGAAATCGCCTGTACAGAATCTGTATGCATAGAATACAGATTTTCGCCAAATTTCACAGATTAAACAGATTTTTGAGCTTTTACATGAGAGTGAAATAGTCGAACACGAAAATAGTCAGCAAAATGACTCTCTATCTCTTTCACTCTCATTGTTTTATATTGGACAGATTTTTGCACAGATATTTTTCCTCGCCGTACAGATTGTCAGATTTTTCCAACAAAAACACAGAATTATATGTGGCATCCCTGGCTGCAAGTGACGTGGGATGATTCTGGTCGTTTTGTTGTCGCTAGCAGCATATTTCCTGCCAATTCCCGAACTTCAGCAGCCAGATATTCCATCACGGCAGCGAAACGAGTGCTCCAGCTCCAACACACGCTCGGCATACTTTCCTTTCCTCAGCAGCTGATGATCAAAACCGACCGGGAACTGCAAACGTGCACGACTGCGTCACCGACTCACCGCTCGTGTTGCCGTAGGTGGTACATCTCAATAAGGAATTTTCAAGCCAATTAGCTATCAACGAGAAAGGGTAGGATTCCATTTAATTCTCTTGTAACTATGTTATAGTAGAATTGCTTTCCTTAAAAGATGGAACTTTCCATCAACTTTCTCGGAGCATCCTGAATTGTACCAAGAATTATTCGATAATAATTGGAAATTATTCCAAGCAATTACAAAGCGACAATCTCTAGTACGACCGAGTTAGAGTTATTTTCTATTTTTCAATGACGCGTATTGAAAATCAATAGTTTTCTATATTTTCAATATTTTCCAAATCGATTTTCCGATCAATTGGTGTAAATATCTTGGAAATCTATTGAAAATTGACTAAATTATAAGTCGAAGCGTGAAAACGCGTTTCTACTTTGATTACGTCATTTCCAACAAACAATCACGAAGCGAGAATTCTGGTGAAACATAGGTTCATTATTTTCAATTTTTCAATAGTTCAACATCAAGAATCCATACTTTTCTTTATTTGGGTCGATTCTTAGAAGATTTTCCGATCGATTGGTGTAAGAATATTGGAAATCGATCGGAAAACCGCTGAGCTATTAGCGCTCAAAACCTTTAATTTTTCCTGACGCTCGCATTTTTCGATTTTTGTGAATGACACTAGTCCTACGTGGTCCTACGTCAAAAGCATTTAAATAGATCTCAGCTCACTTTGATTGATCGCGTATGATAGACAACAAACTAACATATTAGGGAATAACTAGTTTTGCATTGTGTGTCATAAAAATGCTGATATTTTTAATAATTTGTGTTGGATAGGACGGGAATAGGCAATTACGACGAAGCAGCAACATACCCTATTTCTCATTTTGGAACAATTTTCAGCCGCTCGAACACAAAAGTTTCAATGTTTGACAACCTCTGGTCAGTAGCGGTCTCCGTTTCGATGAGAATTACTCAATAGAAAATACTAAAAACGAATACTAAACGCTTCCAAGCATTTATAGTGCACTAGCTGACCCGACAAACTTCGTATTACCACAAATTAAACTGTGTTGTACATAAATCGTGAATCTCGGACGACCTTTCTCACAATCTTGAGTTTTGCAAGTTTCTGGGGAGTTCATGGGTGTTTTCTGTTTTAGTATACAAATTTTCCTCACAGTAAAGTAGAAAACAATTCCCCCCGTTGCTTAGCCTGATAAAATAAAGCGGATAGCATTTAAATATTCGCCATCATTACAAACCATTTTGCGGAACACCAATTCTCGGTTGACCATAACGCGGAATATAGAGTTTCGCAGAATACCATTTCGCGAAAAACCTTACGCGGGATGTACCATTTCACGGAAAATCTTTTCATAGAAAGTACCATTTCGCAGGGGTGACCCAACTGAAAGAAAGTAATAGAGGTCAGTAGATCTAGGAAAATAAATAAACCTAGATAGAGGTGATCTCTACGGGGAGCTGCCCCCGCAGTGACCGTCGCTTCCGACGGCAGGTCACCGGCAACACTCGCGGCCTGTGGCCGTCTCGCGCTGAATTATCTAATGTTACTATTGATAGTTTTTGGTGGTCTTGTTATTGATTAATGTTTTATGAAAGAGTCTAAAATTTCTCGAGTTCGATTAGTTTTTGAGTTACTCAAAAATTTCTGATTTATTTGTATGATAGTCCTTATTCCCCTACCACAGGGGTGAGGGGTTTCAAACAATCATTAAAAAAAATCCTGCTTCCAGGGATGCCACATATAATTCTGTGTTTTTTGTTGGAAAAATCTGACAATCGGTACGGCGAGGATAAATATCTGTGCAAAAATCTGTCCAATGCAAAACAATGAGAGTGAAAGAGATAGAGAGTCATGTTGCTGACTATTTCCGTCTCTTTCACTCTCATGTAAAAGCTCAAAAATCTGTTTAATCTGTGTAATTTGGCGAAAATCTGTATTCTATGCATACAGATTCTGTACAGGCGATTTCTTTCAAATATCTGTTAAACACAGAATAATCTGTGCATGTGGCAACCCTGCCTGCTTCCAAAACCCCCCACATGCCAAATTTTGTTCCATTTGCTTGATTACTTTTCGAGTTATGAGGAAATTTGTATTTCATTTGTATGGGAGCCCGGCCTCCTAAAGTGGAGAAAGGTTTCAATTCACCATAGAAAAAATTCTTGTCTCCAAAAACACCCACATGTCAAATTTTGTTCCATTTGCTTGATTCGTTCTCGAGTTATGAGGAAATTTGTATTTCATGTGTATGGAAGCCCCCCCTCTTAAAAGGGAGAGAGGTCATTATTCCCCTCCTAAAGAGGGGAGGGGTCTCAATTCACCATATAAAAAAATTGCCTACAAAAACACCCACATGCCAAGTTTGGTTTCATTTGCTTGATTAGTTCTGAAGTTATGAAGAAATTTGTATTTCATTTGTATGGGTGCCCCCCCCCCCTCCTAAAAAAGGGAGGGGTCCTAATTCATCATAGAACAAATTCTTGCCTCCTAAAACCGTCACATGCCAAATTTTGTTCCATTTGATTGATTAGTTCTCGAGTAAGGCAGAAATTTGTGTTTCATTTGTATGGGAGCCCCCCCTCTTAGTGGAAGGAGAGGTCTCTAACCATTAGAAGAACCTTCCCTGGCCCCAAAAACCCCTATATGCAAATTTTTCTCGCCGATCGGTTCAGTAGTTTTCAATTCTATAAGGAACATTCGGGCAGACAGACATAAATCCATTTTTATAGGCTTAGATTTGTATGGGAGCCCCCCTTCTTAGTGGGGGGAGGGATCTCTAACCATCCTAAGAACCTTCCCTGGCACCAAAAACCCCTATATGCAAATTTTCACGCCGATCGGTTTAGTAGTTTTCGATTCTATAAGTAACATACGGGCAGACAGACAGAAATCCATTTTTATAGGCATAGATTTGTATGGGAGCCCCCCTCTTAGTGCGGGGTGGGGACTTTTGCCATCGAGAGAACCTTCCGTAACCCCAAAAACCCTTACATGCAAATTTTCACGCCGATCGGTGCAGTAGTTTTCGATTCTAAAAGGAACATAGGGACAGACAGACAGAAATCCTATTTTATAGGTATAGATTTAATGTCATCTGTACGCATGATCGCTCAGAGATCCACTAGCCATTGATGAATGAATGTCGAATAATAGCATGGTAATATGGTAAACTGGCGGCCATAAGCGACATGTTGGTCAAATATATCTCTCTAGGTTGCCGGTAAATGTTAATTACAAAATTGAAGAGCCATGTTTTTAAAACGGGGGAATTGCCTTCTCTGACGATTAACTTTCCAAATACCTACATACATTGTTTTAGCTAGCTCTTGGTATTTTATTTTTGACACATGAGCAGATATTCTCAACAAGTTACTTGGAACATATTTTCAAATTTCTATAATTATAGTAATTACTGCGAATGTTTATTAATTCGAACAGATTTGAGTGGTGTAGCTATAATTGTAAATACCGTCGAGTGGAGTTTCTTTTGTTTAGCGGAGCTGCTTTGTGCAGCCTTCAGCTGCAAGTGGTTGGGCATAACCACACAACATATTTGTGATTTATCAGTTTGATACGAGCTTTGTTATCATTGACTTCTGTTCATGGTACAACACAATGGCGCAACGATCAAATTTCCTATACCACAGTAGCCTCACGCGACGGTAATATTTTTTTTCTTCATTTATAAACGGTCGTTTATAGAGTAAACCTGTAACAGAGTGACTATCATCATTACGTAGCGAAGCAGAGGGTCCACTAGACAACCAGTTTGCTGTATTCCTGATGGGGACATACTGGCTGGAGCGTGTGAAATCGGCGTTTAAGGAATGTTCCAACTAGGCAGCCCAGAAGGGCACCCGCGTATCTTCGATGAAGAGAAGAGCACGGTTAGCCAGTGCACTCTTTTAATCGATTGGACAGGTTTTCTGCGCTTGCATCTTATTGCCTGAACTGAATGCCTATGTAGGATCTTGTCGCACTCGTAATATTGCTAGTTGCTGCAATGGAAAATGTGTTTCGTGATATGATTATCAGCTACTGCAAAAGCGCTAAATTCCATATTAACACGTTTCCGATTGAGTTGAATGGAATCCTCCATATTTTATTCATTTGTTCAAAGGAGAAAACTCAGCCGATCCAAAGGCGGAAATCTGGACCATTACAAAATGTAACGTTGTCGATCAGTACCTACTGAACGAGTGTACAGAAAAACTATACAAAACTTTGTTTTGCAATGTTATAGCACTGGTTACAGTTCTATTTATTTATTTTTTAAATTACTCCCCGTCTATTTTTCGTTTCGAGACCAGAACTATCCTAATCACAGCTACTTTAGCATTTTCTCATTTAACGTAAGCAAAAGTTTAGCGGGTATTTCCGGCGAATCCGGTTTATTTGCTTGCCGCTGGGGTAGCTTTACGACGACCATGGTTGTACCTAGTTTCGGTGTTGATACTTTAACTGCACCGGTTGACCGTTTCTCGTTAGTATTACCTATGCTGACTTCTCCCATCAGACGGGTAATGAAATCCCATGCGATCTGCGAATGGTTAAAGTATTCATAAAAGCACTACTAAATGGTAGGATAAAATGTTTTCTCAATTTTCATCACCTTGAATACAAACTTCAGGTCAAACGTGGCTTCTGTGGGTATAATGAAAGCAATGAGGACAAAAGAAATGACTTTCATGATTAGACAATCCAGTCTTCGGAAAAATTTGTTCTGGTTTGCTTTATAAGCAATTGCATTTAATTGCAAAACCGAGAGAGAACAGCAGCTAGAACTTTACAGTGCAATTTGTTCGAAAGCTAACTATTTCCAACAATTCAGGTTAATATCTGCATAACGAACTTCGAGGTTAGCCACCAAATGGTCATTGAAAAAATGAATTTAAAACACTAGCCCCATTCTATGACATCTTTAGAGCCAGTAATGTATAAATCACATAATATTTCAAATTTTATTTCACGACGGAGTTCATGTGGCAGCTGGTAGTTCCCAATCAGTCACGACTACTGGTCTTTCGGTCATAAATTGTCGACTCAATGACGGAAGCTTACGACATATTACCGTCAACCGCAGAAGCAGTACAAAATGTTTAATAGCTCCAGTACTTACCCACCGCACAGATCGACGGACTACGCATTCGAGCACAAACCGTTGAATAGACCACCGTCACTTGAAATCAATATTTTATCGCTCGAAATAGACTCGGCTATCGTTTACCCACAACGACGACGACGTTCAGCGCTGTAGAACCGGTCTCGCGGTCCCGTGGGTCTCTATCCAGAGCAGTTGCACCGCATCGGAGAGGGTGGTAACCACAAGCTCTGAGGGCACGTATAAAAAGGCGCATAATTAAGTTATCATGTATTGAAATTAAAACTCATTAGTTTAATTTATTGAATCGGTGCAGTTTAGCCAACCGCCCTCGTTGACCAAGAATCGGACTACAGCGGCGGAGAGCAGCGCATGGGCTGAGCTTACGCAGCCGCCTGCCACTCGTAGTTGGTACTGCACTGACTGATGCAGTGAATGGCGTTGATGATGGACGAGTTTATGGGTAATTTACATAATGTACATTACAGCACATGGACGTATCACCTCGGAAAGGACTGGACCATAAACTTTTTAAGCGGTCTGAAGACATCTTTAGGTCTCTAACCATAAAACGTTTTTTATAAGAACGGAGCTACCAGGTTAATCAATACTTGCGTTTTATGTTTTTGCATTTTAAACGGCTGGTGCGCTAAATTTGCACCAGCTGTTGTACCCGAAAACGAATACAGTTCTTTTACTACCTTTCTAAGAATTAATCTCATATTTCAACAAACTTTCCGATCACACTGTAACTCCGCAATAGAATTACGAACGCATCAATCGCAAAAGTGAAATGATCTGGTTGGTGCCATTCAAAATACGTTCATCGAGCTCTCCAACCCCCGATTCAGCACCATGTTGCAGCTTTGGCGGATTTTGCTTCGGCGTTTTCTGCTTTTCAATGCTGTCTCATATTTCTTAGTCAAATCTCGGATAATGGAAGATCTGTTCTTATAAAAATAATTCACGACTTTCTGATCCAGTTTGTGATTGCTAGGGACAAGTTTTCGTTCATTTCTTGGTAAATAATTCCGGAAAAGAACCGGAATTTACCGATTTTTTTAATGGCGCTGTTCAAACTTGTCGAACAAACTTTAGCTACTTTTGCGATTCGACTGTTTGTTAAGCCTTTTTCTTTGCATCACAGAGGTGCTGGATTTTCTTTCTAGCATTCGTTTCGATTCGTGGCATTTCAAGAGCAATTTTGTGAATGCGAACGTGATCAAATAACTTGTGTTTGTAATTTTGACATCTTCGCCAGGAACCCATTTTTTAATCGCTTTATTCAATGGAGTAATATGTATGCATTAATTTCAAAGCGGGGAGCTCATAATAAGGTAACATAGAATTGCAATTGGAGATCAACCATGAATATGCCACGACAACCCCCAATAAGAAGAAAATACTACGCTTTTCGCGATCAATAATTGCCAACGTTCTCAACATCAATTCCAAAACTGAATTTGCATAGTTCGAAGATGGTGCTTCAAATCTGGTGGGACTAGATAGATGTTCTGGGTTATGAGCTGGTAAAACTCGGTAGTATTCCATTGCAGACGATTGATACAGGCTACAATTGAGTCGTTCGAATAGTGCATTCCGAGAAAACCGGCCGGAATACGCAAAAATCATAATAATATTATTTTGCTTCGTGACAATGCTCCGCCTCATGTCGCAAAAATAATAAAAATTGTATTTGGAAGCGCTCAAGTGCGACATTTTACATCACACACAGAGTATTTTCCGGGTATTGCTTCTTTTCGCGCCGTAGCGTGCGGTTGGGCAGACTGGCCCTGGCCAACGGCGCTAGCTCTTGGGGCGCCGAAAAGGGCTTGCGTTTCAGTAAAGCGTTAGAAATAACACATGCATTAAAAACTGGACTGATTTTAGCTGAATCTTTTGAAACGTCTTAGTAGAATAAGAAAACCTGAAATTAAATAAAAAAGAAAACTTTCCAATTAAATTCTACTATTTAAATTTATTCGTGACAGATACGTATTTCACCTACGACTTGCAGTCTCCATCAGTGTTCTATTCGAAAACAGACTTGATTTCAGATTTGATTTTAGCTGTTTTTCACGCCATGTTATCAGTTGATTCGCATGCAGCAGCCATGGCGAAAGCAGTCAAACAACTACGCTCGATGATTTGTTCGTACTACCAGCTCCGCCCCGGAGCGAACAAGTTGGACATGGTTAAATTCTTCGTATCCGCTTAATAGAGCCAATCGGGCATTTACAACATCCTCTCCCGCGAACAAGGCGAAAGTTTTGAACGAAAGGCTGGTTCCGGCCGTCCGACAGTGCTGCACGACCGTAACGTGCATCAGAAGCTGAAGTTGAAGTTCCGCGCCTTGGGCCGGGAGGTCGGAGCCACCGGCTAAACGGCGAAGAAGTACTATATGAATATGAATATATGGTACTACCACCTGCCTTAGCAGAACATCCGTTCATAGCAATGAGCCTATCATGTCAAAAAGAGTTGAACATATTCAACGATTGGTCATGCTTCCCAACTCTTGTATGAAGGGCCAAAAGGGAATTGGTCGATAAGCAACATCACTTACACGTACCAGGGATTTAGAGAATCTCCTTCCAAGGGCTAAGTCACCTGAGTCAATCGTTGAATAAACCGTCTTAATTCAGAATGACTCCAGCAGGTGGGGAGAAGAGCTCGCTCATTATCCACGATGTGTTGTTAATCGGGCCAAGATTAACCCTAGAAAGTTGACTGTTTCACTCTCCCTAGGCCCACCGCTTCAAACAAGTGCTCTGATGGTCCCTCTCTCTTCCCGATTCTAGTTTATTTATGAAATGTGGTATATATGCGTAAAAATAGAACAATCTCACCAGCAGTCCTTCGAATGGAATAGAGTTGCGTCCTTTTAGTTTCCATAAATGCTTCTAATAATTAATTTGATTTTTCTTCTGGTATCCAATATCCATGTGCAGTATTAACACTCGTATTGGCCAAAGTTTTCACTATAAAGCAGTAAATGCTTCATAAGCTAGAACGAAAAAAATAATTAAAATAACTTATATTATGCTTACTAGATCGTGTGGCTCCACCTTTTGCCCAAAACCTCGATTATGAGATCAGGCAGCCGGGAACCACACAGTATCGCACCTCCTAGCTTGGCTACTCAATAGAGCATTACCGGGTATGGCCACGTGGAGGCGCTAGGTAGGGGCTTGGGATAGCTAGAGCTATATTGGACGCTCCTCATTTGCCTTCCCCATTTCATCCCCGGCTAAACGGCGAAGAAGTACTTGGCCAAAATCGACGTCTATCTTTTGATCGGCCATAGCGATGGTTTCGGTGAACCGCTAAAAGCCAACTTGGCAGTGCGTCGAAGCATTTTTATAGCAGGTAAACGTTGGATTTAAAGAAAATTTGTTTCATTGAATTATCTTTTGTATTTTTTTTTCATCGCCATCAGAAATTAGACCACTTTTCCAATACAAACGTTAAAGGCAGTGAAGTATTGGATAAAGAGCGAATACGAAAAAACGATAAATCTGGTTGGAACACTGATAAACCTTTGCACGGTGCCTAACCTCAACTCTGGTTTGACGTTTTTGTGTGTTTTGTTTTGATTCCCTTTGTAACCTAATTTTATTACTAGTGGGTTTATTACTTGTAATTGGTACCACTTGTTTGCGGAAACCGGAAATACCCGACTTTTCCGAAGCAGGAAAATGATAACAGTTCTGTACAACATATATTTTTGCCCTTTTTGCAGTTTTTTGCTTCTGGGTCTTACGAATAAGTAATCAAAACAAACCCCACAACACTGTCAAACCTGGGAGGAAAAAAACGCACTGACATCTGCGTGCAATGCTTTATTTAGAGAACGAGGGGGCGGCAAATTGGGTTTCCGCCAAGGGTGCCACAATGTCACGCTACAGCTCTGACTCCTTTTAAATACTAATTTTTTCAACAGATGCAGCACGACTTAGCAAATCTCCGATTTATTTCCTTCAAATAGATTGAAAATTAGATTAAGGCTGGGATCATCACAACAGATGAAATATTTTTAGGCAGATTTCAGAATATTCTCAAGTAATAATTTCAGGCTGATCAAACGCTTTTAGAGCTGTTGCTTTGTTGACCCTTTGTCTGGAAGCAGGTTTTTACTAAAAACGATATCCTTTATTCAGCTATCAGCTCTTAAAGATCTAAATTTAATGATTTTGTCAAACTTTTTTATTCACTGCTTTCGAAGCCGCAACGAAACTTAACAGAGGTTTTTACGGGGTTTTAAATTGCCGGGTTTCGTAACGCTGACATTATTATTTTATTAATGTTAAATAGGTTTGCAATACTTTTCTAGCCGCTTAGTCAACATGTCTTTAACCTTTATGCAGCCAGTAAATATTCTTAATAAAAAGTTAAAAAAATTGGAACGTATCTTATTTACTTCTTACCTATCTTTAGCAGCAGAGAACCACTGTGCTCGGTGCTGGGCTACTCGTCGCCAATTCGTTGGGCGTCTCGACACACCCAAATCGGCTTTAACGCGGTCAAAGAATCTAGCACGTTGGGCCTCTCTATTTCTGGCGCCGGTGAAGTTCTTGAAGAAACCGAATTTTACTGCACAGTCGTCCGTAGAAAGTCCGTAGAAAGCCGGCTAAAGTCTGTTTAAAGTCCGTAGAAGACTACCGGTCTGATTAACGTTTTGTACATCGTCAGCTTTGTGCGACGGCGTATGCCTCTTGAACGAAGCGTCTTTCGGAGGGAAAAGAAGGTTCGACTTCCAGCTTGAGCCCGTCGGCATCTGCAGGTCAGATAGTGAGAATACCTTTACACCTAAAGCAGTCGATAATTGAAATACATTTTTGCTGCCAGCCGAATTGCGAAAAGTACAAAAAAGTAGTTTAACTTATAAAAGAAGTAAACCCACTTTAAGCAGCGAAAAACAGTAAAACAGTTTGGCGTTTATAGCTGTTTAGAAGCGGATTGTTTGGCTAGTTCCTCAGCTTTTGGGAGAGAGCAGATTTGTAGAACTTAAGGCGGCATAATACCTTTTACACCATATTTTTTGCCTTTTGCGCAGTTGGAGCGTGGAATCTTTTAAGGTATTCCAATTTTTAACGATCTTTTGTCCTGGCCAAAATAATTTATTGGATAATAACCTATGGCCTCGAATACATTGGTCGTATTCCTAATGGTATCTGTGAGCAACCCTGTAGGGGGGATCCCTCCGTCTAATGGACGTGGAGGGTTATCACACTTGCAGAGGAATCTTCCGATTGTATTAGAAAAGTCCTTCCCGAGAGAATTGCCCCTCCGTCCCAGACGTGAAACGCCAGACGTGGAGGGATATAACTCCTTCAGTCGATCGCATCACCATTTTTCTTGCAGATTATTGAGAAAGCTTTCCGCCGTGAGCGACCCGTCCGTCCCGGTCACGATGCGACAGATTTGGAGGGATATCGCTCACCTCGTTGACAACTTTCTTAAACCTGTCTATACCAGAGAGAGCTTTCCCAAGTGAGTGACCCGTCCGTCCATCGCAAAGCGACAGACTTGGAGGGATATACCCACTCAGTAGACAGCTTACTCATGATGTTTTAGATACGACCGAACAAGCTTTCCCGTGTGAGTGACCGCTCCACCCGAAGGTTTGGAGCGCTATCATTCAAACAGTCGACAGCTTGGGAAGGACTGGGAATTATGAGCAGATTGAAATAAAATTTTTAAATTGGCAGAGCTAATTTTCTATAAAATATGTAACCAAAGGTTACAGAACATGGCCATACGTAGTACCTTCTTCCAGCATAACCTCTGCCATCGGTACACCTGGAGATCACCCAACCAGACAGAATCACAAATCGACCACGTTCTGATAGATGGTCGGCAACTTTCAGACATTATCGACGTCAGAACCTCTGCGGGCGCTAACATCGATTCGGATCACTACCTAGTGATGGTAAGGATACGTCAAAAACTATCTGTTGTTCACAACATACGATACCGCCGCCCGCCACGGTATTATCTAGCGCGACTGAAGCAACCGGATGTCGCCGAAAGCTACGCGTTATCTCTTGAAACCGCGCTTCCGGAAGAGGGTGAGCTGGATGAACGTTGCGGAGAACGTTCTAGGCCGTGTGGTACCAAATCGACGTAACGAATGGTTTGACGAGGAATTCCAGCAGATATTGGCTGAGAAGAACGAAGCGCGGATACAAATGCACCCGTCAGAATGTGGAGCGATACAAACAGAAGCGGAAACAGCGAACCCGGCTCTTTAAGGAGAAGGAGCGCCACCAAGAGGAGAAGGAGTGCGAAGAACTCGTACAGCTGTATCACTTTCACGACATACGGAAGTTCTATCAGGGACTCAACGAATCCCGCAAAGGCTTTGTGCCACGGGCCGAAATGTGCAGAGATAAAGATGGAGGTATCTTGACTGACGAAGCAGCACTACGATGAACACCTGAATGGCGTGCAGGCGGAAGACCATCATAGTGGAGGAATTCACCACATTGGTGTAGCAAGCAAGGAGGATGTGCCACCCCCATCGATAAGGAAAGTTAAAGAAGCCATCCAGCGGCTGAAGAACAACAAAGCAGCGGGAAAGGATGGCATTGGAGCGAAACTTATCAAAATGAGCCCGGACAAATTGGCCGGCTGTCTGCATCAACTGATTGTCAAGATTTGGGATACGGACCGACTACCGGAGGAGTGAAAAGACGGGGTTATCTGCCCAATCTACAAGAAAAGGTATCAGCTGGATTGTGAGAACTACAGAGCAATCACTATCCTGAATGCCGCCTACAAAGTGCTGTCCCAAGTCATCTTTCATCGACTATCGCCAATAGCCAATAGATTTGTGGGAAGTTACCAGGCCAGCTTCATGGAGGGTCGGTCTTCAACGGACCAAATCTTCACCCTGCGGCAGATCCTCCAGAAGTGCCGCGAATTCCGTGTCCCCACGCACCACCTGTTCATCGATTTCAAAGCCACATATGATAGCGTAACGAAGAGCTATGGAAAATTTTGGACGAAAACGGTTTTCCGGACAAGCTTACTAGACTTATCATGGCTAGGATGGATGGGATTCAGTGCTGTGTTAGAATTTCGGGTGGATTGTCGGACCCATTCGAAGCTAGCAGGGGACTTCGACAAGGAGATGGTCTTTCTTACCTGGTAGTCAACATTGCGCTTGAAGGAGTGATAAGACGAGCGGCGATCGAAATGCGGGGCACGATTTTTTGAATAAATCCAGTCAATTTATCTGCTTTGCTGACGACGTGGATGCTGTCGGCAGAACATCTGAGGCGGTGGAAGATCAGTACACCAGACTAAAACGCGAAGCAGAGAAGATTGGATTGAAGATAAATACGTCTAAAACGAAGTATATGCTGGCAGGTGGGACTGAGTGCGACAGGGCCCGTTTAGGCAGTATCGTGGTAATCGACGGGAATGAGTTTGAGGTAGTCGACGAGTTCGTATACCTTGGCTCACTGGCAACAGAGGACAACAATACCAGCCGTGAGATTAAAAGACGTATTATCAGCGGAAGTCGGGCCTACTACGGACTCCACAAACACTTGCGGTCGAACAATTTGAGCCCCCGTACAAAGTGCACACTGTACATAACGCTAATTAGACTAATTAGAATAGGTTGTCCTCTACGGGCACGAAACGTGGACACTGCTCGAAGATGACCTATGAGCACTCGGAGTTTTCGAACGGCGGGTGCTAAGAACCATCTTTGGCGGAGTGCAAGAGAACGGTGTATGGAGGCGAAGAATGAACCACGAGCTCGCGCGTCTACGGCGAACCGAGTATTTAGAAAGTGGTTAAAGCTGGACGGATTCGTTGGGCAGGACATGTTGCTAGAATGCCGGACAACTATCCTGCAAAAATGGTTTTCGCATCAAATCCGGTAGGAACAAGACGAAGAGGGGCACAGCGGGCGAGGTGGCAAGACCAGGTGGAGCGAGATCTGGCGAGCATTGGGTGCCCGCGGAACTGGAGATCAGCTGCCATGTACCGAAATAAATGGAGAAATTATACTGCGCAGACCTTGTCGTAAGACGTTAGGCCAATTAAGTAAGTAAGTAAGACCAATACTAACATCCTGTGAAGAGAAATCTGAGGTGCATGAAAGTTAAATTATAAGTGCCTTCGGACATAGCGTGAGTCGTTGATTTTCCTTGCTTTGAGAATTGTTTCCGTGTAAAACAACAGTTCCGAACAAAGTCTTGCAGTACCTATATGGATACAATCTGGCAAAAGGAAAGGGTTACCCAAGGGTAAGTCGCTGAGAACATTCCGTTCACCTCATTCATAGAAATTTTGTTCAGTCTGTCCCTTACTGTGCCGCTAAGGTGCTGATCGTGTGAAACCTGCCAAACTCGCCTGCGCCCAGCCAGACTGTTTTGATCGTTTTGACAATAACAAACATTGGCAGGGCTGCCAATTTCTAACATTTCAAAATTTAAATGTCAAAAAGGTGGGCCACAGTGTGCCATGAACTATGAAATGAATGTTCCGCAATTGTAATCAATGAGGTAAGCTGTTCCTTAAGCGTCGATGACACTGGACGAGTTTGTAAGCTGCTAGTCAGCGATTTCACGAGTGGGCGAGTTAGCGAATGCGCGAGTCATGATGACACACAAATCGGCAAGTAAGCTAGTATGCGAGGGGTTTTGATAAATCTAAAACGTATTAGGCAACGATGCCGGTCATACAAACAAATCGTTGCTAGATAAACGATCAAGTTCAACATACACAATGTACAATTTACATAAGAGTTATCTTATATTATTTAATTCTAACTTCTTCATAGATGTTTAATTGATAAATATAAAGTATTACGAGAAATTACTTCAATTAATTCACATTGCATTTACAATTTCAAAATTTGTAAAAATATTTGGCATTTCTGGTGCTATAAAATTAATAATTTAAAAACCGCCTCGCTGCGTCGCTAGTTACTCGCATTTATGATGCCACACAGCTAGTGTGCTAGCCAACAAGCGCACACGCCATCGAGTAGCGAGTAAAGTTGAGCAGCATTCAACTTTACTCGCTACTAGCAAACAATCTGTTAGTCAGCTAGTGTGAATGATGACACAGGGCGAGTTCACGATCTACTCGCCAACTCGCTTACTAGCAACCTAAAAACTCGCTCAGTGTCATCGACGCTTTAAATTGAGCCTGTAACAATGTTCTAAGCGACTTACTCACTTTTTTATGACATTTCACTTCCAGGACATCAATTTGGGCTAGATTCAATGTTTAAAGATAAACTCGTTTGAAGAAAAAGGCTGGTTTTATAGTTTAATCAAATTGTCATCATGGACATCAAATTGGACTAGGTTAAAATTTAACACATTGTGTTCAAACGATAATATTGGTTGAAGAAGGCGGGTGGTTTCTCCCTCCGGCGTACTTCCCAAGCATAGATATCAAATTGGTATAGGTTTGAACGTCGTAAAGAATTGTCCCGACCTGTTCGGACGGGAAGTTTTTGTCACATTTTTGCAAAAAAAAATACGTTTAAACTTTGATGACGTCTTTTCCAACCAATCAGGATGCGTGGATATCTGGTTGGATAATGCTTCATTATTTTCAATTTTTCAATAGTGTACACTTACGAATTAATAGCATTCTTTATTTGAGCCAACGCGTAGAAGATGTTCCGAGCGATTGGTGCAAAAATATTGAAAATCGATCGGAAAACCGCTAAGCTATTACCGTTCAAAACTTGACCACTTTCCAAGAAAGATTTTTCGGAATGACACCCTATCCAACCAAACCTTGCCGTAAGACGTAGTCCTACGTCAAAAACATGGAACAAACACACCGTAGCTCTGCAAAATGATGTTTTGCTTAAAAGGTGCGTTCTGCACCACTTTACCCATAACTCAGGAACACTGGAACGGTTCTTCATCAAATTTGATATAATTATACCTGGTCCTTGAAATAACCCAAGTAACATTTTTGTTGTATAATTACTTATCAAGCACTTGTTCTACAAGAATTAGCTGTACAATAGTTGAATAAGTTTTTCTTAAACAAAAATGTTTGTTGGGAAAGGAATCGGCACACGGGAATTGACTAAAGAGAGCGTGTCCTAAACGAAATGGGGCGGAAAGGATAAGAATAAGGAAGAAAGGCTTAATTTTATTTTGCATTATGCGAATTTTCGTATCGATAACAGATGCACAAGTGGTTGTGGACAAAAAGAGGGTTTGAAAAGAATGGGGATGAAGTGGACATTCACGTGGAGGGACGCTCAATTAAAAAAAAACACTTTGTTTCTCTTTCAGAATTTTGTCACTTGGTTCGGGCCAACTTAACAATGACCAGTTAGCAGTCACAGAAATAAGATTCACAATGTTTGTACATAGATGACACGGGCTACAAAACTGAAAAATCGCGATGGTTCTATGGTTCTACCCCAACGACATGGCTGTCGTTGCTGGTGACGTTGTTGTCGTTGCCGGAGACATCATTGTCGTAATCGACGACGTCGTTGTTAGTCCCGGGGAGGTTGTCGTTGTCATTGTTGGTGCCGGTGACATTGTCGTTGTTGGTGCCTGTGACGTTGTCGTGGTTGGTGTCATTGTTCCTGTAGTCGTCGCTGCCATCGTTGTTGTCGATGTAGATGCTGGTGGCGGCACCGTTGTTGTCGTAACCGATGTGGGCATTCCCGTTGTAGTTGACATTGGTTCTCCGTTGAATTTAGTACAGTTGATGCACATTATTTCACATTTTTCGTCGCAGATTACCGTTATCGTGGTGTTTCCTTTGATATTGAAAACCTGTTCATCACTTTCGTATTCATAGCTTTCAAACAGTGCATTAAAGATATCGTAGATTATGTCCTAAAGAGCGAAACGAAAAACTATTTAGCGTTTCTCTTAAAGTAATATAATTGTAAAAAAATACAAAAGTTGCTTCTGTCGTGGGTGCTACATTTAGGATAGCAAATGCTATTAGAAGACCAACTGGAAATTTTTGAAACATCTAGATCGATGGTCCAGAAAACTGCAACTCTTGATAAAGAACCTTTCCAAAGAGTACTGCTCTTTACACAGAAACAACTTGTTTTTATAGTGATATTCTAGGCTCAATTTGAAGGACGAAATTTTATTCTACATTAATGTGTCAAAGCATTTCCAACAGCTTCTTAGAAATATGGGACTGCATATACTGGAGCATTTTTTGTATTTGTTTTATTTCAACAGTAGCCATAAAATAAACTGAAAAAGCTATTACCTTGCTAATCTTGCAAGTACTATGTAAAAGATGTAAAACAAAACAATGGTTTATGTGAACTAGAGCTTTTGCAAGGCCCATGCTATCGAAATGGCCTAACTGAGGCACTTGGATATATCATAATGGCCCACAAATGTGTAGTGATTCCTTGAAATGCCCAACGGAACGAAAGCAGAGTTATTGAAAAAAGCTTTCCATCAGATACCGCAACTTGAGTTCATAAAACTCTAATGAATATATACATACTCGCAACTATCGCTGGTTTATCAAGCGAATGGCCTTTTTAAAATATTAAATGCTTGTCACTTACTGCATAATTTTATGCACTTCGGATCGTAAAATGCAGTTGGCACAAGTGGTTTAACGAATGTGCAAACAACGAAATTCAAGCGTGCCCTCGGGCTGTAGGGCTAGGTATAGTAACTGACTGGTTGAAATGGTAACAAAACACTTAAAAATGCATCATTTCGCGAGCTAACTGGTTATGCGTAATTTTTAGCGAAACTTTTGCACCACATTTGCAGTGCGTTTCTCCGTATACTGTTGCTTGTCGCTATTATGATTAATTTGATGTGATTATAAACATTATAATTTACAACGAGGGTAATTAAATTAAAAGCCGATATATGCTTATTGAGTCACGCAGGAAAGTTGCGCTCGTTGTAAAAATTGCATCGAGTTCAAGAACCAAGAGCACAACGGCACTATTTGCGTAAGCCCGCTATGAACCTGCTTTCAGTTATAGGGTTTGCTGGTCAATGACCATTGACGATTAATAACGGTAATGGGCTTATTTTTGCAAACGGAAATATTGAACTCTTATTGTCGTTTTCATAATCGAATGTGGTCACTAAAACAATTGTTAATATGTGTAAATATGAACAGAAATACTGTACGGGAACCAACCTATTTTGGATCCCTACAGTAGTGTTTGACATCGGAACGAAAATTGAAGTCCGGGTTCCGGTCCGGTCCGGTTAAAAATCGGCACGAACATTGTTATTCTGACTTTAATCCGATCCAATTTGGCGCTGTTCCGGTTTCGGAACCTGAACAGAGCCAAATCGGACCGGATTATTAGTCTTTATAGTTGGGATAACAAAAGGACCGATGTCAACATCGGCTCAGAATACATCCAAATGTCAACTAAAGAGCTCGTGTTGAAAAATCCTGTCATTTGATACCCCATTTGCCATGTTTTCGAAAAGAATTCCAAATGACCATTTTAGAGTTCCGGTAGAACCGACAGCGGATGGTCCGTAGTGTGGGGCGTAAACCAGCGCTCTATAGGATAGTGTAAAAGTCATTATTAGTGACTACAAATAAAATGGATAACTTTTGCGCAGTTAATTAAGCAGATTTCTAGTCGTGTTTCTAGTTTTATTTCATCTCCTACTTATGACGTCAAAAAAACCCACCGCGAACTAGCATATCTCCGGGAAAATGGAACCATGATTTACCAGCATATTTTTTCATTAAAGGCCAATCTAATGTGGTTCGTGTGCTAATGTGCTGTGTCTAATGTGCTTAGTGACGTTCATTGAGAAATCGTTCAAATATCAAGAGACAGCACTTTGTGCTTTTCTTGATATTGAAGGCGATTTCGATAACACGTCCTTCGCGTCAATTAATACGGCTCTCTGTCAAAAGAGAATCGACCACACTACAATAAGCAGGATTCAAGCAATGCTCTCGAGCAGAGAAATTATAGCGTCATTGGGAGATACGTCTTTCACGATTTCGGTGATCAAAGGATGTCCACAGGGAGGAGTTCTCTCCCCCCTGCTCTGGTCACTGGTGGCCGACGCACTCCTTCACAAGCTATCACAGCTTGGTTATGACACCATTGCTTACGCCGACGACGTTGTACTTATCGTCAGAGGAAATTTTGACGCAGTATTGTCTAGTCGCTTGCACGGAGCTCTAAACACCACCATGTTATGGTGCTCACAAGAGGGAGTTAATATTAACCCCACCAAAACAGTCGTTATACCATTCACTAGGCGAAGGAAACATACCATTGCTCCCCCTATACAGAATGGTGTCAGACTGGGCTTCAGTAATGAAGTCAAACACCTCGGAATAATTCTCGATAAAAAACAGAACTGGGCTGCCCACCTAGATTATGCTGTTAAGAAAGCAACTTCGGCTATCTGGACATGCAGGTCAGTACAGGCGAAAGTACAGGCTTGCGAAAATCGGTATCTTCACGGACAGCCAAGCAGCACTACTGGCACTCCAGTCCGCCAAATGCGTGTCCAAATTAGTTTGGGAATGCAGCACAGCATTGAGGGAGCTCTCCCGCCAAAACAAAGTTTTATTACTGTGGGTGCCCGGTCACTGCGGAATCGAGGGCAATGAATTTGCTGACAACCTAGCAAGACAAGGATCAGCTCAGCAATTTATTGGTCCTGAACCGTTTCTGGGCACCTCCACATCCGCCGTGAAAGGCGAACTGATGACATGGAAAAAGCTAGAAATAGCATCCCGTTAGAATCAAACACAAGGTTGTAGTCAAGCCAAACAGTTTATCTACCCAAACCATGCAGTAGCTAAAAAACTACTCCATTTAACTCGTAGTGAACTACGCATAATCACGGGACTCCTAACAGGACACAGCCCCGCTCGTTATCATTTAATGAATATCGGCAAGGTATCATCCGATACCTGCCGCTTTTGTAACTCTGAACCTGAAAGTTCAGCGCATCTGCTCTGCTATTGCCAGCGGGGTGTTGTGGCTGTCAAACTACATACATTGTACATGTCCCACTCATTGGTTTTGGTACTTTTGGTTCAGGTGCCTACTTAAAGGTTGATTCATTTTAAAACAAATGAAACTAGTTAGAAAGCAGTTAAACACAGCCTCTTAGCTATAATTTAACTAATATTAGCTGTTATTTTCGGTAAGCTGGCTGGTTCCAAATTGTCCCCATCCATGGATGTTTGTCCGCAAAATTTTCATAATTTCACACCCCTGACTATTGCGGAGCTCTTGCATTATCAAGGCACAACTTCTTAGGAAGTTTCCTTCTTACTCCACATTAGGGTTGCCAAGTGGCCGCTTTTTGGTCGGCCCGACCGGGTTTTCACTTGCAAAACCGGTGACCGGTCAATCCGGCAAAAAGGCCGGTTTTCCGACATGTGAAGCCGGATTTGTACTTTTACCTGATTTGTTAAATTTTCTGATAAATTTATTAGCAATTCTGAGCAGTGGATCATTGAAGATAGTCAGTTTAGCAGTGACAATACCTTGCTTCTGGCTGTAATATACATTAAATTGTCCACTAGCGCCAGAAGCAGAGATGCCATATTTTCTAAAAAAATGTCTGCAACTGCTCGAAAACCGAAAAAATCGAGCAGTTTTCCGGCTACTCGAATTTTCTGGTTTAAAAATAATCTGCGAAAATCTGCACACTTTTTTAGGAAGTCTGTGAAAGTTTAAAGAGCTTCGAATAAAAATCTGCACCAAAACAATAAAAGTCAGAAAAACTGCAAATATCTGCAAATTTATAATGATCTGCAAGACCGTTCCAAAAATCTGGAATTTGCAGACAAATCTGCAAGTCTGGTATCCCTGGCCAGAAGCAAGTAGTTGTCACTATAAAATTAGCTATCTTCAATAATCCATTCATTGTTCGTTGTGGTTGCGACTGTGATGTCCTGCCGTTCGCTATCTCCACAACTGACTGCTCATCCCATTCGCTATGACGGCGCCGCAGTGGAGACACCTACATTAGTTTCGAGTATGCGAGAAGCGCAATAGCGATTTGTTAAAGAGTGCAAAAGACAGAAATATGTCGGAAATAATTTTCACGCATTCCGCTGCGGGCAGTTCTGTAAGTGGAAAAGAGGTCGTGCGGTGCCGTCATTGCGAATTACAACTGTCAATCGACTTGCACTTTCTCTCTGTGCTGGTTACTCCAGGCAAATCCTCTAATATGCTGCCGCAACCCCCCCGCATTTTTGAAGGCTGGACCCAAGGGGTTTCCAACAGCAATGATTACTACGCACCTTCGAAAAAAGTTACTTTTGATTACTTTACTGATTACCTCTGATTACCAGTAATCAATCTCTTGTGATTACTATAAATTAATCATGATTACCAATGATTACTTAAGATTATCATTGATTACTCTACTGATTACCATTGATTACCTAATTAATTCGTAAATGATTACAAAAGTAATCTCTGATTACTACGCACTTATACACCTTACTGGAAACCCCTAGGCTGGACCGACCGGCCGGTTTTTCCAATTTTCAGACTTGGCAACCCTACTCCACATCAGGTAATCATCAAGGGAATGCTCCATTAACGAGAGCAGCGAGTACAACATCGAACAAAGAAACTCGATGTTTTGCTTTTTTCTTTTTTTTCTCGCTATGTTACTGCATTGAAATTTGACACTTTTGGAAGCGTTGACAGTTTTGGAAGCGCGATGTTATCCTCTGACAAATGCATAGCGAGGGATAGCACAGCGCATCCCCTCGGTAATCATTGATATATATCATTGATTCCTCTACTGATTACTATTGATTACCTAATTAATTTGCAAATGATTACAAAAGTAATCTCTGATTACTACGCGCTTATACGCATTACTGGAAACCCCTTGCTTTTGGTTAATTACCTGGTTAATCTGTTCTCTGTGGCTTTACGACTTAATTACGTAACCGAGATAAATCGTTTCGGTATCTTCGGCTTAAAAGCCAAAATATCACCAGCCAGCAATAAAATAATCAAAAGTAATTTTTTTCAAAGGTGCGTTGTAATCACAGCAGTTGGATACCCTTTGACGATATCAGATTTTCTGGCAGCAAAGAAGAAAGACAAATATATTTCGCTTTTGAAGTCCGCGCACAGACAGTCGTTTACGGGTTTTCCTGTTAGTGTGAATAGAGTGCACTTCAACGTGCCGTGTGCGTCAAGCGGGCAATGCTGTCAGAAAAACAAGTCACAAAATCGAAAACAAAAATACTTTCTGGCGGGAAACAAGTAGAGTGTTTGTGTCGTTAACTAGAAGAAAATAATAATTTATTAGTTGCTAATAACTATTTTATTAGTTATTATTCTGCAAAATTTTGAAATTCTTGTTTAGCTCATTGAATGAAGTATTATCCTATAAAGTTTATACAGTGTGTCTAGTGATGGATGAAGATATAACTCATCGTACCGAGAACCACAGTCAGCAGGCTGAACTGAATCGAAACCCAGAAGACACATATGCAAATCCGGATTATAACTCAGATTCAGAACTAAATGCTCATGACACACTGCGAATGGAGGAATCAGAAGATGAGGACGAACATAGTGGCGTTAAAAAAGATGTGGGAGATTTACAAACTTTGCCAACAGAACCTGCATGTATTAATTCAGAAGCAGAGTCAAATGTTCCAGACAAAAGTACTAAAAAGTCTGGAGTCATCGACAGCGAATCGGAAGAAGAAGAAGAATTATCTACTAGACGGATTAAGAAATTGAAAACCACGAAGGTTATCGATAGTGATTCTAGTGATGAAGGTACAACTGAAAGAAATTTGTCTGGGCATGATTCAAAAGAAAATTCGGTTGCAAAACAAAATCAGGAAATTGATGAAATTGGTGCAAAAATTGATCAGTCGATGAACAGACTGAAATCGTTGATTGATTCCGACTCGTCCAGCCCGGACGACGTAAGGCCGCACGTCGTTTCGCCCGATGAAGGGAAAACACGAAAAAAGAAGTTAAAATCGAAGAAAGATCGTGATGCCAGTCGGAAAAAGAAGGACCCAAAAGATTTACTTGCAAGTGTAAGGACTAACAATATTTCAACTGAATCCAATAAAATGTAAAATATAATATTTTTATGTTTTAGCTTAACCTTAACTTCAGCGACGATGAAGACGCTTCCAAATCTGGATCCGGTACCAATGCCAGCAACCAGAGTGATTCCTACAGCAGCGAGGATGGAGAAGCCGTTCCACGACAAAGAAAGGCCAAATTTGATGAAGCTGAATCTCAAAATAAATCACAACGAGTAGATCAAAAGTAGTTATTTCTCCATACCTCAAAATACAGTTTTTTGTTTGTTTTTTTAGATGTCTGCTAAGGCAGCAATGGAGCAAATGAAAGTAATTCAAAGTGAGTCCCAGCGCATGGCCCGCGAAGCAGTGTTATCCATTCCTTACCATCGTCCCAAGCAGCACACTTTGCAAGAATTTTTGAGCAGACGCACTCTTCAGAGAGCTGGCAATAATCCTGCCACGATCCACAAAACAACGGCTGCCGCTATCAAAATGCCTCCCGAAGAGCTCGCAATTTATGCAAAACAGCTTGAGGAACGAGAAAAGGAAGCTATTGAGTTTTTCAAAAATGAAACTGCTGAACAGTCGGATGAAAATGACCAGCAGTCGACTTCCGCACCGGTTTCAGCGTCAGCTTCAGTTCCATCTCCAACAAATGAGACCATTACTGAGATTGAAAACGTAAACAATGATCAAGAAAAACATTCAACTGAGCCAGCATGCCAGAATTCTGGGGATACCGTTTTAAATCCTGGTACCAATATTGATACAGAGATGATTGACACTCTGCGAGTGAGCGACTCCGAAGACGACGCACTGGATGCGCTGGTCAACAAAACATGCGCGAATGCAGAGCAAATGCTGGCATCCAGACAGGCAAAACAAACACCGGAGGTGAACAAATCGAAACAGCCGATTGATTACGAAGTTTTCCCCGACCAAAATGCTTCCAGTTTGGCGCAGCGAAAAGCCAAACTGCTTGCAACCGACACTAGCATTCCACTGTTTCCCACACTGCACGGTAATATGGGTATGGAGATCGATCTAGATTCTGGCGATATTCATCCGAAAACTCCCACCGGCGTCAATATCCTGTTCGAGCGCTTTGCCAGGTGTTCCGGAGGCAAAAAAGAAGCTAAAACGACATCTACTGTTAATATACTAAACACCGATAACGGGATAGTAAAGATGGATACTATTTCGATGCCGCTTAATCTAGACGATCGGGACCCTTACGGAAAGGAACCCGTTCCAGGGGCAGCTTTTCTGAAACTGAAGCAAACTTTACGCGAGAAGATAGAACAAACACGAAGAGAAACGTGGCTCAAACGTGAGCAGGAAATGCAGCAGTGTAAGAAGTTGGATGAGGACAATGAAGAAGCAGAAGACGAAGAGGAGATTCTGGAAGATGTAGACGATGATGAGTTGGACGAAGAGGATGAGGAGGCGGAAACCGATACCGCTGAAAAGGAGGTTCCCTGTGAGCAAGGAAAGAATCCTCTCATTGACGAAGAAGCCGGTGAAGTGGATGGTGCTGATGATGACGCCGACGCTGGTAGCGGAGGGGAAGCGGTAAAAGAATATGACGAATCTAGCGACAGCAGCGAAGAGGAAACTGAAGCTGATTTAGCTGTTGGGCGTGAAAAAAAGAAGTCTAGAATTTTAGCTGCCTTCCAAGACTCGGACGATGAGACGGAAGTAAATGGTGCGGATCGACCAGGCGAGTCTGGAGAATTGAAAAAAACTGACACTGAGGAATTGTTCTCCACTTTGGAAGGTACCCGTAGCAGTGCGTAAAATACCTACATTTCACTTACATTTAAGTTATTTTGTTTTTTTAGATTCAGATAAATTTACTGCCTCTGACCGAAAAAACCAGGAATCGGGTTGCGCTATGGCGTTGTTGTGGAAGGATACTGACGAACCGGTGGTATCGGCTACACAAACCGACGACGATTTGGCGGCACTCTGTTCCGGTCGATTTAATGAAACGCAAGCCGCAACGGGTATAACTCAGAGTACAAAATCCTTTTCTAGCTCGCTGCCATTATGTGATGGACCGCAGTCCGAGGAGGGCAATCTTTCTTTTGCCAGCGAGAGCAATAAACCAGCTCGAGATGTGCTTTTTACGCAACGAAATGAACAAACAGTGGATGAGAGTGAACTGCTGGCTCTTTGTTCCGGAACTTTTGCCACGCAAAATCAGCCCGTTAGCACTGAAGAGCCTTTGCAGCCGGCGGAGCAGCAAAGTGAACCTACGTCGAATGGCATTTCCAGAAGAAAACTGGTTATTGCTTCATCAGATGAAGAACAAAAGGATGATGACTCTTCAAAAAGAAAGAAACGCAGACGAAAGCATCGAAATAATATCTCCGACGATGAGTCGGGTACTTCGGGAGACGATGTATTACAGGAAGATAACGAAGAAGTTGACGATGAAGAAAATGAGGAAGCTGGCGAAGAAGACAACGGAGATGTTAACGAGGAAGAACAGGCTGAACGTTTTGTGGACTATGATTCGGAGGAGAATGAAGTGGAGGTTGTTATGACAAAAAAAGATAAGCAAAAAGTGGCAAATGCTTTCCTAGAAAACGAAGCAGAACTGTCGGAGTCGGAGTGGGGCAGTGCCGATGAGGACGAGAAAGATCTCGATCGGTACGATATAGAACTGGCGGACGAGGAGAAATTTGACCAGGGCCAACTGCACGAAGAATTGGAACGCATTCACGCCCGACGAATGCTGGAACAGGACAAGAAAGAGGTTAAGACCCTACAGGATATGTTCTTTGAAGATGAGGAAAATGATGGGGTTGGCCGCGAGAGGCAGTTCCGGTGGCGTAATATAGAGACTGGCTTTAGTCTGGACTACGATAAGCAGCAGCCGGAGGAGGAGAATGCGGATGACGATGCAGCCGCCAATATTGAGGAGGAAATTCAGTGGCGAAAACTGCGCTATGAGCGTGAATTGCTACTGAAGGAAAAACAACCGAATTCGGAAGAGGTTGATCTCACAACGACTTTGCTGGACAAATCGATTGACGAGGAAGAGAACAACTCGACTCCAGTTAGCACAACCCTACTGCTATCGAAATCAAGAGTAACAATTGTACGAGCGAAAAAAAGCAGCGAACCGAACACCCCAAAGGATTCGCCTTTCCTAATCAGCAAAACGGATCCCGTACAAGTGAGTATTTTTTATGCGAGACAAACAAAAACTGCTGATCAAATTCTAACAGAAAAAAGAAGCTGATTCTAAAGATATGGGATAAATGCTTGCAATCTTCTGAGATTTTACACGTCCAATAATCTGTTACCTGCAATTTTGTTTCAGGGTAACAAAGCATCCTTTCTGCGTCGCGACAGTGCTACATTGAGTAAGCTGGCCAGCATAGTGAAGGTCCCGGAGATCGAGGGAGCTAACACGGTCAGTGCTGGAAAGGGACGAAATTTTGTGTTTGCGTCCGTTAGTCCAGCTGTAGATAAAACGGTACGGCAAATCGGCTTTTGTAGGTTAGGTTGATATAAAACATAATTTCGCTGATATTTCATTGCAGGGAGCGAAACGTTCTCTAGAAATAGAAAATGATGATGTACCTCTGGGTAACAAGAAAATCAAAACTGGCTGTGCTGGTGGTGTGCAGGAAAGCAGTACTACGAAGAAACGATTATTACTCGGTCATCTAATGTAGGCTCTCAGGTGAACAGTAAGTCAATGTACAGATTAATTGATATTTCATTTAACTACGGGCTTAATGGGAGAAAAAACTGCAGTTAATTTTTGCCGATAAAGTATTGAAAATGTAGAAAATTATCCATTTGATGACGCTAAAGCATTCCGATTTCTTTCGCCGTTTTATTAAACGCCATAATTTACGTTGACGGATAATATTTTGGGGGTTTCGAACCGAACTGATCGGAATTAGAACAGAACGGCAGACTCCCGTTCTTAGCTGTTATTGTGATAGTAAAATTTAGAAATTTTGAATTTGAAGTGTATAGGAAACTCACGAATACTAAAAGGGTGATGGTCCATCGAAAGGAATCACTGCCCCCAGTAGAAAAGCGAAACAGATTAAAATGGACTGTATTTTTGAAGTTGCTAGGTTAAATGGCTGTAATAGAAATATCATTCAAGCCATTGCATTGTTAACAAGTAACGAAAGATCCGATATAAGCTCACTCCGATAACAGAAGATCTGAACAGAGTAGCGGTGAAATACAATACGTTATTAGCACACCACCTTCGTCCAAAATTGGTTGAGATATTGTTTCCACCAGTAGAAATAACCAAATCAAAACTAGATTGCAGTTCACTAAAGAAAAATTGAATTGTTAAACAGAGCAGTGTTTTACAAAATTGCTTGTAGCCACTGTAAAGGAGTTTTCATCGGATTAACTAAAAGGAACTTGGGTATTCGTTTTAAAGAACACACACTTGAAGTTACCAAGGCACACAAAGAAGTAGTTAAACGGATATCTTACCATTTTAAGTTTAAAGTAGTGGAACATATATTTGATAAAATCCATCTATCATTTCCCGAAAACATCCGATTAATTTTGTGATCAACAGTTGAGTCATTTAGAAGTGTCTGTAACGAAATTAGATGTTTTTCTTCGCCTGCATTGGAGTCTTTTGGTGCTCTCCAAGTAGCAAGCCAGAAGAAGGCCCGTACGCAGTCCGCTGCAATCGCCGACGCAGCAACAGGCAGGCTCCTAGAGAGCAATCAACTATCGATCCTCCCGGAGCACACTGGTAATGGCGATCCTGTCGCCAAAAAGGTACGCGTGCCCCCACTCTTCACCCCTAATAGGGATCTCATCAAGCTCGAGGCCGAGCTGACTAAAGCGGGCCTGCGACCGCACTTCCAGTTGTGTAGTGTGGGTATAAAAATCAGGTGCTCCAGCCTGCAACAAGTCAAGCAGGTGAAAAAATTTCTTGTTGAAACCCAAACGCCACACTACACGCACGAAATTTCCTCGATGAAACCACTGAAGGTGGTCCTACGTGGTCTGCCGCCAATGGAGGTTACAATCGTACAAAATTAACTGGAGAGGATTGGACTGAAGCCACAATAGGTATAATGATTGGATTCTACGTCTTTAAACAGTCTTTCTTCTGGCAGCTAACGAATGCAGATCAATAAGCTTGCAACGTTTCTCGTAGGCTGGTAGATTTGCGGCATCGTTCCAGGGCAGAAGACGCAGAGCATATCTCAAAAAAATTTAGATGGCCTCTATCCTGTTGATATGCACAGCATAATATGATGCCCACACAACAACTACGTACTCCAGAATACTGCGAACAAGTGCGCGTAATATATCCTGGAATACGCAGGTGTTTTTTTTTTCACGAATCCAAGTATTGCAAAGGTCTTTTTTTTCATGTTGGGTATTTTTATCACAGCGACCATTTGTTTGATGTATTGTGATATATTCCCCGTTTTATTATAGCTATGCTGTCAAGATGACGCACCACTATCAGAAGTGATTATCATTATTTGACTAATAAATAGCATTTGTCCACCCCGGTGATGCATTTCGGATGAAGTGCACTACTGCGCTGGGAGTTGTTCTCCAAATACCAGGGGGTTCTAACAGCCCTCTTTCGAAGAACCTTAATCTTTTATTGAGAATTGCCGGAAATCGGCATAACAGGCGTTCCGAGTCTGGGCTTCAAATGGTGAGTTGACAACCTGGAAGGAGCGTCAAACACAGCTCTGGTCCTCACAAGCTCCCGCCTCACGCCTCCACGAGTCATATGATACCAAATGCGGCGTAGCCTGGATAATGTTGTCAATCTGACAATAGCGAAGTGAGGAGGTGCGACGCGAATACTGGCGCGGTAACCATAGCATGGCGGTAGAGGAAATGCTTCGTCAAACACGAGCGTCTGTTCACCAAGGAGGTACGGCTCAAACAGCGTCTGTTCTCCATGTTAGGGGCGGCTGATTATTATTAGTCGTCCTCGTGCCAGCAGGGACTCTAAACAGTGCTGTGCACGATGGTCCTCCGGCGAGACAGGAGGTTAGGGGCAGGCCCAACAAGCCGCCCTGGAAAACAAAAAGTTACCAACAACGAAGAAGAACATGGACATGGAATTGCAAATCGCTCGGCTTCCCGGGTTGCGATAGGATAATATATGATGAACTGGATCCCCGAAACTTCGAAGTCGTAGACCTGCAGGAACTTTGCTGGACAGGACAGAAGTTATGGAAAACGGGTATCGAGCGGCTACTTTCTACCAGAGCTGTGGCACCACCAACGGGCTGGGAACCGGCTTTATAGTACTGGGAAAGATGCGCCAGCGTGTGATTGGTTGGCAACCGATCAACGCAAGGATGTGCAAGTTGAGGATTAAGGGCCGTTTCTTCAATTACAGTATCATCAATGAGCATTGCCCACACGAAGGGAGACCCGATGACGAGAAGGAGGCGTTCTACACGCAGCTGGAGCAGGTGTATGATGGCTGTCCGCGACGGGACGTGAAAATCGTTAACGGTGACATGAATGCGCAGGTAGGACGGGAAGTTATATATAGACAGGTAATCGGGCCAAACAGCCTGCATGCCGCAACGAACGACAACGGCCAATGATGTGTAAATTTTGCAGCTTTCCGCGGTATGGTAGTCCGAAGTACCTTCTTCCCCCGCAAAGATATCCACTAGGCCACCTGGAGATCACCAGACCAACGAATAGAAAACCAAATTGACCATATTCTAACCGACGGTAAATTCTTCTCTGATGTTATAAACGTTCGCACCTACCGCGGTGCGAATATAGATTCGGATCGTTTCCTAGTTGCAGTCTGCATGCGCTCAAAACTCTCGACGGTGCATAACACGCGTCGAAGTCGTACGCCGTGACCCAACATCGAGCAGCTACAAGTCACCGGAGTTGCCCAGGAATACGCGCGGCAGCTGGAAGCAGCGCTACCAACGGAAGAGCAACTTGGCGCAGCAACTCTTGAAGATGGTTGGAAAAGCATTAAGACCGCTATCGGCAGCACTGCTCTAGCGGCACTAGGTACAATGAATCCGAACCGAAAAAACGATTGGTTCGACGGCGAATGCGAGCAATTAGTGCAGGAGAAGAATGCAGCACGTGCGAGAATGCTGCAACACCGTACGAGGGTGAATGTGGATCGATATAAACAAGCACGGAACAGGCAAAACTGGGTCTTCCGGAGGAAAAAGCGCCAACAGGAAGATCGAGATCGGAGGCGATGGAAGAACTGTACCGTGCTAACGATAAACGGAGGTTTTACGAGAAGTTAAACCGTTCGCGCAAAGGCTATGTGCCGCAGGCCGATATGTGTCGAGACTCAGACGGTAATCTTCTCACGAACGAACGTGAGGTGATCGAGAGGTGGAAGCAGTATTATGACGAGCATCTTAACAGCGATGTAGCTGAACATAGAGGTGACGATATGGCAATAGATCTTGGAGCACGTGCGGAAGACGACAGAATACCAGCCCCTGACCTCCAGAAGGTAGCAGAAGAAATCGGTCGGCTGAAGAACAATAAAGCGGCTGGGGCTGATCAGCTACCCGGCGAGCTGCTGGAATATGGTGGTGACGCACTGGCTAGAGCGCTGCACTGGGTCATTGTCAAGATTTGGGAGGATGAGCTACTACCGGAGGAGTGGACGGAAGGCATCGTCCGATCTACAAAAAGGGCGACTAGTTGGATTGTTGCAATTACCGCGCAATCACACTGTTGAACGCCGCCTACAAGGTACTCTACCAACTTTTATGTCGTCGACTATCACCATTTGCAAACGAGTTCGTGGGGCAATATCAAGCGGGATTCATGGGTGCCCGTGTCACCACGGACCAGATTTTCGCACTTCGGCAAGTGTTGCAGAAATGTCGCGAATACAACGTGCCCACGCATCATTTATTCGTCGACTTCAAATCGGCATACGACACGATCGAACGAGAGCAGCTATGGCAGATTATGCACTACTACGGATTTCCGGATAATCTAACGCGATTGGTCAAGGCGACGATGGATCGAGTAATGTGTGTTGTTCGAGTATCAGGGGCAGTCTCGAGTCCTTTTGGTTCTCGAAGAGGGTTACGGTAAGGTGAGGGGCTTTCATGTTTGCTATTTAACATCGCTTTGGAGGGTGTGATAAGAAGAGCGGGTATAGACACGAGTGGCACTATATTCACGAAGTCCGTCCAGCTTCTTGGTTTCGCTGACGACGTTGACATCATTACACGTACCTCTGAGAGGATGGTGGAAACGTACATCGGACTGAAAGCTGAAGCCAATCGGATTGGACTTGTCATTAATGTATCGAAAATAAAATACATGAAAGGATTCATTTAGACGGTGATGAAATCGAGGTGGTAGAAGAGTTCGTGTATCTGGGCTCACTGGTTACCGCAGACAACGACACCAGCAGAGAAATATAAAGACGCATTATGGCAGGAAATCATGCCTACTTTGGACTCCGTAGGACGCTGCGATCGAACAAAATTCGCAACCGCACGAAGTTAACAATCTACAAGACGCTGATTAGACCGGTAGTCCTTTACGGCCATGAGACATGGACTATGCTCGTGGAGGACCAACGCGCCCTTAGTGTTTTCGAACGGAAGGTGTTGCGCACCATCTACGGCGAAGTGCAGATGGAAGAAGGAACGTGGAGGAGGCGAATGAACCATGAATTGCATCAGCTGCTTAGGGAACCATGCATCGCTCAAACCGCAAAAATCGGTTGCCTGCGATGAGCTGGGCATGTCGTGAGGATGTCGGACGACAACCCGGTTAAAAAAATTCTCAATAACGATCCGACTGGAACGAGACGGCGGGGCGCGCAGCGAGCAAGATGGATCGATCAAGTGGAAGGCGACCTGCGGACCCTACGTAGACTACGTGGATGGCGAATTGCGGCCATGGACCGAGTGGAATGGAGACGACTTCTTCGTACAGCAGAGGAAACAACGGCCTGGAGCTGATTAATGATAATGATGAGGTGTTCTGAGTCTGAGCAGAATCAGAAAAGCAACAGAAGGGCTCAGGTCCTACAAATTGATAAGATGATTCGAGTCTTGCTAGCTCTTTCATTTCCATAAATTCCACAGTGACCTGGGACCCAGTACAAGTTGACTTGGTTACGACAAGACAATTTTCGGAGTGATTGAATACATTCCCAGACAAGTTCTTGCACATCAACATGTCGCCGACTTTAGAGCGTTTAGAGCTGCTTGGCTGTCGGACATGATGTCTATAGTTCCTGCGCAAGCACACAGTCGTACATTCTAGAATTGCTTGTATTTCAGCTTGGAATACAGTTGGCCTTCTGCCCATAGAAATAGACATTGACTTTCGAATCAATAGTAACACCCAAGTAACTCAACTCAATAGTAACTTCCATGGCATTTAGAGTACACCATCGTGAAAGAGAATCAATATCGCTTTGGAGAGTACAACAGTCAAGTCTAGTTTTGATTTCACGGAATATCTAAGTCGTCGGTGTACATCAACTTAGATGGGCTTTAAAGGCTGCCAAGCTCATTGACGAAAAGCACAAATTTCAAAGACCCTAGATGGCTACCTTGGGGTACGCCAGATAGTATCTCGAAACAAGAATTAATGCCCTTGATACTGACAAAAGCGGAGCCCTCGGTAAGATAAGATTGGATGCACATTGTCACCCAGTTTAGTAAGCCCAAACATCTCAGTTTACCAAATGCGAGTGCATGTGGAACTTTATCGAATGCCTTGCCGAAGTCAACGTATATTGCATCAACCTGCCTTCCCCGTTCTATACTCTTGATCGGCGGGTTGACGAGTACCATCAAATTCGTGGTTGTAGACCGTTTTTTAATAAAGCCGTGTTGGTGTTCGGAAATTATTGGGCGCACTGCAAGATCGAACTTTAGGGAGACAGCATAGAATTCAATGTGTATTGGGTAATCGATGCAACCTTCCATATCGTTGGGAAAATGCCACGATCTAGTGACCGATTAAAGATTATTGACACGGGCGAAGCGAGGGACGTAGCAAATTGTTTAATGAACGAGGGTGGCAAATTATCAGGGCCAGGACTTTTTGAGGAATCCACCGACGAAATTGCTTCTTCCGCATCCTCGACACGAAAACGATCAAGTGTGAAAGATACATGTTGCGATGCGCTATGCCGGTCAGCCATTCGCAATGTTCGTCCGACGTATGAGAAGGAGGCAAATTTATGAACACATTTTTAAAGAACTTTAAAGTAAAAAGTTTAGCAGCTGCTTCCGCGGAGTCCGCGCAAGTTTTATTGTAGAAAACGTCTTGCGGAATGGCATCGTTACGCTTTCTCACAAAGGTTCAGAAAGATGGATCTCGCTTTGCGTTCGCTTTGTTGCGCAATATGTACTCACGAAATACTGTGTTCAGCCGACTGGAGTATGGAGCTCTTCCATCTCGCGAAGTAAGGGCTGGCTATTCTCTGTCCGTAGTCTAATAAAGCGATTTCTAGATTTTTGTAATCTGTTTTTAAGATTACGTAGTTCAGGGGTCCACCAAGGTTAGCTAGATTGCGCTTGAAGTCGTCGCTGTCTAATTGGGATACAAACATGGATGATATCGAAGATCACATCACTAAACCTGAGAACGGTGGTTCTAGGCGTGCATGAACTACGGATTCATCACAGGAGTTGTAGTCATAATAGTAGTGAACTGGTACGACGTCCTTCAGTAGTTGGGATGTAGTCATCTTTAATAACAAAGGTCTATGATGAGCGTCAAGTTTTGAAATGCCACAGAACGATTCGAAAAGTTCGTTCTTGTCAGTGTCGCTATCGAAAGCCAGGTCAAGTAGTCTATCATTCACATTACGTACATCCTGTGTCTGCTGTAGCCACACGCAAGAATGGATTGTGCCAGCGTCAGGGAAATTTCTTGTTCAAACGAAGCGTTAATCGGAAAATAAGAATGCATGTCCCCGTCAAATACCCACTGAAGCCTAGGCAGATTGCAGTCACCCAATGCGATGACTGTATCCGTCACTTTAGCGATGTCACATAGTTGCATATAGGAAGTCTGGTCAGGGGTAAGCAAGGGTGTCCGGTTTTGGCCTAATGTAGACACAATATATGTAGACAGCCTCCACTGGCAACGATACGCATACCGCGACTTGTTCTAAACTGCCAGCGTTTACCAAGGAAACCAGCTTATATCGTAGATGCTTTTAAATGCCTATTAGCACGCCACCGTCGCGCAGTAGTTGAGATGTAGAGGGATTACGGTCCAGACGGTAGATTTCGTAGTCCGAGGAGAGCTCAAGGTTTAATACATCACTGCTAAGTCAGGTTTCAGTCAGCGCGATGTCGTCATAGTCGCAAGAGGGGAGTGTCAAACGAAGATCCTTGATTTTCGGTCTTAATCTACAGACCTTCTGGTAGAATATTGTTAAGGAAAGCTTGAGCAATCGGATATGAGAGTGCTTGAGAAGGCCTTGATGGGCTAGAACCTGGTTCACCAGATAGGTTAGTAAAATGGTTAGAAGCGGAGGAACGATTATCGCTTTGATCATTTAAGGTGTGAACATACTTGCCACTCATGGCAGCTTGGAGAACCCCTTCACCACTCCCACACACAGGGCCGGGACGACTGACGAACGCTGGCTGCAGTTGCGTGACTGTAGTGGGAGGTTCCAGGGTTTCCATAGGATCTACCACACCTTCTTGTCTTTGCGACAGAGTTCTTGCAGTGCACGATGCTGAACTTGCGGGGTTCTAACCCTGTTGCTACCTATGAAATTCAGCGATGTACAGTTCCAATCGTCCATTTCATGTCCTTATTTCATCGTCCTTGTACATGTTGAATTTTCTTGATTGTTCGTAGTGTTTTAGATTTAGGTAGGCTGGCTTACTAAGACCACGCTACCAAGTCTCATGATGGGGCTGCCGTCTTAGGTGAGAGCTGAGACTACACATTTCCTAATTTAGTCGCCCGCTTCGTATCAAACGTTGTCGTGAGCCGTTTGGTAAAGGAATTATCAAGCCGCCCCTGACATGGGGACAGACGCTCAAGACTAACAAACTATTCCTCATTGCCATACTCCTTCCCTGTCGGTATACGAACTTAATTTCCACCGGAGTTGGTTACAATGATCTCTGCTAAGGTTAGTCGTATTCGCTGGTACCACGAGAAAGTAGGGACAGTAGTTGCTGGATATAACTTACTGCCAAATTCGTTGCGGACCCTCCAATAATTTCTGCGAAACTTTAGGGGCTTGCCAACCCTCATTTGGAAACCGCTGAGTTAGAGTACGCTTTGCCATAGTAATTCTTACCCAGAGCTACTGAGTTAAAAACAGCAACCAACTAAGACACCGCCATTTTCATGAGATTTACCGGCATTCCTAAAAGTTGTCTCATCGAACAAGATTTTTCCAACGATGATAGTGTCACATATACCATAAAGTCAGAAAGTGATTCTAAGACCCCGTTATAGAGGGGCTCTGTAGCCGCAAGGTTACCGAGTCTGCTTTGACAAGCGAATGGTCATGGGTTCGAATCTTAGTAGAATCAGGCCATTCGATGTCAAAGTGACTTTAGCATGGGTTTATTCTCAGGCCCCTCATCGCCCTTCCTTCATGCTAAGTTCTATATTATCCCGATATGGCCTATTGACAGTGCAAAAATGAGACCCTTATAGTAAAAATGCACTGGTTTTGCTACGCCAGGGATGACTATAATTGGGGACTGTGCGCTGTCATGTGGAACGAGGTGGGTAAAGTAGAGTAAAGTATTGAAAGAAGGGTACCCAATTACACACAAGCACGCATAAAAAAAAAATTCAATAAGCATATCGCTCACTCAATAGCGACTATAGCCAAAATAAATGCAGTGCGGGTTATACAACAAACACCCGGGCGATATCACAATAGATCTAACCATAATGGTCGCAGTGATGAGTCCATATAGGAAAAAAAAAGACCCCGTTATTTATAACCTAAAGCTTGCTTCAGATAGTATTGGAACAAAAACAATTGCATGTATTTCAGTTATTTATTATTGAATTCAAGATCTTTTCTTACACAAATGCAGCATTTCCTTCATACTTTTAAGAAAAAATACGGATAAAATTATTCGTTCGGTTTCGAAGGAATTCTCGAACTTTTCCTGTAATATGGCTCATTAGGTGGCGCACGCTTTCTTCGTCCATCGTCCATCGTCTATCTTATTCCACCAGGTCTTCATCTGATTGATGTCTATAACAACTTTTCCCTTTGCCTTGAGTCTCCTCTCCATGACTGCCCAGTATTTCTCAATAGGGCAGAACTGGGGGCAATTGGCAGGGTTAAGGTTTTTCGGAACAAACTGGATCCCTTTCTCTGCATACCATTCTTGAACGACTTTGCTGTAATGACAGCTTGCCAAATCTAGCCAAAACATCACGGGATGGTGGTGGGATCGAATGAACGGCAAAATTCGTTTTTAGAGACACTCCTTTTGGTACAGTTCCGACATCATTGTCTTATTTGTAACGAAAACTTTCGTTTTTCTGCCACAGCTGCAAATGCCCTGCCAAATCATAAATTTTCATTCAAATTTGTCGGCAAAAACAAATTAAAATTGGAGCATCCCCCGAGCCGTTGCCAAGTAAAATTTGTGACCTGGCATTTGCCCGAAGTCAGCGTTGACATAGGTTTCATCGTCCATCAGAAGACACTCATCGAACTTGGTTAGCACCCGGTCGTATAGCTTTCGAGCACGGGTTTTTGCCACACTATTCTGGTTTATGGTTCGTTTTGGCTGTTTGCTAGCTCGATACGACTTGATTCCTTTCCAAATAACTGAGCACAATTTTTTCCTTCTTTCGGCTTCCATGTTGTTTGTTTACAAAATACAGTTGTTTTGCGGAATGTTGTTAGGTGAAGCTAACAAAATTTCCGACACGTGGATGCCAAGAACTTCCAAATCCGTCCAGCAAGAGCGCCATAATCTGAACAAAAGCTTGTTCCAATTCTAAATGAAGCAAGCTTTACGCTGTTTTCAGAGGTTAAAATTAAGCGCAGGACTGTCATTCATAACAACTTTTGTGATTTGAAGCCCCCACGTCAAGTAAGACAGTAGGTTACGTGTCCACATTTATCAAACTCGTAAAATATTCGTAGGTCTGTGCATTTTGTCCAAAGAAACTAAAACTATTAATGGTTGGCCTGACGACATCGAAATTTTCCTTCGAATTGAAGTTGTACTAAAATATTATACATTTTTGTGACATCGGTGAATTCTACAGTACTTTACCAATTCACTAGAAAATATAATTTGAAATTACCAAATACCTAACATATCTCATTATAGTCACATTCCAAAATCTGAACCAATCTAGTAATGGTTAAAAACATTTCTCTTTTTTACTCCAAATCAAACAAAAGGAGAAACCGGGGTCCGACAGGACGATTGCTCGTACCTGCCGATCCGTGCCGTACTGCACGTTTCTCCCCATTTTTTCGTTTTCCCGGGGAGAGTGAAACGGTGGAAAAGAGAGCCCACAATCTAATCCTGTGTGTAGAGTCAGACGGTTTATTCGTTACACAGCCACGGCGGCAATCGGACGGCTGTCTTTCGGAACACTATTATCAATTGAAGATAAAACCGTCGGAAGTGCCTACTTCGAAAATTTCCAGTTTGTTAAAAAAGAATTATGTTCAAGTGAACTGAAGAAGCAAAACCGGTAAAGTTTGACAAAAAAAGTATGAGTTTCTAACCTTCCGAAAAGGTATCATCACCTGAAAGCTACGCCTTTTCATGTTGGAAACTTCATAACTTGTCGAAGTTAATAAAAACCACTTCCAAGGTACACGCGAGAGACATTCTACCAAGTGAATACAGTTTGCGACGCGGAAAAGGTTTCTGTTTACTCTGAAAAGAAATTAAGTGGGATCAAGAATAAAGCAGGCTAACGAAAAGTGTTTTTCGCTCCTCACTTACCATCGTCTGTCTCGGTGTCGTTTCTTTCTATTAGATTTTTCTTTTACCGCCGTCGAACAACCTTCGGGAAGCAGTAGTAGGCAGTTGGCAGAAAAATGGGGCCACCAGTCGCTCCTTTCTTTCTCTCTTCTGTTCCCCCGCGGTAGTTGGGGTGGGGGTGGTTGTCGAGAGGGAATTCTATGCGCTGCACCTACTATCATTATGCTGCTGTCCCATCACACAGATGAGATTATTTATTTCCTGCAAAATGTGCAAAAAGAGAAAAAACCACCGACGGAGAGTAAAAATGTGTGAACATATTCACCACGGGCGGTGGGTGGCCGTGCAAAGCACTGGTTCACTGTGTGTGACAGTTGCGTGCATGCTGGAAAACCGTGGCCATCTTTGATAAAAGTTCGCTCCCGTTCTCTCACGAAAGCTCTCGCTCCGTCGTCGGTTGTCGTCGTGTGTATGCTTCCTGTTTCTATCTCTGGTGATGAGGTAACAGGAAAAGTCGGGATTCGTCTCTCTGTGCTCGTTGGGGGTGCAGCTCTGGAGTGCTTTTTTCTGTGGACATTCCAAATCAGATGAGCTGATATGCTTCGGGTGTATTGTTGTCAGCAGCAGGAACAGACATTTTCGGAGAAAAGAGCCCAACATCACAGCGAGATCCTGTAGGACAGCAGTCCTGTCCAGTGTGTGGCAGCAGTGTTGTGAGAGATGAACCGAAGATAGATCCCATTTTCAGTGGGTTAAACCGACTTTTGCAAATCAGTTGCTGAAATAGTTTTGGGAGATAATTGTACGATTGTGCTGCAGTAAGAAGATTAGTTCTGTTATATTCGAGATGTAGGCAATATTTCCTAGTGTGATGAGATGAAAAGTGAATAATAACGCCCTTTTTTCTGGAATTGAAGCTTAATATTGTGAACTAGCAGTTGTAGTTGAATTCGGAGAGTTTTCGAAGGAAAAAAATCGGGCTCTATTCTTCCTATGCTGTACTGTAATAAAATGAAAAAGTAGCCAACGAACTGTTTTGAAATGCTGATATTGTGTCGAAGTTATCCTTCACGAGAGGATAGGAAAATCGAACTTTTTTCCAATTTTCACTAACGGGCATAGGAATCGGAAAAGTGATTATCGATCGTTTTCTTCGTTCGTGGGACAGTATCGCAGTGAAAAGCCGAGGTGGGCTCACGAGCGTAGACGAAGTAGAAAAGACATGGCACCACAACAGTCGCAGCAAGAGGTCGATGACGGATGCCTACTACAGTACACATACAGGGCAGCAGTGTGTGACACATACGCATTGAAGAGCAAACCGTGAGGCCACCCCACGATTTGCCTTGAGTGGGAGTAAGCTCGTCCTCAGTGGTGAATTTTCAAAGCCACTTCTCTCACGGCGTCAAACGCACTGCTTCCCTGTGGACAATCTCGCTCTCTCGAACCCTTTCCCTTTTCCGTACTAGTGGATTTTGTAGCGGTGTATACGTGAACACCGGAATATACCAGGACTCTTGATCGCACGCAAATGCAGCGCGTAAAACTGTTCCGTCCCACACCGATACGAATGTCGAAGAGAAGCGATCGGTGTGAAAAGCCCTGATAAGGACCGTAGTCACGTGTATGCGAGCATTCCAGCTGCAATGGTGGCATGTGCAACGAGAGATGGCAGTAGAACCCATAGAGATGCACTAGGTGCTCTCCATCGAACAAAACGAAGCACATTCCTTTGCATCCTTTCGGATTTTGATTTGTACAATATGAAGATGGGCTCTGTCCTATTTCAGGTTTTCTAAAAAATCTTTTTATTTTCAGTATTGGCTTTCTATTTGCAAAATACTTCGATTAATTATTTATTTTTAAAATAATCTTTCCAATGTGAACATATTTTAAACAAACGCTTGAGGGAAATTTTACAGTTTTACTAAAACTGAATACAAATTTTGATCCATTATACCTTCAAAGACGGAACTAAATTGTTATTATGAGATCAATAAAACTCGTTTTAGATTTAAAATCAGCAGACAATCACTATGAAGAATAGACGAAACAAGTGAATCAGAGTAGGCCAATCGGAGCCGATCATAGCAGAAGAAAGTGGTGAATCAAAAAGAAAATGTCTCCAATTAACCCGAATGCGGGAAAGGACAACGGTGTCTTACTTCTGTTGAAAGCAGTTGCAAGAGCGACTGTCAATGAATCTCGTCTGTGCTAATGTGTTGGAGGAGGAGGAGCAGCAGCAGCAGCAGCAACAACAACAACGTCAGCAACCAAAAACACAGTGTTGCCGAACAATACTAGCAGCTGTATCGGGGAGGACGGCAACGAACTTTCTACGGCGGACGGCGGCTACTGGAGGTCACGGTGCGTCATAGCACGGCCGATTCTCTGCTAGCAACAGTCCGAAGCTAGTCGTTACCCGAGCCCGACGTAGACTAATGCAGTGGAGGAAGTTTGCACGGCTGAAAACGACTGCTACTGGACATTCGCGTACGCGGAGAATGCTTTGTTGTGGCCGAAGAAAGGTAAGTTTAACTTCTTTTTTGTGTGTTCCGGATATGCTATTTTTTGATGAACTACTGAATTCAAGGGTTGAGAGGAAGGGAAGAAAGGACGGAAGTAGGCCAAACCATCACGTGTGCTAGTATGCAAAACTTTTGTCAAGGGATCGAAGCAGGTGTGGTGACTGTCACGCGACACAGGCATGGCGTGCTGGGGCAAACAGCACGCATGTCACCCGATTCTACGTCATGTTATTGTTTTGCGCTTAACCCTTCCGGGAATCGATTAGTCAACCTGTTTTAAAATGACTTCTACGAACGGGAGGGGGTTGTTGATTTGAGTTATTAGCGAGACAGAAAAGAAAGCAACGGCTATCTTACTGGGTAATTGTATGGTTTTTGTACCAGTAGTAGTGAGAAAGTAATGTTGGTCTCACATTGGAAAATCGTTATTGTCGGTCAGTCTTCTCTGAGTAATGCAATTTGTCAAATCCAATCAACATTTGATTTTGTTTCTCAAATGTGCTGTTTCTATAGATTCTTTTACACTTGATAACAATGTCAAAATTAATACAATATCATCTATTTTGGCCTACTATGGTCTCGATCTTTATATTCTTTATAATTGGAAGTATTGTGTGGCAAGTTGTGTGAGAAACGTCTTGCACACCAATCGTAACATTTTATTGCCCGAAAAAAACTCCGTTCTGATCGGCAGTCGAGCTAGTTGATCGCAGAACGTCGGGGTCTAAACCGTCTAACAGTGGAATTTTAATTGTGATACGCATTGATTTTTGGTATGAACAAAAGGGTTCGTTTTAGGTAACACGAAATTGATCAAAGATACGATTAAATACCCATCAGGATACACCACACAATCAACCTTTATTCAGCATTTTTAAGTGCCTGGCAACCCTATCTCAGCTCACTACATGCTTGCCAGTAGCAAACATCCACTTCCAATACGGATATTAGTTGCTCTAATCAGACTAAGATTCGAAAATAATAGCCGTCTACCAGCATTTTGGGTAGGTATGTGAGTGAAACGTATAGCGGTGAATGTTGCTTCATCTGTGCCAATGCTTCGGTATATGTTGGCTTTGAAAACATGACTGCGTTGAAGTCCTGTAGATTCTTCATACCTATTGGGTGCAACTTCAACATACCTTATACTCAGACAAGTCCTGGCGCCGGTATCACTGGATTTTTACAGTTTGTTGGGCA